>NC_088183.1:1864000-2170333 GCF_028769735.1 Zonotrichia leucophrys gambelii
CCCTACCCATTCTCCCATGTTTTTAATCCCCAGAAAGCTCATTCCTCTGCATAGCTGGCACTGTCAGCTCACCAGCAGGAATCCTTTTCAAACTCCTCTTTTCCATGATTTACACTTCAGGTTCATGGACGTGCCTATCAGCCTGAGCCAGCAAAGGAAGCTGATCATTCTTTGCTTTTATGGGGTCAGATTGAATAAAGGCTTAACCTCCTGTCAGGGCTTTTGGTCTCCTTAAAACCTCTGTGAACTTGGAATCTCCTGCTGCAGCAGCAGGCACTGATGGGGATGAGAGCAGGGAGTTTTAATCTGTCAAATTTATACCTGTGTGATAACCTCAAAGTGGCTATCACACAAAAATAGCTGTAGTTCAAGGGAAACAAATGGGGTTGTGTTTATTGAGAAGGAGGAAAATGCTCTTTAAACCTTGATGGATTCCTGGATTTCCAGGGGAAATCAGCAAGCAGGAGGATGCATTTGCACAGAAACAAAGTCAGCTCCTAATTAAAAGTAGCAAATAACAATTGCATGGCCCACATCCATATCACCTCCCTTCTCCTGAGCTCCACGGTGCTTTGACCTCTTGGGGAAATTGAGGAGACTCTGAGTCTGGTTTTGACCATACAAGACTGGTAAAAACATAAATATCTCATTAAATGATGATCTGAACCATGAGCAGTATATGAATAACACCCCTCTCACTGCATCACCTGGGAGGGGATGAACAAAAAGGACCAGCCTTGAAAATTCAGCTCTGGGGATGCCTTGGGAAGGCTGAGCTAGAGCAGAGACCAGACAGAGCTAAAGAATAAAGCAGGGATTTATTCCAAGGATCTCCTCCATGGATGCACCTTGGGCAGCACCAGAGCCCAGCCAGGGCTGCACCCAAAATGAACCAAAATGGCCCCAAAATGCACGGCCGGGCACGGGCTCTGTCCCTGGGATCAGTTCTGCTCCATTTGCACCTTGCAGTTCATTGTCCCATCCAGCTGTAGCCCAGGCAGTCCCACCGCTTGTTTTTCTCTCTCCAGCCCCGGATGTTTGTGCTCCTGGGCTGAGATTGGGATCATTTGTCCTTGGTGCCCAGCTGGAGCAGGAATTGTTTTGTCTCCCTGCTCTGTGCACAGAGCTCACCATCCCCTGATGTGAACCCAGACCCACACACTAAAGCAGCACAGAATGTGAAAAATAGAAAAGTTAAAACCCTAAACAAAGCAACCAGAGTGAATTTTGTGGCGTTATTTTGATGATTTCCCTTTTTCCTTTGTCCCCACAGTGGCTCTTGGTCGTAACCAGCCCCTGAAGAAGGAGAAGCCCAAATGGAAGAGCGATTACCCCATGACGGACGGGCAGCTCCGCAGTAAGAGGGATGAATTTTGGGACACAGCCCCGGCCTTTGAGGGCAGGAAGGAGATTTGGGATGCCCTCAAGGCTGCTGCCCACGCCTTTGAGAGCAACGACCACGAACTGGCACAAGCAATCATTGATGGTGCAAACATAACACTACCCCATGGTAGGTGCAGCTCACAGGATGTGGCCTCTCCAAAGGGTGACTGGTTAAAATCCTGCTGGTTTTACCCCAAAAATCAGTGGTGGAATGGTTTAAAATATCTGGGTTTTATTGTGAATATTCTCCTGTTCAGAGTTTCCAAGCAAAATGGTGTTAATATATAGAAGGACCAACAAAATCTGCTTTTTTTTGGTATTTCCTGCAGTGGAATGGGTGACGTGGTCCATGGGAATACTCAGCTTGAGTCTGATCTTTCCAGGCAGCACTTGGGACTTTCTGTAATCTCTTGGAACACCTGGATGCTCCAAGGCACCATTTTCATAACTTTTTCCCCAGCTTCTCTTTGTAAGGAAGTAGATTATTTTTCCCTCCTGATTTTATGAGTTTCTTTGGCACTTGAACTGTTGTGGGTTTTTTTAAACTTTCTCTTCTGAAGAGCCTGAAAAAATTTCCCCAAAATTTGGGGCTGGCAATCTGCTGTTAGATCCTGTGTGAGATAAACTGCAAGCTCTTATTTTGGGTACTTTCCACTTTGTTTTGTTATTCTGAATCTTACTGGGTGGGATTTTTTTTTCCAAGTAATATTTCCCTTACTCCACAATTCTGGAATAAATCACTTCCCTATATTCCTAACAGAAATACACAAAGAGGGGGCAGGCAAGAAGTTACTGATCATTTGAAGTCACCATTCACATAAATGGAAATAATAACTCAGAAATTGCATTTTTGCAGACCTAAGGGAGTTGCTGCATTGTTTTTACTTGCTAAAATAACAATTGTAGGTGCCAGGAAAATTTAATTTATACATGGGGAAGGTGGAGTAAAATCCAGGTTACCTCTCACTGTGGTGCATCCCTCACATCAGGCTGCAAAAATTGTCTTTAATGTGGGAAAGTTGCTCTCTGTGAGGCTCTGAGTCTGTTTGACCATACCAAAGCCTGCTAAAAACATAATTATCTCAACAAATGAAGATTTGGAGGTAGGAGCAGCGAGGGGAATATTATTTCTGTAATGAACTTGATGAGCCCCCGTGAATGAGCTGTTTTTTGGCAGCGCTGGGTTGTGCATTCAGCACAGATGAGCAGCACTTGAGGGGAAAACTTTCAATTTATGGCATCAAACCCTGCAAAGAAGGTGTTTGGCACATGGGGCTGTGCTGCCTCGTGTTAGAGTGGCACAGCAGCTGGAGAAAGCCCAAGTTGAAGCAGTTTAATCCTGCCTGGAAGGCTCAGTCTGGCTTTGGGGGCACAGGGCCTGTGCCCACAACAGAGGATGGCTCATGGGCAGTACAAGGCTCCCACACATGGAAAACAAAATGGATGTGAGCTCTTCAATCTGTTTTTCCAGCACTTTGCTTTGAGTCCTGCCCACTGCTAATCTGCTTTTTAAGGCCCACATGCAGAATATTCAGAGTATCAGAGAAATAACTCAGAAATCAAAGCTGTACCAGGGGCTCTGCTGCCCAAGGCAGGCCTGGCTTGAGGCTGAATTCCAAACACAGAGAATATTCAGAATTTTTACCCAGGATGTGGAGCGTACTGGGGATTTTTCTGCCCACAGAATCGCATTATTTATTTTTATTCAGCTTTCTGACACGTTTGGGCATCAGCTTTTGGCAAAGTTCTCCATGCAATGTGACCTCCTCTGTCCAGAGAAAGCTGCTGCTTCTAGAAATCCAAATATTCCATTGGCAGTGCCATGGCTGAGGAGATTATGGATCAAATCCTCTCATTATTTTGGGCAAAATTGGGAATAGGAGGAATAGCTGTGAGGAAATCCAGCTGTGGTGTCTGCAGCAGGATCCTGTGGAGGTTCCCTCACATTCCCCATGGAGCTGCTGGGCTCTGCCTGCATGGGCACCACTGGCACTGCTGAAATTCATCTTTTAGCCCGTTTTTTTGGGGTGTGGGTTTTTTCTTTTTTTTTTTTTGGTTTGGTTTTTTTTTTTTCCTTGTTGTTTTTTGGGTTTGGTGTGGTTTTTTGTGTTTTGATTTTTTTTTTTTGGTTTTTTTGTTGTTGTCTTTTGGAGTTTTTTTAAGTTGTTTTTTGTTTTGTTTTGGGGTATTTTTGTTGTGGTTTTTTTTTTTGTTTGTTGAGATTTTTTGTTTTGTTTTGGAGTTGGGATTTTTAGGGGTTTTAGTTGGTTTTTTTGTAGTTTTTTGTTTGTTTTGTTGTTTTTTGTTTTATTTTGTTTGGGTTTTTTTTGTTTTTGGGTTTTTTCTTCTAGATCTCTTTACCTGCCCAGGCTCTGTCTTTTATAAAAAGGTTTGTATGAAAATTAAGCCTCAGGCTGGGCCAGGGCAGGCTCAGGGTGGGCACAGCAGGAATTTCCCCATGGAAAGGGAAACTGGAATTGCTCAAGGAGGGTTTGGATCCCCATCCCTGGAGATACCTCTCTTTATTCCTGGTATAAATCTAAATATTTCCCCAAGAAAACCCAACATTTGTTGGATAAATTAATTTAAATCTATGAAAAAAAAATGAAAGATTTCTCACTCATTTTTTCTTGTAAAATGCTGCAATGCCAGGGGCTGTGGGGTTTCATTTATTATCTATGTGTACAAAAAGAGGCTTTTAAAAATAAAAACCCAACCCAAGCCCCACAGCCACATTTGGCTGTCCCTGTGTTCAAACCAGGGGTTCCTGAGAAAATGAAACCTTGCAGGAAGGGGAGGAGGGAGAGGAGGAAGGACTGAAAATCCAGATTTTGCACCCAGAGACTCGGCCTGAGCCGACGCCGCAAAAATAAAATTGCTTTTTTATGCCAGAATCCTACAGGATTCTGATCCTACAGGAAAGGGAGGGAAAAAAAATGAAAAACCTCTTGTGAGGCTGCTTTCAGGCAGATGTGTCGCTCCTCTGCTGTGAGGAAGGCTCTCTCAGTGTAATTTTTCTAATGGATGCCTTTCCTGGCTTCTGCTGTTAAAAATAGCGTGTAAGAAGTATTAAATAAATAAATAAGCTTGTGGGATGGGCTTAGCACTTCTCATCTATCTTGGGTGACTCTGTGGGATGGGTTTAAAAATAGAAATAACGTTATCACCAATTTCTACTTCTTTTTTTCTCCTCCTCCTGTCTTAAAGTAGCACATCCTCCATATTTTATTAATGAGTCCATTTCAATTTCATGCAGAAGAGTTTTTCCCTACTTCTCAGCTATCAAACAGGAAATCTTGGAGTGTGTAGTATTTTAAAATAATCTTAATGTTGAGCTGAACTTGGCCTGCAAGTCATTAATATTAATTGCAATCTGGCTGGGGTTAAGTGGAGATTTTAAATCCCAGGCTGGACACTTGACGAGCTGCAGCAGAGTTCCCAGGATATTGGGGTTAAATATCTCAGAAATTGCATCTTTGCAGCTCTTGCATTGTTTTGCTTTGTTGCTAAAATATAAATTGGAGACGGCAGAAAAACTGACTTCATTTATACAGGGGGAAGTTGTAATGAAATGCAGGTTACCTTTAATAGATAACCTGCATTTTATAAATAATATAAACACATAAAATTTACTAATATACTATGCTATAATATACTATACTATAATATACTATGCTATAATATACTATACTATAATATACTATACTATAATATACTATGCTATAATATACTATGCTATAATATACTATACTATAATATACTATACTATAATATACATGCTATAATATACTATGCTTAATATACTATGTATATATATATGCTTAATATACTATACTATAATATACTATACTATAATATACTATACTATAATATAGTATAGTATATTATATATAGTATATTATAGTATATATATACTATATTCTATATATATAGTATACTATACTATAATATAATATAAATAAATAATATAAATACATAAAATTTACCCAAAAATACAATAAAAAATTACCAGAAAAAAATACAATAAAATGAATTTTTCCCTTAAAGCCACTCCACCAGCAGCTTTGGTTTGTGGGTGTTTTTAACATTTATCACTTGTAGCCAATATAAAAAGTTGCCCTTTGCTATGCTGAAAACTCCCTTTTTATTGATGTTGATGAAAATCTCCATTTATTGAGTCCATTTATTTTATTTTATGTTGTAGGCAAGCTGAGCTGTCAGTGTGTGTGCTCACAGCCCAGCAAGCCAAGCATTAGGATTGAAATTTGCACAGAAATTCAGAAATATCTGCCACAAAATGCTCTAAAGTGTAGGAGGCTTTTAACACTGCCCATTCCACGGATGGTTCCTGTCAATTAAAGAGCTCAGAAGTGAAACTCTGTCCTTGTGCAGAGCTTTTTGTGTGGTGGCAATGTTGGAGTTACCTCTGTACTGATGAATTTGTGGTGCAGTCAATCTGTACAGTGAATTTTGCTGTGGAACCTTTAGCATTTAAATTGAATCCCCTGTGAACTGCTGCCCTTAAAACCACCAGCTCCTTTTGGTTTTTCTTCCTCTTGTCCTTGAAAATTTCTGTGTCCATTGCTGGGAATTAAAGCTGCAGGAATTGCTTGCTTGTCCGAAGAGGCTTTTTAATTATCATTCAAAATCATATTTTTGATGGATTATATTCTCTCTAAACATGTCAAACATTGCTGGACAATGTGTTTTTTCTATGAGGATACCAAATACTCACTCAGGTTTCTCTAATGCCCCTTTAAAATGATATTTTGGTGACTGTGGCTGTCTAATTTTAGATTCCAGCAGAGTTATGAAAGCTTTGGGAGGTCTGACTATCAAAGCCTGTCTGTCAATATGATCAGCAGTAGCACTGAGAGGAAAATGCAGCCCATGAAAGTTAAGCAAACTCTAAAATCTGTAGTGAACATCATAAAATTTACAGCTGAGCCTCCTGGTTTGTTGCTTTGGGGGTTTTTTTTGACTAAACTCTGCTCAGGAGACAGCAGTTATTAGTTCCAGGGAAGCTTTTTCTGGTTTGTTTTTACTTCAGTTTAAAAAAACCCCAAAAGGCAAAGGATTAAAACCCAAAATTGCTGCTGTCTTGTGAGGAAGCAGACAAGCTGCTGCTGGCACTGAGGCTGTGTGTGCATTAGGAGAGAGCTTTTATTTTGCTTTTTCTTCTACACATCCACGTCTATTTTTAAGGGTTCTTGACGTCAGGTTCCCCTCTGTAGGCTGGGAGGCTGAAATGGGGAGTGAATGCTTTGGGAATTTCATAAATCTTGAATCCCTCCTGCCTCTCAGCACCCCCAGGCATCCTCTGGGAAGGGCTGGGAGCTGCATCCCAATTTTGGGGGTTCCAGCCCTGTCAGCAGCACAGGGGTGAGCCAGATCACCCCAAAATCCAATTCCCAGCTCATCCCAAAATCCATTTCCCAGAGTGAGGGAGCCCAGCTCATCCCAAAATCCAATTCCCAGAGTGAGGGAGCCCAGCTCATCCCCAAACCCCATTTTTTTGGAGTGTGGGAGCCCAGCTTATCCCAAAATCCAATTCCCAGAGTTGGAGAACCCAGCTAATCTCAAAATCCATTTTTTGGAGCATGGGAGCCCAGCTCATCCAAAATCCCAGAGCTCAGCCAAAATCCCAGTTCCACCAAAATCCAGTTCCAGCTATTCCAAAATCCCAGCTCATTCCAAAATCCAATTCCCAGCTCATTCCAAAATCCCAGTTCCCAGCTCATTCCAAAATCCCAGTTCCCAGCTCATTCCAAAATCCCAGTTCCCAGCTCATTCCAAAATCCAATTCCCAGCTCATTCCAAAATCCCAGTTCCCAGCTCATTCCAAAATCCAATTCCCAGCTCATTCCAAAATCCCAGTTCCCAGCTCATTCCAAAATCCAATTCCCAGCTCATTCCAAAATCCAATTCCCAGCTTATTCCAAAATCCAATTCCCAGCTCATTCCAAAATCCCAATTCCCAGCTCATTCCAAAATCCAATTCCCAGCTCATTCCAAAATCCAATTCTCAGCTCATTCCAAAATCCCAGCTCATTCCAAAATCCCAGCTCATTCCAAAATCCCAGTTCCCAGCTCATCCCAAAATCCAATTCCCAGAGTTGGGGAGCCCAGCTCCTCCCCAAACCCCATTTTTTTGGAGTGTGGGATCCCATCTCATCCCCAAACCCCTTTCCTGGAGCAGCTCTGGCTGCCATCCAAGTGCCTCCTTGGAGGAGCAATCCCCAATCTTTGCCTCTTTCCATGCCAGCACAGGATTGCTTTTCCATCCACAGGGGGATCCCAGCTCCAGCTGAGCGCTGGATTTGGATTTCCCTGCTCCAGCTTCCCTCAGCTGCTCAGGGCACAGTGGCAGCTCCTCCTCCTGCTCCTCTGCTGCCCCTTATTTTGGTGATTTTTGGCATTTTGTGTGTCCATCACACCTGGAAAAATGGCTTTTTCCCCCTTGGGAATGGCCTTGGTTCTAGTGAAGGATGTGCTTTGTTGTTGTGTCTCCAAATTCCTCCTGACCTTGAAAATAAATCACTTTCCTCACAACCTCCTGCAATGAGGATGCTGCTTTCCATCATTTCTGCAGTGATTAATATTTCTAAAATAGATCACAACATCCTTTCTGAGGGATGCTGAATTCCCAATGTTTTCTTCAAGTGGAAGGAAAATGAATCAAACCCTCAGGATGTAAAGCAATTGTGGCTGGCTGGAATATTTATTTATATATCTAAGTGCAGGTTAGAAACTCTCAAAACCCTTCAAATAAAAACCCCACTTAGGGCTCCATCCTACAGTTGTTTTCTTTAAATATCCTTAAATTTCCTTAAATATCTTTAACTTCTGCTCTTGTGTTTTGAAAGGTTTTTTGAGGAGCTTTGTCAACAGAATTCTTGGGCTCTTCTGAGTCTCTTCCCCTGCAGCTCTTGCCTCTCTGTTTCCTGCCTTTGGTTTCAGTTTGTCTTTCTGCTGTGGGGAGGATGACTGTGCAGCACTTTTCAGAAATGATGTTTTAGGAGGTTTTTTTAGCCATTAATGTGTGACCAGAAAATTGCAGCTAATTCCTTTAAGGGAAAAAAAAAAAAAAAAAAAAAACAAAAACCAAAAAAAATCCACAAAACCAAAAAAAAAAAACCAAAACAAACCCAAAACACAAAAAAAAGAAACCCAAAGTAAAAAGCCCAAACTGGCCACAAGATGCTCAAAATAAACCCAGATTTGTGCCAAAAGAAGGTCTCCAATTCCTCATGGAGGAAAAACTGCTTGTTGGTCAGGGTGTTGCAGGTGAATAACAGTGCTGTGCTGTCTGATGGTGCTCAGGACATGATGTTTGCTTTATTAAATATTCCCCAATAATATTCAGGACATGATGCTTTATTAAATATTCCCCAATAATATTCAGGACATGATGCTTTATTAAATATTCCCTAGGTGTGGATATTTCCTCCATTATTGGCTGCTTGCAGTGGAGGGGCTGAGGAGCAGCTTCGTCTGCCTTGCTGTCTGCTTGGGGAATGAGAAAAAGAAAGATGAACTCTTTAAAATAGGAGTGGGAAATGAAGTTTAAAATGGGTTTTTCCCCTGAAAATTCCAGTGAGAGCCTTCCCTGGTGATCTCTGCTCCCTTCTAGAATTGTGGTTTGCAGTGGGTTTGGTGTTCCTGGAGGGATTGGTGCCCTCAAGGTGGTAAATGGGGGGCTCAGCCAGACCTAAGGGTTTTTTATTTCGATATTTTAGTAATTTATTTTGATATTTTAGTTGCTAAAATATCAATTGTGGGTGCCAGGAAAATTTAATTTATACATGGGGAAGGTGGAATAAAATCCAGTGGTGCCTCCCTCACATCAGGCTGCAGCCCTCAAAAATTGTCTTTAATGTGGGAAAGTTCCTCTCTGTGAGGGTCTGAGTCTGTTTGACCATACAAAAACCTGGTAAAAACATAATTATCTCAACAAATAAAAGCGAGGGGGATATTATTTCTGTACTGAATTTGATGAGCCCCCGTGAATGAGCTGTTTTGGCAGCGCTGGGTTGTGCATTCAGCACAGATGAGCAGCACTTGAGGGGAAAACACTCAATTTATGGCATCAAACCCTGCAGAGAAGGTGCTTGGCACGATGCTAAAATATCAATTTCCTGGGTGTCCCACCTGCTTCTGGCTCATCCCACTCCTCCTCCATCAGCTCCACTTGATTGTGGCCAAAACCTTTGGCATCTTCTGCTGGTTTGGCTTCAGGAATTTTAGTAGTAGTAGTAATAATAATAATAATAATATTAGTAGTAGTAATAATAATAATAATAATATTAGTAGTAGTAGTAATAATAGTAATAATATTACTATTATTAGTAGTAGTAATAGTAGTAGTAGTAATAATAATTTTAGTAGTAGTAGTAGTAATAATAATAATAATAATAATATTATAGTAGTAGTAATAATAATAATAGTAGTAGTAGTAATAATAATAATAATAATAATATTATAGTAGTAGTAATAATAATAATAACAGTAGTAGTAATAATAATAATAATAGTAGTAGTAGTAATAATAATAATAGTAGTAGTAATAATAATAATAATAATATTATAGTAGTAGTAGTAATAATAATAATAATAATAATAGTAGTAGTAGTAGTAGTAATAATAATAATAGTAGTAGTAGTAGTAATAATAATAATAATAGTAGTAATAATAATTTCTTCTCTATTATTATTTGACTTTTCTCCCAAACCAAGGCAGAAGTGGGTGAGCCCCAGAAAGTTTCTCCCTTTAACCATTTAGGTGCAGGCAATGATGAGGAAATCCTGCCTGAGGTGTCACAGGGAACATGGGCAGCACTCATGAGGTTTTTCAGTATTTTTAAATATTCCACAACCTCCTTCAATAAATACTCAGGCTGATAACTGGGAGTCACTCAGAGTGTGTTACAGACAGCTTGACCTCTGGAAAAATCTGAATTTCAAAGGATTTTATGCACCTAGAGCTGGGAGCTGCTTTTTGCTGACAGTTAACATTGAGAAAGTCATCACTGAGAAAAAAACTTTCATTTTTTTTTTTGCTGAGCCCAGCCCAGAGCAAGCAATGCTTGGTTTGTAGCTCTTTTGCAAAGAAAACCTGCAGCAGAATGAACTCTGAGTTCCCACCTGTGTTTTGATTCCTTGAAGCTGCACAGGAACAAAGAAACCTCTGAGGGGCTTTTAATAATTCCTGAGTGATCAAGGAAGGTTTTTATAGAAGGGCACAGGTACAGCAAGGCCTTGGATTTTTAACCTTTTTGGGCTCTCACCATCTGTGCACATCCAGGGCATGAGGCAGCACCAACATTCACTCTTCCACCTTTGTGCTTAATCAATCATTTTCTCTGGTTTTTTATTTTAAATAAGGGACACTAATTTTATTTTATTCGTTATTTTGTGTTATTTTTATTTTTATTTATTTTATTTAATTTTTTTTAAATTTTTATTTTTATTTATTTTATTTCAATTTATTTTTATTTTATTTTGAATTTTATTTTATTTTATGTTATTTTTAATGTTATTTTTTCTTTTATTTTTATTTTACTTTTATTCTATTTATATTTATATTTATATTTATATTTATATTTATATTTATATTTATATTTATATTTATATTTTAAATTTGTTTAAATTTATTTTATTTTATTTTTATTTAATTTAATTTAATTTTATTTTATTTTATGTGTTATTTTATGTTGTGTTATTTTTAATTTTAATTTTATTTTATTTTTATTTTATTATTACTTTCTTTTAATTTTTATTCATTTCAATTTAATTTATTTTTAATTTTTTATTTTCCTGGGAGGGCAGCAGGGCCTGGAAGGGCAGCAGGGGCTGCAGGGAGGTGGGAGCAGGAGGAACAAAGGCACAGAGCAAACCTTGGTCCTTGTCTGGGTCATTCTGGGCTCGTGCTGCCTTCAGAGGCTGGGCAGTGTTAGAGGAGTAAAGGATTATTGTGACACCCTTATTAAAGGATTCACCTTATGGCTCCATCCTACAGTTGTTTTCCTTAAATATCTTTAACTTCTGCTCTTGTGTTTTGAAAGGTTTTTTGAGGAGCTTTGTCAACAGAATTCTTGGGCTCTTCTGAGTCTCTTCCCCTGCAGCCCTTGCCTCTCTGTTTCCTGCCTTTGGTTTTCAGTTTGTCTGCCTGGTGTGGGGAGGATGACTGAGCAGCACTTTTCAGAAATGCCTGCAGCAGAGGCTGGGCAGAGTTACAGCAATAAATAGATTTTTATTAAAAGCCCTTCACTGGACACACCTTGGGCAGTGCAAGACCCTGACCCAGACGGATCCTGGCCACGAGTTCTCACACTTTGATAAGTTTGGGTCCATTTCCATGCTGGGGTTCAGTGTCCAATCCCAGCTCCAGGTGATGCAGTCCCACCCTCCCAGGCTGCTCCCCTCCATTCCCTGTTGTTTGCACTTTTGGGGCTGGAGCTGCAGCGGTGTCCTTGGTTGTGGGTCTGGAAAAGGATTGTTCTGTGGGGCTGAGCTGGGAGCAGAACTTGCTGACACTTTATGTGGAGTGCAGAGTTCTGTACCAATGCAGTGCAGAGTCTGGGAAATAGGAAAGCTCAAATTGAAAGCATCACTTGCCTTCTCTCCCTGTTGCACACAGGTGGGGAAGAGTTGTTCAGTTTGAGTTTTCCACCTCTGGGAGGCCACCTCACACTCCATCAGAGCCAACATTTGTTGGGTGTTCAATCTGAGGGGTTGTCACTGCTGCTGCTTTACCTGGAGCTTTAAGAAGTGCTCTGTCAGCCTGAATTTCCCTCCAGATCCATTTGGAGCTCAGATTAAACTCTCTGAAATCTCATTTTGAGCAGGGGATTGTTTAGAGGCTGAACTCCCTGCCTGGAGTGCACAGGAGGTGGAGCAGCTCCAGTGCTGTGCTCAGCAATTGCTGGTTGAACATCCCAACAAGTCCTGGTCAGTCTGTGCCTCCTCTCTCTGCAATTCCCTGCACTGAGGTTGGAGCTGGGGGAGTTTGGGTTCTGCTCTGGGGAACAGGGACAGGAGGAGAGGGAACAGCTCAGGGTGGGCACAGCAGGCATTTCCCCATGGAAAGGGGGCTCAGGGCAGGCTCAGGGTGGGCACAGCAGGAATCTCCCCATGGAAAGGGGGCTCAGGGCAGGCTCAGGGTGGGCACAGCAGGAATTTCCCCATGGAAAGGGGGCTCAGGGCAGGCTCAGGGTGGGCACAGCAGGAATTTCCCCATGGAAAGGGGGCTCAGGGCAGGCTCAGGGTGGGCACAGCAGGAATCTCCCCATGGAAAGGGGGCTCAGGCACTGGAACTGCCCAGGGAGGGTTGGATCCCCATCCCTGGAGTGTCCCAAGGAATTCCTGGTTGTGGCACTTTGTAGACTTCCAGGGACACAATCTGTCAGTGTCAGTGGTTGGCAAGAAAAAGGAGATTTATGCCATGTGTACAATGTGAGCCTCCCATTTGGTTTCCATTTGAGCCATGGCAGTTCTGGGATTTGGGATGCTGAGTGCCAGCTGTTCACTCTGGATTTACAGGAACAGCAGCCTGAAAAAATCAATGGTAACCAAGGCAGTGACAACCTGTGTAAATCTGAGTTCAGCCTCACCCTGAGCAGGTGACCTGGGGACTTCAAACACTGCCAGGGCAGCTGTGCAGCCACAGGTGGTGAGGATATTCTGCTTTCCTCTTCCCCTCCAGCCCCTTCAAGAAGCTGGATAATGCAGAACAGCAAATGTAAATGAAGAGGGTACACAGAGAAGCTCTCTTACCAACCATTTTATTTTTAAATTTTTATCTAAGAAGCCTGTCTAGACAGGCATTTATTTTCATGACATGCAAAGCAGAGTAGTAGATGAATACTTCATTAGTAAAATGACTTGTCATCTTTGAACCCTGATGGAATATCTCTTGGAAGCTGTTCCTTCCATGCAATGTTAGATCCAAGTTTTACAGGGATATGGAAGTAGCAGTACATATGGTGTTGTTAACATGACAAGTACTGAGCATTAGTGCATAATTACTTTATTTATCAAAGCCAGTGAAGTGCACAGCCTGGAGGAATGTGAGCTCTGGTAGAGCTGTTTTAGGGAAGGATGAGGTTGTTTGTGGAAGTTACACTGCTGGGAAATGTGGAGCTTTCTGGTGTAGGTCCCTTCTTCCCTGGTCTCCATCAGGTGAGTGAGGTGGGGTGACAGATCCCAGCTCCTGTGCTGGGATTGCCAGTGCTGCTGCTGGCATTAGTGTGGATTTCCAAGAGGAATTTTGAGGGATTTGGTTCCCTGAGCACCCTTTCCATCCCTGTCCCTCTGCTCTCCCCTCTCCAGCACACTGAGCACAGTGAGGGAGGCACAGCTGGAGCTAAAACCTGAACAAAAGTGCCTCATTTAGCTAGGGCAGAAATTCCTCTGCTTCAGAAGACTCTGTTAATTATCTTTCACCTTCAGCCTGGTTAATTAGTGCTAATGAGTGAAGTGATGCTGGTGCTGTGCTGTGAGAGGATCAGCGAGCCCAGCGATGCACACGGCACACGTGCAGCAGGCTTTGCCCAAAATTTGGGTTTGTGGGGACCTTAAAGCTCACCCAGTTCACCCTCAAGCCATCCCCTCCCACAGCAGGGACACCTTCACTGTCCTGGCTTATTCCAGCCTGGCCCTGGACACTTCCAGGGATGGGGCAGCCACAATTTCTCAGGACGAGCTGTTCAGTGAGGAGCCTGCCCTGTGCTTAGTTTGGGGCAGGAAGGCTTGGATACACCTGAGGGATCTTTGGTTGCATTCTCCAAGTGGGAATTGCTCTTTAAAAAGGATTATTTTGGTATTACAGCATGAGGAAAGCTTCATTCTGTGCAGAGTGGCAGAGCCCTGGAGCAGCTGCCCAGGAGGGTTGTGGAATTCCCTCTGGGGACATCCCAGACCCATCTGGATGTGTCCCTGTGTCACCTGCTCCAGGGATGGGCTGGGTGATCTCCAGAGATCCCTTCTAACCCCAGCCATTCTGTGGCTGCAGGAAAAGCAGCTGGGTAGGATCCTCGAGGTTGGGAAGGGTGTCAGAGTCCCCTTATTTCCTCCTTTTTCCAGTTTCAATTCCTGTGTGTGGGAATTTCAATTCACAAGTGGGAATGAGCTGCTCCTGCTCACCAAGCAGCTCCTGGAGCCCTGGGATCTCCTGCTGCCTCTGGGAGTTCTTCTCCAGCATGGAATGGAGCCAGACCAATAATGTTCCCATAATGGAAGAGCTGCTTTTCAGTGGATTTGAAATGAGAATTATTAAATGCTTAACACTCATTATGTGCAAACCCATTTCTTCAGGAGCTGCAGAGGCAGGATGGGGATGGGAGCAGAGCAGTTGTGCCCTGCCTCAGGATCCAAGCTTTG
Source organism: Zonotrichia leucophrys gambelii (assembly GCF_028769735.1). Classification (NCBI taxonomy): domain Eukaryota; kingdom Metazoa; phylum Chordata; class Aves; order Passeriformes; family Passerellidae; genus Zonotrichia; species Zonotrichia leucophrys. The sequence continues at coordinate 1,878,762 of NC_088183.1, forward strand.
TCCAGCAGCTTTCTGCCAGTTCAAATCTGCAGAAATTGAGTGTGGAAGGAGCACAGGAGGGGATTTATATGGGTGGTTTATTATCAAGTGTTTTCCCCATCGCCATTAATTCTTTATTGTTTTCTCCACACCGTGCAAGGCACTGACTTGCACGAGCATTCCCACAAATTTCCCTCTGGAAAAGGGGAAAGCCACTCTGGTACCAGCAGCTTTGGACACTTCCAGGGATGAGCTGAGCAGTTTCTGTTGGGATTAAGTCAGGAAGAGCTTTTGGTGTGAATTCCTCCCAGTTTGGGCTGCCTGCACACACTGTGTGTGTGCTGCTGTCCCAGCCCTGCTCCACCTCTCCCACCTGCTCCTGATGTCAGCACTGGGATTATTATTTTCCTTATAAAATCTTGTATTTCCCAGCTCAGACCTAGAATCAGCAGCTAATAACGATGAAGAGATAATTCAGCTTTTCTGCCTCATCACTGCTGTGCTGTAAGACCCAGAGACTTCTTTGTTTTCCTTCTGAATTTCAGGCATCAGTGATTTATATTGGGTCCAAATCAATACTCCACAGGTGAGAGCTCTGCTTTCCCCAATTTATTCAGCAATCCAGGCTCGGCTTGGCTTTGGAATGGAGATTTTCAGTCACAAAAACAACTGAAGCAGCTGTTCCTTGGGCAAACGTGTTATACACAGACAGTCTCCTTAAATTAGCTGAGTCTCACTGCACTGCTACATTCTGGGTTGTGTTGTCTTAATTTCTCTTCCTGCAGCAAATCTGGCTGAGAAATGGGAAAAATAAAATGGAAATCTGCTCAGTTCTTAAGTTTTGGGTGTTTCTGAGCAATGCTCCTCAAAATTGCTCTAAAACCTAAAGTAGGAAGAACTTTATGGATAGAAAACAAGAATTTTCCTGCTTTTCCTGAAGACAATGGTGTGCAGATTAAGGAGATGCCAAAATGCCATTTCAAATACATTAAAACTTTTCATGTTTTCAGGGGAGTGTGACCATATTTGCTTGATTTAATAACTCCTGCAAAAGTTGCCCTTCCTGTCATTGAGGGCTCTTAAATTGTTGCTCCTGCAGGAGGATAAGTGAATCCAAACTCTGAACAGGTTAGGGATGGAAGCAGCGTTTTAACCAGTCTTTTTTAGTGTTTTCCCTTCCAAATCCAGTGAAATATCCTCATAATCTTCATAAAACAAAGTTTTTGTGGCTGGCAAAGCAATTAATTTCAAAATGTTCCCGTTCCCTTATGCTTGATGATCACATCTGCTTATTTTTCCCTCTGAAATTCTCAAGCTGTCTCCTACCTGGATAACAACCAACAAGAAGCTCTGCCTTGGATCCTTCCAGAATCCCTCACTCTCCAAGCCCCTGTTAGCTCTGAAATATTAAAATAATCCCATCTGCTGTTGTTTTTTTTGCATTGTCTGCCCCACTTCCTTCCTTCCTGCTGCCTTCCTCCCAGAACCTGCCCCTTCCAGAGGTTTCTTGGGATGATCCAGCAGTGAAAACTCCAATCCTCGAGGCTTTGGCATCTCAACCTCTCTGGTTTGGGGAAGGAAATGAGGTTCACTTGGGATGTGGGGTGCTTGTTCCCTGCAGCTCTGAGCATCCCTGCTGCCTAAGGGACAGAAAAACCTAAAAAAATATTTATTTCTCTCTTGTTTTCAACTCTCCCATGAAAACTTTATTGTCTTTTAGTGCCCCTTCCAGCTAAATGTGGTGCAAGCTGCTGTATCCTGCAGGAAGGATCAGAAATTTGATTTTCAGTTAGAGCAGCAATGTTAGGAAGTGTTCTCTAGTTGGGTTATTTGATTTCCTGTGATTTTCAGTTAGAACAGCAATGATGTGCTCTCTAGTTGGGATATTTGATTTTTTTTTTTTGTGATTTTTGGTTAGGACATCAATTTTAGGACATGTTCTCTAGTTGAGATGTTTGATTTTTTGTGATTTTCAGTTAGAATATCAATTTTAAGATGTGTTCTCTAGTTGGGGTATTTGTGATTTTCACTTAGAACAGCAATGCTAGGAAGTGTTCTCTAGTTGGGATATTTGTGATTTTCAGTTAGAACATCAATTTTAGGACATGCTCTCTAGTTGGGATGTTTAATTTCTTGTGATTTTCAGTTAGAAACAGCAATGTTGGGATGTTTGGGGATTGGGACAGGGGACATTTCCACCAGGATGAATGGAAGACTGGGATTACTGGTGAGGTTAATAACCTGTTCTTACATTAATAACCTGTTCTTACATTAACTATTTGGTAAAAACCATTTCTCAGTCTGGGATGGGCCTGTGGTGTTTTATTGGCAAGAGCTTTCCTCTGCTGTGTCTCTTTCTATTTATTTATTTTTTTTAGCTGCAGACCTCCAAGTTAGCTGCTGTTTGAGAGGATTTGTTTTAATATTGCTTATCTGATGATGATTAAGGAATCCAGTGTTTATAGCATCAGCTTTGACCCATGTTAGTTCAGCTGGGCAGCCAGATAAATGATGAAGGAATTCCTCAGCAGGCTCCCCATGTTATTTAAAATTAACTCTTTGAGGAGCTCTTCTAAAGCTGATGCAATCTTTTAAAATAAATGGATTTTGAGGAAATTTTAGCTGCTTTAGCTACATTGCAAGGCAATTGAGGTTTGGATTTTGGCTTGGTTTTAGCAGCAAATTTGTTTCTATGTCTGGAATTTAGTCCTGTGATATTTAGCAAATAGATAAGGAGTGAAATGAACGTTGTAAAACAAAACTGAGGTGTGGGAACTCCAGGCTTGGGTCTGTAAATGGCACAGAACCATAAAAGGGTTTGGGTCCAGCACAGCTTTGATAAAAGTTGGTTTGCTTTGAAATTCATTAGTGGTAAAACACTGTAATGAGTTGATGTAATTAGATCATTTTATTTCCTTTTGTTTTGTTCTCTGATAAATCTCAGGGCACAGATGCCTGTACAAACATACTAAACCATTGATCTTTTGAATTATTTCCTCTGTGTGTTTTTGCAAACACAAATTATCCTTAAAAAAAGAGGATTTCTATCCAAAAGACTTCCAAAAGGAGATGTTGCTGTTACACTGGGCTGGGTAACACCACATATCCCTGAGTCAGAATTTTATATTGGGGTCATTTTGCTGATCAAATAGGAAAGTTTAAGACAACTCAGTGTCAGCATGAAAAAAAACCCCAAATAAAAAAACCCTTTAATTTCTAAGGAAGCACTTGGCTCTTGTGTGCAGAACAGTCAAAGAGGTTTTTAATATTCTGTAGCTCAAGGACTTGGCTCCTCTTCGAGCATTCCCAGCTCCACAGGATGGGGAATTTGGCGAGTGACTGTGCCCCTCTAGGGGCAGAAATGTGGAAATTGGTTCTACAGGTGAATTCGGACCAGGGCAGAGAAGTTTTAACCACAGTGAGAAGGGATTCCTGCTTTTGGGATGCAGCTTCCTCAGTTTCCCAGGCTGCTTTCAGCCTTCTCTGCCTTGAATTGTTAAAATGTGCTGCTACTTTTCTAGAGTGACACTGGAAATCTATTTTAAAAAGTAAAATCTTTATTTTATGAAGTTACACTGCGAAAAACTCAGCCTGTATTTTGTAATTCAGCATGTGATAGAATTCCTGAGCACCCAGGTTATCCAGATGATCCCAAGGGAGTTTAGGGAAATAAAAATCACACCAGGGTTTGAATGTGGGCTCAGAGGTGCTGTGGAAACCCAAAATCCGTGCTGGGTGTTGTTCTGTGGTGCTGATGGAGCCGCAGACTTGGGTGGCCGTGTTTGTTTGTCCTGGCAGTGCTCACTAAAACACCAGGCCTGCAAGAACCATCCCAGCAGTTTGGGGATGTTTGAGAGGTTACAAAATCCTCCTTTCACGGGGCCCTCCTGCATTTTCACAGCTCGGGCTCAGCCTGCTGGAATTGCTCCAAGTGGCATTTTTGTGTCCTGAGCCTTGGCCCTGCTGCAGAAATGAGAGATGGGAGCACATCCTCATCCCTCCTGCCTGCCTGGGGACTTTATCCTGGGTTATCTGGGGTGTTTGGCTTTTAGGGGCTGCTTGCTTTTATCTCAATACCCCAAGTTTCAAACAAGGTGGGGGATTGATGATTTTTGTCTTTATGCAAACAAGGTGGGGGATTTATGATTTTTGTCTTTATGCAAACAAAGTCAGGCATTGATGATTTTTGTCTGGTCCTTTAAAGCCTGAATTCCAACCTCACCTCTTGGGTGGTTGAAGAGCAGGGTAAAACTTCCCAGAGTGACCAGTGCAGTGTGAAATGTGCAGTGAGGAATTCTCACTCTTACCCAGAGGGACAGAGTGACCCCTGCAGTGTGAGATGTGCCAGTGAAATGTGCAGTGTGGAATTCCCACTCATTCCCAGAGGGACAGAGTGACCACTGCAGTGTGAGATGTGCCAGGAATTCCCACTCATTCCCAGAGTGACCACTGCAGTGTGAAACATGGCAGGAATTCCCACTGCAGTGAGATCTGCCAGTGAGATGTGCAGTGTGGAATTCCCACTCATTCCCAGAGTGACAGAGTGACCCCTGCAGTGTGAGATGTGCCAGTGAAATGTGCAGTGTGGAATTCCCACTCATTCCTAGAGTGACCACTGCAGTGTAAAATGGGCCAGGAATTCCCACTCATTCCCAGTGTGACGGAGTGACCCCTGCAGTGTGAGATGTACCAGGAATTCCTGCTCATTCCCAGAGTGACCAGTGCAGTGTGAAATGTGCAGTGTGGAATTCCCACTAATTTCCAGAGTGACAGAGTGACCCCTGCAGTGTGAGATGTACCAGTAACTCCCAAAGTGACCACTGCAGTGTGAAACGTGCCAGGAATTCCCAGAGTGACCAGTGCAGTGTAAAATGGGCCAGGAATTCCCACTCATTCCCAGTGTGACAGAGTGACCCCTGCAGTGTGAGATGTGCCAGGAATTCCTGCTCATTCCCAGAGTGACCAGTGCAGTGTGAGATGTGCCAGGAATTCCCAGAGTGACCAGTGCAGTGTGAAATGTGCAGTGTGGAATTCCCACTCATTCCCAGAGTGACAGAGTGACCACTGCAGTGTGAGATGTGACAAAAATTCCCACTCATTCCTAGAGTGACCACTGCAGTGTGAGATCTGCCAGTGAGATGTGCAGTGTGGAATTCCCACTCATTCCTAGAGTGACCACTACAGTGTGAGATGTGCCAGCAATTCCCAGAGTGACCACTGCAGTGTGACATGTGCAGTGTGGAATTCCCACTAATTTCCAGAGTGACAGAGTGACCCCTGCAGTGTGAGATGTACCAGTAACTCCCAAAGTGACCACTGCAGTGTGGAACGTGCCAGGAATTCCCAGAGTGACCACTGCAGTGTAAAATGGGCCAGGAATTCCCAGAGTGACCCCTGCAGTGTGAGATGTGCCAGGAATTCCCGCTCATTCCCAGAGTGACCCCTGCAGTGTGAGATGTGCCAGGAATTCCTGCTCATTCCCAGAGTGACCCCTGCAGTGTGACATGTGCCAGCAGTTCCCACTCACTCTCCCCTTTCTCTCCCCAAGGTGCTCTTACCGAGTGTTACGATGAACTGGGCAACCGCTACCAGCTGCCCGTCTACTGCCTCGCCCCTCCCATCAACATGATCGAGGAGAAGGGTGACCTGGAGACTCTGGACATCCCCGAGCCCCCTCCCAACTCGGGGCACGAGTGCCAGCTGCGCCTGCGCCTGTCCACGGGCAAGGACCTGCGGCTGCTGGTGCGCAGCATGGACACCGTGTACCACATGAAGCGGCGGCTGCACGCCGTGGAGGGAGTGGAGCCGGGCAGCCAGCGCTGGTTCTTCTCTGGGAGACCCCTGGCAGACAAAATGAAACTGGAGGAGCTGAAAATCCCAAAGGATTACGTGGTGCAAGTTATTGTGAGCCAGCCCTTAGCAAATCCCACCCCGGTGGAGAACTGAGCGCTGCTCTCGTTTGGTTCTTCTCTGCTGCGTCTCTGCTCTGGGGTTTGGTTTTGCTGCCCTCTCTTCTTTTTTTGGGGTTGTGCTGCTCGTGGATGGGTTGCAAGGAATGACCAGCAAAAAAAAAAAAAAAATTCCATCTGTGATGGAGATCTGCAAAAATGTACAAATGTGACCTGGCCTCTGGGGTTTGCCCGATCTCGTATTGAACACGACAGCAACGGGGCAGGGCAAAGGAAGGGAAGGGAGAAGAGGGAGGGAAGGGATTGTTCTTCATTCATGCAGATATGTCATGGTCCTGGAACTGTCAGTGGTGTCCTGATCCACGAGGCTGCAGCAACAGAGAGCACTTTTATTTAAAAACCCAACTTGAGACGGAATCAATGTTTCCAGTTGATATCAGCAGCACACACAGTTCCTGCAGGAAGGAGCTCACGGGGATCCCGGGCTCTGATGAGGCACAGCCAGCCCTGGGCAGTGCAGCTGGGCTGGGCTTTGCTCTCTGGCGGCTCCTGGTGCTGCTCAGAGGCAGCAATTGTACATTCCAAGGTGGCAGTGCAGCCCTGTGCCACTGCCCCAGGCAATAACAGCCCTGGCTGCTCTGTACTGTAACTCACCTGCTCCAGCCCTGGCTCAGCCCCAGCTCCTGCCCCGTGGGCACCTGAGGCTGTGCCTGCTGTCCTCAGATGCCCGAGGCTGTGCTGGGTGAGTGCTGCTCTGTGATCACAGCACACCTGCGCCAGGTGACCCTGCTGTCCCTGGATTGCAGCTCCCCCAGAGGCCTCCAGGCTTGGACGTGCTGAGGAAGCAGCAGCAGCAGCTCCCAGCTCTTGGGGTGTCCCTGGGAGCCAGCCCTGGAGCTGGGGGGCTCTCCAGGGCAGCCTGGTGGCCTCAGCAGCACAGGGAGTGTCCCCAGGCAGTGCTGGCCCTGCAGCAGGTGACAAACCCTTCTCACAGACCACACCGGGCTCGTGGGGTGCAGTTTGTGCCCCACTGGAGCTGCTCTGCACCCTTGCCTTTGCTGGAGATCAAGGCCCTGCTCTTTTAATCATCATTTTTCTGTTTGCTTGGGGTTTAAGCCATCATTGAAATCACTTCTTCCAAAGTCAAACGTGCTCTTAATATGGGAATAGCAGATTATTCCTTTTCCTGGTTTCTGTCTTCCCTCTGTGAATTGAGTGAAGCTGGGGGATTCCCTTGACAATTTTAAACTTCTGCTCCTTCTGTAATTCCATAGAAATCAAATTTCTGGCACCCAGAAACTCCAAGGGAGTTCTTGTACCAGGGAGATCCCAGCAGGTGGAAGCAGAATTTCATTGATGGTTGGGAAACAGAGCCACGTTTTCTTTGCATTTCCCACCCCACCCCACTACAGCTTTTCTTGGTCCTCATTTTGTATCAAACCTGAGGGTTCCTGACAGCTCCACTGGCCCCACTTGGCCCAGGATGCCTGAAATGCAGAGCTGGAGGAAGGAAAACGAGTTCCCTGTTCTCATAATCACCAAAGTGACTTGCTTTGCTTTTCTTTTTTTATTTTTTTTCTTTAATTTTAAAGGTGAAAGTGAGCTGATCAATACTAACCTAGAACAAGTTTTCTATTGTGGAGTTTTTTTAAAGCAGATTTGATTTACTGTACTTGAGGTTTTTTGCAGCCAAATCTTTTGCATTCCAGGGGAGGGGGAAATATTTGCTACATAAACAAGTCTAAAAAATCTCTCTTGGGTTTTCTCTGGGCAAAGGATGGGCTCATGCCAGGAAGACACTACTTGTCTTATAAGGCATAATTTATATCTCTGGATAAATGCTCTTTGTGGTGTCATTTCCCTGCAGCCCCTCTGGAAAAGGGGGAAAATTCTGATGGATTAAGGAGGAGCAAACCTGGAGCTGTGAACACTAAAACACCACTTTTTTTTTTTTTTATTTTTCTAAGATCCTTTTTTAATATTATTTTTTCTATTTTCATTCAGGCAGTTTGTCACCAGGTGCTGGTTTTGAGCTGTTGGGGCTGGGATTGCTCCTTCCTTGCCCCCTGTGAGCTGGAAAAGGCTCAGTTTGTGTCGCTGTTCCACAGGATCATGGTTTATATTCATTGCTTTTATGGCAGGGAGGAAAGGTGATGCTCTGAAGGCCGCGTTGTGAGTGGGTTCTGAGTAGAACAGAGATTTTGTTCATGAAAATTCTCTTTAACAGCCTCCCCCTCCTTAATCACATATCAAAACCTGAAAGAATTCAATGGTGAAATGCTTTTAGAGGTGACAGTGAAGAGTTTGACCCTCTCTGTATAAAGTGGCAGCACTACTGAGCACACACCCTCCAGAAACACAATTTTACAGGATTTCTATTAGGAAAGAACTTTAAAATCTCAAAATACCTGTTAAAAATATCAGCAACAAGCTCTAAAGGCACATGGCTGACAGGGCCACGGATAGAACTGGAAATTGCGACACAACAGAGAACATTTGTGTCTCAAATGATTGAGTTTGCCCTTAAAGTTGGGTTTTGGTGCAGATTCCAGTGCAGGGGGGAAGGCTGAGAGTGTGGGGTGAGTTTTGGTGCAGAGGGGGAAATTTATTTGAGTGGCTGAAGTGGCGCTGAGCAGGGGCTCTGCTGTGGGGGCTGCTGGGGAGAGGATGGAGAACCCCAGGGGAGGATTGGATCCAGAGGAGAGAACTCCTGGAGGGTGAGAATCCAGGAGGGAGGAGAGCCCAGAGAGGATGGGGAATCAGGTGATGAGAACTCTTGAGAGATGAGAATCCCAGGAGGGATGGAGATCCAGGAGGTGAGAACCCAGGGAGATGAATCCCAGGAGGGGATGAGAACCCAGAAGATGAGAATCCCAGAGAGGATGGAGAGACCTGAGGGAGAATCCAGAGAGATGGAGAATGATCAGGCTCCCTGGGCTGCTGGGAGGGGAGGAATCCAGGAGAGAGAACCTGGAGCGGATTAGAATCCCAGAGGGGATGGAGAATCAGGAAGGATGGAGAGCCCCAGGAAATTATGAAGCCTCAGAGAGATTGAGAACCCAGGGAGTATTAGAATCCCAGAAGGATGGAGAGCCCCTGGAGAGGATTTAGAATCCCAGGAGAGGATTGAGAATCCCAGGAGAGGATTGAGAATCCCAGGAGGGGATGGAGAACCCAGGAGTTAGAATCCCAGAAAGAGGAGAGCCCTGAGAGGATTTAGAATCCAGAGAGATTGAAACCCCGAAGAGGAGACCAGGGGAGGATTGAGAACCCCAGGAGAGGTGGAGAGCCTGTGGATGAACCCCAGGAGGGGATGGAGAACCCCAGGAGGGGTGGAATCCAGGGGATGGAGAACCCCGGGGATGCGAGCCCTGGATGCGAGGAGGGTGCTGGCAGCGTGTCCTGGCTGGGTTTGGCCCCTGGGTGCTGTCCCCACCCTCAGGCCCTGGGGTGTAAATGCTGTGACAGAATTTTAACGCACACGACACAAGCGAGGAGGAGTCAATTTGGGATTTTTAAATTCCCCCCCTCTCAGCCCTCTGTGCCATTCCTGCTCAGCTCTGATGCCAGGAGAGCCTTTTTTACCCTGTCAGCGACAGCTCTGTTTGACACAGCTCCGATTTTTCTACTCTTTCTTGTCACTTCTGCCCGAGCCAGAAGTGAGGACCCAGTGAAAGTCACACTCCTGAGAGGCACAAACCCCTGAGCCTGCCGGGCCAGGGAGCCCCAAAAAGCCCCAGGTGTGCTGCAGCTCCATCTGGGGCACTGCAGAAGGATGCTCAGGGTCTTCTTCCCCACCCCAAATGTGTTTTTGGGGTTCCCCACACAAAACACAGCTTGGGATCCATTTTCTGAAAGTTTTGCTTCTCTGGAGCTGGGGAGGAGTTTGGAAAATGAATTGGTGGTGTGGTAAGTTGGGTTTTTAATAGACACCTTAATTTTGGGGTGTAACAACACCAAAAAAAACCTCAGCCCAGGAGCAACCAAACCAAGCCCAGCTTTTCTTTGCCTTCCACAGAAAGTTTGGGAAGGAAAGAGGGAATCTTTGGAGCAACTGTGCATAATGTTTGGTGAAGGTCAATGATAACTTGATAAAATATTGCTGTAGTGTGACGTGCTTCTGCATATATATCCATTGCTAGTAAATAATGTAAAATCTTTTTTTTTTTTCTTGGAAAGTATTAAAACTACAAAAATACTCTTTGTTACAATGGTGGGATGCTTTTAGCCATGGAGTTCTGGAAGCATTTTTGCTGTGTAGGTGTTGACAAAGTGAATGCTGAACGTTTCTCCATGTCTGTGATGCTTCAGAAATGGAAGGGGCATTTCTGGCTCTGGAGCTCTCTCTTTTCCAAACTTTTCCATGTTCCTGTACAGACATCTGAGACCCTGCACCTTATGCAGAGAATGTTTACATTTAAAAAAAAAAAAGGAATTTTTCTTTTTTTTTTGGCTTTTTCCCTGTGCTGCTCAGATCCTGTTACTTTGAAATGAAAGTAGTCTCTGTTAGAAAAAGGGGCTTTTTTTAAATTTTTTTTTTTTTTTTTTTTTGCCCTTCCCTGTAATCAAATCCCTCCTGGATTGTGGCTGGAAGCTCTGGGACTGCTTGGACTTTTCTGGAGTGGGATTAGAGGTGCTTGAGAAAGGTGTTTTTAACAACCCCTGCCTTGGCTGTGGGGATGAGCTTTGGAAAGCAGCAAACCCAGCTCCAAACCCCCTGGATGTGTGGCTGCCTTGCAGATTCCCTGGGAAGCCTCGGGGATGGAATTCCCAGCATCCACATTTGTGTTTCCTCCCCAGATGATGAATGTCCTGCTGTTCCCTCTGCAGCCACAAACACTTGTGGTGGTTTGGATGCACAAATCTGCTCCAGGATTTCCCTTCCCAGGAGTTGTTTGGGATTGCTGTGGGTGCCTCTCCTCTCCCAATCCCACCCATGGGGATGGACTTGGAGCTCTCCTTCACTGAGCCTACAGCAGGCAGGCAGCTGGAAAACGAGATATTTTAACCAAAAGGCTCCTTAAAGTGGACTTTGAGACTTTAACCCAACGTGTCTGCTGGATTTTCCATGGAAAATTTGTCCCGACCCTCGGAGCAGGGGGTGGGTCCAGGGGAACTCTGGATTTGTACATTTTCCACATGAAGACCACTCAGCCAGAGCCATGGGGCAAAGAGACAACTTCAGATCCTGACTCCTGCCTTAAAACCTCTCGTTCATCCTGAGCTCCAGAAATTCCTGCACCTGCTCGCTCCCAGGTCCCTTTTTGTTTCCGTCAGGAAATCGGAACCTGCTCCGAAGGCTGGGGACAACTCAAGGCAATGGAAAACAAAAGGAACTGGAGCTGGTGGCTTTATGAAAACAACAAACTGGTCTTGGCTTAAAACCCCTATTTGTGCCTCTCAAGTCCAGGGAATGTTTCAAAAGAGGTGGATTTGAGCAGCGGCGGCCAGGACTGCGCTGGTGGCACTTGGTGACACCTGGTGGCACTTGGTGACACTTTGCTCCCGTGTGCTCTGAGCAAGGACTGGGCTCTGAGTCCTCTCTGCCTCATGGGAATGGCTTTCAAAGATGGCTGGTACCATCAAATTTGTACTTCTTGAATAAATACCTTCATTTTTATGGTAAGAGCCCTGCTGTGTGTTTGTGTGTGGGGTTTGGGGTGGTGTTCATGGGGCTCCAGGATGAGGGGAGAGATAAGAACTGACTTCATGTCTCAGAAGGCTGATTTATTGTTTTATTATATATATTATATTAAAAGAAAATTATATATTAAAACTGTACTAAAAGAATAGATGAAAGGATTTCATCAGAAGGAGTAGAAAGGAATGATAATAAAATCTTGTGACTGACCAGAGAGTCTGAGACAGCTGACTGTGATTGGCCATTAATTAAAAACAACCACATGAGACCAATCACAGATGCACCTGTTGCATTCCACAGCAGCAGATAATCAATGTTTACATTTCATTTCTGAGGCCTCTCAGCTTCTCAGGAGAAAAGATCCCAACAAAAGGATTTTTTATAAAATATGTCTGTGCCAGGGATTGGGGTTCCTGTTCCTGGGATCTGCTGCTGCTTTGGGATTCCAGGGATTGGCTCTTCCTTTCCCTTCTAACTTCCAGGAACACTTTTAGAATCAAATATTGGTGTCAAACACATTTTTTAATATTTTCCTCCTCACTGCTCAGGGAAGAATTCCAGAATTCCAATTTTATCCTGCTTTGAGCACCAGGTAACTTCCAAAGTGCTTTATGGGTTTTGATCTGGTGCTTTATTAACACCTCACAGGTTGTCTCCAGGCTGATAAATTATTTCTTACCCTGGGCAAGATCTTTTACTGCTGAGAGCAAACCACCCTGAATTTTCAGTGGAAACACTGTGCAAATTTCCTGTGTTTATAACAAAACAAAACAAAATTATTTTTTCCCCCTGCATTTAAAAAATAAGAATAATCCTGGCCCTGCCACACCTTAAGAAATACACTCAGTGTTCTTTTTCCTCCTGAAATTTCCTCAGTGGGGCTTTTGGCTGGGAGCTGCAATTCTCCAATTTCTCCATTACCTCTGGTAGCCCTAAGGGACAGGTTTTAATGTGAATTTGGGTGTGTGACAATGTTTTATCTCACAGACAAGGTGTGAAATCCGTGGAGAATGCAGAGCCTGGAGATGTGCCCGGCTCTGGGGATCAGCTCCTTGCTGAACAAAAATAATGGATCTGGGTAATTGTCCTGTAATTACATTCCCTGACACTTTGTCTTAATTCAGGTCAACACTTTTATAGTCTTGATTAACTACTAGAGGTATCAGAGGAGTAGGAATCATTCTTTGTAGGGCACAGCTAAATAGTTCCATTTTTTTTAATAAAATTCAAGAAATAAAGCTAATTTCACTGTAGAATTTGGGATCTGAGTTTCAAACAAACAAGGGTGTGATTTTCCTGGAAATTTTCCCTTTACAGATGTAAAAATACATAATTTTTATTCCTTTTATATGGGAGTTTGTTCATATAGTGTCTTTAATTTAGCAACATTGCTTTTTCTAATAGATATTTATAAAGGCTTTGCACCTTTACAATTTTCTTGTAAAGAAAATTTATATTTTTCTTTAATTTATCCATATTCCTTTTTTTAAGGGAATATGGGTAAATTAAAGAAAATTTAATTTAATTTACGCATAATATTAAAATAAAGAAAAATAAATTTAATTTTCAATAATAAATAAATAATTATAATTATATATCATTATAAATTATTATATAATAATTATTCTATATACTTAGAAATAATTTATAATTTTCTTTAATTTAGCCATATTCCCTAAAAAAAGGGGGAATATGGATAAATTAAAGATAACTATAAATTATGCAGCCTTTCTATAAAATCACAGGATGCTGTGGGTTGGAGGGCACCTTAAAGAGCCTCTTGGATTCAGGAGGAATCAGTTCCAGCTGATGGCCTGGGGCTCATCCCAAGCACTCCCAGCTCCCCCAGCGCCTCCCTGGAGATGAGCTGCAGATGTTGGGGTGATGCACAACATCTGGAGCGGGCAGTGCTGGAGGAGCCTCCCCAGCCTTCAAACCAGGCAGCACCAACAGGATTTGGTGATTTTTGCATTTCCTCATTTCAGGAGATGCTGGGAGGGCTCAGAGCTGCCCAGAGGATGAGGAGGGGTTTGGTACCTGCCAGGGCTGAGGTACAGCCACCTCCAGCAAATAACTGCAGAGGAGACTCTGGGTAAAGAGGAGAATTATCTTATTATTAATTGTATTTTTATTAAAAACAGTGACCCAGGGACCTGGCAGCAGACAGGAGGAGCAGGTGAGGTGATGTCCCCCAGTTCCTGCAGCAGGTGGGGATGCTCTGTTCAGGACAGACCAAATCCTGATTTCCTGCCTGGGAGGAGCACGTGGAACACCGAGCTCTGCTCACATCCAGAGGATAAACGGGACCTCCTGCTTCCCCCAGCGTCAGGAAATGCCAGAATCCTGCTGCTTCCTGCCGTGGAGCCTCAGCTGCTGCTGCTGCTGCTGCTGGCTTTGGGATGGGCTGGAGAGCCACGGACACCAGCCAGGCTCCAGAGCTGCTGCCAGGGAGCCATGGAGGGGTTTGGGATGGAAAGGGGGTTAAAGCTCTTCTCACTGCATCTCCTGCCATGGCAGGGACACCTTGCACTGTGCCAGGGGGCACTGCCAGGGATCCAGGGACAGCCTCAGCTGTGCCAGGACCTGCCCACCCTCACAGGGAACAATTCCTTCCCCAAACCCCATCTAAATCTCCTTTCTGGCACTGTGAAGCCATTCCCAGTATCCTGTCCCTCCATCCCTTGTAAATCCTCTCACTCCATCCCTTCTGCAGCTCCCTCAGGAAGGTCACAGTTGTCACCCCGAAGCTCCTCCTGTCCAGGTGAACAACCCCAGCTCTGCCAGCAGAGCTGCTCCATCCCTCTGCTCATACTGGAACTCTCCTTTGACAGTTCCTTTCCCATCCCTCCCATTCCATGGTTGGCTTCTCCCTCTCCTCCCCAAATCCCACAGGGGACACCCCAATTGTTGATCCTGGGCCAGTCACCCCAAATGTTGATCCTGGGCCAGGCTCCTGCTCCAGAGCAGAGCTGCAGCTCATCCCCAACACCAAAGCTGAGCTTTAGGGGTAACCCTGGCTTTACCACCCCTCTCCCTCCCCACAGCATTCCTGATCCTTCTTCAGGTTGGTCCCATCCTGGAGAAAGCAATAAACCTTCCCCTGAGCAGAGCAGGGAGCTCTCAGCATCTCCTGCACGAAGCTGAGAGCAATAATAATTAGCAGGATTTATTTCATTTGAAATGCCCACTGCTCCCAGCCAGGCTGCACAGGCAATTAACAGCCCGGAACAGACACGAGATGCTGCTCAGAATTCATGGACAGCATTAATAAGATGATTTATGATTTCTGCCCAGAGAAACTGTGCAGGTGCTCATTGCTGTCTGCCTGTCCTCTCTTCCTGTCTTCTTCTCCCACCCCACCACTGGAGAGAAAAAAATACTTTTCCAACCAGCCAGAAACACTCGAAAAACCCCACATTTTTCTTTTCAAGGTGTCACTTTTAACAATTATTTTAAGTCTTCTTTAATCTCCTCCAGGGCAGTGCAGAGGAAGAACCCAACCAGCTCCAGAATTTCAAACTCCCCCAAGTGTGAACACAGAGGACAAAAAAACTGCCCATGCTTAAAAAATAATAAATAAATAAATAAATCTGCAGCTTGGGCTGATTCTGCCACCCTTAAATCTCTGCCAGTGGGAGAAACCTGTGGGAAAATAAATCATTTGGGCTGGAACACCTTGAAAATATCTTCAAATATATTGAAGAACTGCAGCATGAGGTGGGGAAGCACTGAAACGGACACAGAGCTGTGTCTGAAACCTTTCTGGGGAATTGCCAAGCCCTGAATTAACCAAGCTGCTGGCTAATTAATATTACAGAGTGCTGTAATGTTGTTGGAACATCCAAAGTGCAATGTTTGTAGTGTCACTGATGCCTGGTTTTAAATCCCAGGTGATGCAGAGTCCTGTGTGTCCCTTCCCAAAATATCACACAGAGCATCTGAGGGTTTTAATGCCAATCTCGTTTTTTTAGGAGCATTTTTTCTTGAAGGGCAGAGAGGCACAAACACCTGAGCCTGCCAGGGAGCCCCAAAAAAGCCCCAGGTGTGATTGTGGCTGGAAGCTCTGGGACAGCTTGGACTTTTCTTGAAGGTGATTCTTTCAATGAACATCTGGGAGCTGGAAATACTCAGCCAGGTTTTTGGGATTTCTTTTAAAAAAGCAAGGATGGGGAAAGATTAGAATGAGCCCAAGGTTTTAGGGAATGATGTGTCAGGGGACTCGTGAGACGTCACTAAAATCAGATATTCTGAAAGAGGGAGCCCGTGCTGAGTTTTGCCGGGATTATCCTTCAGGATGGAGCGTGGAACCCCCCCTGTCCCTGTGCCCCGGCTGCGCGCTGGGACCTGGATTTGGGGCAAAACCCGCGCGGTTCGGGTCCGTGCGGGGCAGAGCGATGGCTGCGGCTGCACCGCCGGGGGGGTCCCCTAGGTGTCCCCATTCCAACGGGATTCCAGCCGGTTTGTGTCCCCATTCCAACGGGATTCCAGCCGGTTTATGTCCCCATTCCAACGGGATTCCAGCCGGTTTGTGTCCCCATTCCAACGGGATTCCAGCCGGTTTATGTCCCCATTCCAACGGGATTCCAGCCGGTTTGTGTCCCCATTCCAACGGGATTCCAGCCGGTTTGTGTCCCCATTCCAACGGGATTCCAGCTGGCTTTCCATGTCCCCATTCCAACGGGATTCCAGCTGGCTTTCCATGTCCCCATTCCATTCGGGATTCCAGCTGGTTTATGTTCCCATTCCAACGGGATTGCCAGCCGCCTTTCCAGAGGGAATGTCCCCATTCCATTCGGGATTCCAGCCGGCTCTCCAGAGGCTTTGAGCCGCCTCCACGGGGAGGATGCGATGTCCCAGCGGACACCGCCTGGTCCATTCCCGAAGGAGCCGCGGTGCGGGGTCCCCGCAATTCCCGGAGGCTGGAATCGCCGGGTCCGGCTGTTATCCCGGGCCAGGGGGAGCAGCATCGCGGCTCTGCTGCCCGGGCACGGCGGGATCCGGGTTTCCCGTGCGGGGCCGGGCCGGGCAGGGGGCATCGCTCCTTCCCTGCCCGTCTGAGCCGGGGTTGGCTTTCCTTGGCTCGGGATTGCATCCCCAGGCTGGCTCCGCGGAGGGGCCGAATCGAGCCGGGCTGGGCCATGGCGCGATGCACCGGGACGGGCAGAACGGGGCCGGGCCGTACCCAGGCTGAACCATGCCAAGACGACTGGGCAGAGCCTACCCGAGCTGAGCCGTGCGGGTCAGGACGGACCTTGACCAGGCTGGGCAGTGCCGGGCTGGGGCAGAGCCGCGCCCAGGCTGAACCGTGCCCGGGATGAGCCGTGACAGTCTGGGCCGTGCCATACCCGGACCGTGCCCTGTCTGTGCCATACCCAGACCGAGCCGTGCCGTGCGGGGTGGTGCCATGGCTGGACCGTGCCCTGTCTGTGCCATACCCAGGCCGAGCCGTGCCGTGCCATACCCGGACCGTGCCCTGTCTGTGCCACAGCCAGGCCGAGCCGTGCCGTGCCCTGTCTGTGCCGTGCCATACCCGGACCGTGCCCTGTCTGTGCCATACCCAGGCCGAGCCGTGCCGTGCCCTGTCTGTGCCGTGCCATACCCGGACCGTGCCCTGTCTGTGCCACAGCCAGGCCGAGCCGTGCCGTGCCCTGTCTGTGCCGTGCCATACCCGGGCCGAGCCGGGCCGTGCCCTGTCTGTGCCGTGCCATACCCGGACCGTGCCCTGCCTGTACCGTGCCCAGACCGAGCCGAACCGTGCGGGGTGGTGCCATGGCTGGACCGTGCCCTGTCTGTGCCATAGCCAGGCCGAGCCGTGCCGTGCCCTGTCTGTGCCGTGCCCAGACCGAGCCGAGCCGTGCGGGGTGGTGCCATGTCTGGACCGTGCCCTGTCTGTGCCGTGCCATACCCGGGCCGAGCCGGGCCGTGCGGGGTGGTGCCATGTCTAGACCGTGCCCTGTCTGTGCCATACCCAGGCCGAGCCGTGCCGTGCCCTGTCTGTGCCATACCCAGGCCGAGCCGTGCCGTGCCCTGTCTGTGCCGTGCCATACCCGGGCCGAGCCGGGCCGTGCGGGGCGGTGCCATGTCTGGACCGTGCCCTGTCTGTGCCGTGCCATACCCGGACCGTGCCCTGTCTGTACCGTGCCCAGACCGAGCCGGGCCGTGCGGGGTGGTGCCATGTCTGGACCGTGCCCTGTCTGTGCCGTGCCATACCCGGGCCGAGCCGAGCCGTGCGGGGTGGTGCCTCTCTGGACCGTGCCCTGTCTGTGCCGTGCCATACCCGGGCCGAGCCGGGCCGTGCGGGGCGGTGCCGGCCGGGCGGGCGGAGGGCTCTGCCGCCCAATGGCTCGGCCGCGGGCGGCCCAGCCCAGCCCAGCAGGTGGAGCGGCTCCGGCTCCATGTGCGCGGCTGGAGGCGGCCCCGGTGCCGGTCCCGCCTCGCCACTCCCCGGGCGCGCAGCGAGCGAGCGGCTCCGTCCTGCCGGGGCGGCGGCTCCGCGGCTCCGGGGCCGCTCTCCGCGATGGCTTTCGCCAATTTCCGTCGCATCCTGCGCCTCTCCGCCTTCGAGAAGCGCCGCTCCAGGGAATACGAGCACGTCCGCCGCGACCTGGACCCCGGCGAGGTGTGGGAGGTGGTGGGCGAGCTGGGAGATGGAGCCTTCGGCAAAGTCTACAAGGTGAGAGCTCCGAGGGCTCCGGGAGCAGCCGCGGGGCCGCCGCCGGGGCTCGGAGCGGCTCCGGCACGGCGGGGCCGGCTCCGCATCCCGTTAGCCGGGATGGGCACGGCTGGGCTGGGCTGGGATCGCAGCGCTCCGGGGAGGAAAGGGAAAGGAGGGTGAAAAGCTTCCTGCTTTTTTTATTTCTTGCCTTTTTTTACTTTTTTTTAAACTTATTTTTTGTGAGTTTTGGGGTGTTTTTTGGTTTTTTTGTTTGTTTGTTTTTTTGTTTTGTTTTCGGTTTTTTGTTTTGGTTTTGGTTTCTTTTTGTTGTTGTTGTTTTTGAGGTTTTTTATTTTATTTTTTTGGGGTTTTTTTTGTTTTTTTTGTCGCCCCGAATCGCCCCGTTTTCCGAGCGATGCTTTTGCGAGCAGCCCCCGGCGCTCCCTGCCAAGCCCGCCGGTGCAATGAATGGAGGGAGGGAGGGAGGTTTCTTGGAAGTCGGCGCTTCCAGCGCTGTCTCCAAGCTTTCCGAGCCCCCGGGGCTGACAGGGGATTTGTATCCCGGCCGCTGCTGCCGGCAGGAAAAGCTCGGGAGGCCCGAGAGGAGCCGGCTCCGTGCTGTGAATGTTTAACCCCGGCTTTAGGGACGGGGGTTTGCAGGAGCAAAGATCCCCCGGACTTTGCTCTCCAAAGCAGCGCTGTCCCTGCTGTGTCCTGCCAGGGGATGGGTTTGGGGTGCAGGAGCAGCCCCGGGACCCGCAGGACCCTGGACACACCTGTGTGACAGGAGGTGGCAATGGGAATCGCCTCTCGGGCAGCCGGGGCTGGGTGGCCTCGTTAGATCACCTGAGAACGTATTGCCTTTGGAAAAATGAGAAATAAACAGGCCAGGAAGGGAGGCAGGTGACTGCGGGTCAGGACGAGGGGATTTGGTGTTTATTTCTCATCTCTGTCACGGTATTTGACAGAAACTCCAAAAAACTGAGTGCTAAATACCCATTTTTAGTGAAGGATCCTATCTTCTAAAAAACCACAATTCCTAAAAATGATATTTAAATCCCTTCTCCATTTATCCTTCTGAAAGCAGCATCAGTAGAAATTCTGTTGCCATTCTGCTCTGTGAGGTGCACTGGAGACACATTTGTGTGTAGCAACACTCACTCGTGGATGATTCCGTGCTTTTATTTGCTCAAGTTTCTCAAACAGTGACAGGAACCAGGTAAACAGTGTAAAATAACTTCAGTGGCCTCTGAGAGAAAGGAAAATTTAAATAATTATTTAAATGCTTTCTATTTAAAACATGTATAATGTACCCAAAGTAGGTGACTTAGAGAATAAAGCTGCTTTAGAGGTGGCTGGTTTGGTTTTTAGCCTGAATGCCTCAGTTATTAACCCCAACCTCACAAGAAAAGCATTGTCAGTGTGACTTTATTACTGGAGGTAAAGAATGTCAGCCTGTCAGGCAATAACAGCTCATCCCCAGCTCTTTTCATCCCCATTTTGACACAAATGAGAATGAAAATGTCCCAGTGGACACCGTGTGTTTACAACCAGAAGCTGTAAACCTTCTGGAATATTCAGGCAAATTTTTGCTTTTGTGGAGTTTTAACCCTGTAAGGCAGGGTGAGGTTTAACATCGTGCCAGAAATCAAAGGGTTACTTTATTGTATTTAGCAACATTTCACTTCTCCATTGCTTTGATGTCTTCTCCACCTGTTCTCCATTCCATCTGGCAAAAGGTCGTGGCTGGATTTTGAATTCTCATCCAAGAGTTTGTTCATTTAAAAACCCCAAATTATTTGGGGGTGCTGTGCTATAAACCTTATTTTAGGATCATAAATCCTTATTTTATGATGATTAACAATCCTTATGAATCCTTATTTTAGGATTAATAACCAGAGACACATTTTCCCTTCACCTAAAGTTTTTTTGTTGTTGTCTCCTTTTGTTTTTTTATATCTGGGGTGGGGACGAGTGTAAGGTGAGATGTGAAAGAAGGGGTTTGCCCTCTTGTGCTGCTCAGATGCCGAAAAATCAGCTGAATAACCCACCAAAAATTGCAGAATAACCCACCAAAAATTGCAGAACAACCCACCAAAACCCCAGCAGCTGAATAACCCACTCATGCTCCAGGACAGCGGAGGCACCCAAAATTCAGTGAACACCTTGAATCATTCTCTAGACCCTAAAATCAATTTAATTTTCCCACTAAAGGCGCTGCCTGGAGCGAGGCTGAGTGTCTGCAGGGTCCCGAGGTTTCCAGGATGTTGGAGTGAGTTCCTGCCCATTTTCCAGCCCTTTTCCACGCCCGGAAGCGTGGGGAGGTGACGGAATCCTGAGCTGCATCCTGCCCCGTGTGCCATCTGCTGTGTCCCCTTGGAAAGGGCTGAGCAGGGCTTTGTTCTCTGGGCACTCAGACCTGGCACAGGCTGAGGTGTGGAGAGATGGAAACACGGGCTGGCTTTGGGAGGATTTGGGTTTATGAGGCTGGGTGTGAGCAGGGCTCGGGGATTTGGGGTATTCCTGCCCTGTGGGATCCTGTCTGGAGCTCACACAAAGCTGAGCTGGCTTCTCACAGTGTTTCCAAAAGTAGGACAGGCTGCATTTAAATACTCATTAATTAAAAAGAATGAAATTTATAGCGGAGTCTGGATCCTACGCCGCAGACCTAAAAAACCTGCGGCCAGCAGAAACTGGGCCTGGGATTTCCCTGTTTTTATAGAAAGTCTTTCTGCAGCAAAAGAGGATCTGCCTGCATGAGGAACCAGTTGAACAGAGGGCAATGAAGCTGAAAAATAGGAGGGGGTGGGGAGGAAATGTTCCTTTCTAGCTCCTATTCTGTGAATGCCGTGGCCTTGGCAAGGCCAGGGGTGCACTGAGGACAGGGTGGCAGCCCAAAGGTGACCAAGCTTTGGCACCACCTCATCCAAAGCTTGTTAAATGGGTGATCCTAAATCCATTGGATGCTGTGGTCAGTGGGTGCCAGCCTGGGAAGGCTCCAGCCCACCCAGGGTTGGGGTCTGTAGAAGTTCCTCACTCAGACCCTTCCCAAGCTGCCTTAGAAGAAAAACAGAGTTACTTTCCTGGAAAGACACCTAAAATACTGCTTATAAACCCCGAGGATCTGTGTTGCCACTTCAGAAAAGAAAAGAAAAAAGCAGAGTTATTCTCCTGGAGAAACACCCAAGGTAGCACCCATAAACCAGAGGATCTGTGCTGCCACTCCAGAGCTGGCATCGTTGGAGGCACAAGTGGCAGTGGCAACCCCTGGGGCTCTCAGGGAAGATGCCCAGCAGTGCAGGAGCCCCTGCATCTCCTCTCAGCCCTGCAAACCGAGCATTCCCTGCCCTGTTAATGCCCCCAGGAAGGGATGCCCATGTGGGCATGGACAGCTCCTGGCTGGCAGGGGCTCCTCTGGCTGCTGGGGCACGGCCTGAGCCCCCCTGCCTTTGCCTGGGGATGGTTTTGGTGCCAGAGCCCCCTGCCTTTGCCTGGGGATGGTTTTGGTGCCAGAGCCCCCTGCCTTTGCCTGGGGATGGTTTTGGTGCCAGAGCCCCCTGCCTTTCTCCTGGGGATGGTTTTGGTGCCAGAGCCCCCTGCCTTTCTCCTGGGGATGGTTTTGGTGCTCCTGTGCCGCGCTATCTGCCCTGCCCAGCGCTGCCCATGGGGACAGTGGCTCCGATAAGGCAGGGTGGGGACAGGCTGCCCTGGGGGGTTATTCACTGCATCCCTGCAAATCGCCTGCACACAGCTCCATCCCCGCTCAGCAGCGCCGCTTTTGTGCCCTGGGTGTCCTCTCCCCTCCAAAACAAGGCGAGTTTGGGTTATCTGATGTGCTGAGTGCTATCGGTGCTGTGCATGCTGCAGGCTGGAAATGTGGCTTTGAAAAGGGGGTCATGAAAGGCTGATTGTTGGGTGGTGCAGCTGCAGCAGCAGCACTGGGGCTGTTTGTGGGCACCAGGGTGGCCCTGGCACCACAGACCCCCCTGCTCATCACCCCAGGCTCATGGCTGGCTCAGTGATCCAGGCTCAGCTCTTGGTTTGATCCATAAGGGAGCAGGGCTAGGTGGGATTTTGGGAAGGAATTGTTCCCAGAGCAGCTGTGGCTGTCCCTGGATCCCTGGCAGTGCCCAAGGGACACCTGGCTAGGGCTTGGAGCCACCTGGGATAGTGCAAGGTGTCCCTGCCCAGGGCAACAAAATGAGCTTTAAGGTCCCTTCCAGCCCAAATCGTTCTGTGATTCTGCACTTTAATTCCTGGAAAGGGTGTCACAGAGATGTTAATCTGCCGAGTTAACTTTGAAAAAGAAAAGGGAAGGAAAACAGAAACAGGGGAAGTTTGAGCTGATTGGCCACAAAAAATATAAGATCAGATCATGATCTTGTCCTTTAGAACTGCTGAAGGGTTTGCTTAAAATCTTTTTGCTTGGGAAGGAGGAATGGGAAGGTTTAACAATGTTAAACCTGGCTGAACTCTAAACCTGATTTTCACTTGCAGCTGATGGAACGTGGGATGCTGTATCCCTGCTCTGTGCCTGTCTCTGTGTGACAGGGGACAGGGACAGCTCTCCATGGCCTAAATATTTGGGCAATGACTTCAGTGGCACAGCCCAGATCCTGGCAGTGCTGCTGCCATGAGAGCTCAGATCAGCCTTTCACCCTCTGCACGTGGCAATTGCTGCCCAGAGAAACTCCTCCCTGATTTTTAAGTGTTTTGTCTCCTGAGAATCCCATTTCCTTGGAGAAAATGTTCTTTTTTTCTGTCCGTGGGGCGCTGCTGTAGATGTGGGGTTCTCAGGTGTCTGGGTGTCCCCAGGGGGTGGCTGTGCTGTGTCCCCATGCCCTGGCACTGCCAGCCTGGCCCAGCCTGAGTGCACAGGGAGCAGAGATGGAGCAGGAGAGGCAGGGCACGCTGTGCTCCCGTGGGAAAGGAGGGGGCAGCTCCCCAAGGGCAGGCTCTGGATGTGCCACCCCGGGCTGGGGCTGGACGGGGCAGCGTGTCCCTGGCACAGAGCACAGCCAGGGCTCTGTTCCTGCTGCAGCTGCTCCCTCTGCTTCTCTCTGGCTGGGGAAAAGCCCCTCGGTGCCACCTCCCTCCCAGGCAGCATGGGGACCTTGTGTGACCGTGCTCACAGGGTTCTTGGATGAGGGAAGAAATGAGGATCTGACTCCATGTTTCAGAAGGCTGATTTATTATTTTATTATATTTATTACATTAAAACTATACTAAAAGAATAGAAGAAAAGGTTTCATCAGAAGGCTGGCTAAGAATAGAATAGCAAGGCATGCTCACAAAGGTTTGTGGCTTGGGCTTTGTGTCTGAGCCAGCTGACTGTGATTGGCCATTAATTAGAAACAACCACACGAGACCTGTTGCATTCCACAGCAGCAGATAATCAATGTTTACATTTTGTTCCTGAGGCCTCCCAGCTTCTCAGGAGATAAAACCCTGAGGAAGGGATTTTTCATAAAAGTTGTCTGCGACAACCTTGCTGGCATTTCTCACCTCCTGTCCCCAGGGCTCGTGTCTTGATTTGCTCTCTGTGGTGTCTGGGGAGGTGGCACAGGCAGAGAAGGAGGAGGCTGTGCCCATCAGCTGCTCTTGCTTCTCCCCACAGCTGGCTCTGCTGCTCCTGCCCTGTATTCCTGCTGCCAAGGGCAGTGCCAGCAGTGCTGGGCAACGCTGGGCACAGGGAAGAGCTGAGTATTGTATTGCCCTGCCAGGGCCTTGCTGAGCTGGTGCTTTCCAGCCCAGTGAGGGAGGGCTGCCAGTGCCAGCCCTGCCAGTGCCAGCCCAAACCCCTTCCTTGGGTGTCTCAGCCATCCAGCCCCTGCTCCCACAGCCCTCTGTGCACCAAGCTTGGAGCAGGGAGTTGCTAGGAGACTCAGAGCTGCCTGAAAGGCTTTTTGCCCTCTATTTTTTAATTATTTTCCCAATGTTGTGGTGTTGTCTGCATGCAGACAGGGCCAGGAATGCTCCCTTGGAGCACAGTGCTCTTCCAGGACTGGTGATTTGAAGGATGCTTGGGGCTCTCAGCTATTAGGCATGAGAAAATTCACTTTGATTTGAGAAATGAGGGGTCAGCTGCTGAATGATTACTTATGTTTATGACATTTGGATGGAAGGGAAAAACTCAAAATTCCTTTATGATGCACAGAAGGTTGTAGGTGCAACAGGAAACATTTGATAAATAATGTTTACTAATTTGTTCTAATGAACAACAAATATTGCAGAATCACTGCAATCAGAATCTTTTATCCATGCTGTAAATCCATCCATTTTCATTAGAATAAATTAAGAGCAAAATTGGGCATTGTCGCTTTTTTATTTTAGGCTGAAGATGCTGGGTCAGGGTGGAACTTTTCTCTCCCCAAGCCTGTTTATTTGCATGGCCCAGGAGCTGTGCTGCTTTCTGTGGGTGTTCCAGCAGCCCCAGCCCCCTGTCTGTGCCTCTGTGGCCTTTGGGTGCAAGCTCTGGAACATCATGTGCAGCTCTCTGAGCTTCTCCTCTCTGCCCCCTTTGCTGAGGGCCAGCAGAGGTGTTTGTGCTGAGCTTTGGTCACACTTTTGTTTGGCAGAGCTGCCCAGGGGCTGTGGCTGGAGCTGAGCTCTCTGCTGGGGCTGCTTTCCTGCCCTCAGCTTCTATAACCAAAGGAAGGCATTTCTGCTTTTCAGTGTTTTTTTTATTTAACGGTTTTTGGGGTGTTTCATAAGCCACTTCCCCTTCCCTCTTGCTGAAATGTTGCCACAGCTGCCAGAGCAGCAGGGCTGGGGCTGGGCTGGGCCTGTGCTAGGCCTGGGCCTGGGCCTGGGCTGTGCTGCTGTGCCCTGGCCAGGGGTCACCTGCTGCTCTTTGGTGGCACCAGGGCCTGAATCCAGCATTTCAACAAAACCCCAAATAGGATTCTTTATGGTTCTAGGGTGCCAGATAGGCTTGGAAGCCATGGAATGGTTTGGGATGGAAGGGACCTTAAAGCTCATCTCATTCCACCCCTGCCATGGCAGGGACACCTCCCACTGTCCCAAGTGGCTCCAAGCCTCATCCAACCTGGCCTTGGGCACTGCCAGGGATGCAGGGGCAGCCACAGCTGTGCCAGGGCCTGCCCACCCTCGCAGGGAACAATTCCTTCCCAAAATCCCACCTAATCCTGTCATTGTGAAGCCATTCCCTGTGCTCCATCACTCCCATTCCTGAGGAACAGTCCCTCTATTTTTATTTTTTTTTGTGGCCCTTCAGGCACTGGAAGGCCCCAAAGTTTCACTCCTCCAGTTAGAGCGGCCCCAACTTTCCCAGCCTGTCTCCATTCCAGCTCCCATTGATTATCTGACAGCACCACGAGCACTGACTCAAGCCTGGCCATTCTGTGTTTGTTTATTGATGCAGGGAGGTTCATCAGGAGGCAATTAACCATGATGTAATCCCTGGGAACGATGTGAGGGAGCAGGGGTGGGGTGGGGCAGGCCCAGCTGTCACCCCACAATTGAGCATCCCTGGTTCCTCCAGGCTCCTCCTGGGGCTCCGACCTGGTGACATCTGCAGCATCAGCTCTCCTGGCATGGGGACAAGGAAGGGAGGAAAAGCTGACACAGAAATTTGGTGGCTTGGCACCTGTGGGGATGACCCCGTGGCCTGGGGGCTGCAAAGGAGCTGAATGAGGCCC
This sequence comes from Zonotrichia leucophrys gambelii, assembly GCF_028769735.1. Taxonomy (NCBI): domain Eukaryota; kingdom Metazoa; phylum Chordata; class Aves; order Passeriformes; family Passerellidae; genus Zonotrichia; species Zonotrichia leucophrys. Next base: position 1,904,607 of record NC_088183.1, read on the forward strand.
TTGGGGAGCTCTCAGTTCTGCTTTTTGTGCCAGTGAGAGTTCAGAGAGGGTTTTCCTCTGCCTCACCTAGAAACTGGCCGTGCTGAACCCTCCAGCCTTCCCCTCATGGGTTCTTGCAGGGCTTAAAATAGTTCCTGTGTTTGTCACGCTGGGATTTCACAATAGCTGCGGGGTGAGTCACGGGCAGAGGCCAAAGAGCCACTTCTGTCACCTGGGCAGGCACCTCTCAGCCCTGGGATCCACAAAACCCAGCAGAACTTTCCCTCTGATGAGCAATCCTGCTCATTCCCTGTCTCCTGGCATTCCAGGGGTTGGGCAGCACCCCCTGTGCCCCAGGGCTCTCAGGGAGATCCTTTCCCTGGTTCCTGCTCCTGTGTGGCTCTCTGCTGTCTCTCAGTTTACTGAGTAACTTTTATGTGACGTTTGTGGAATGCACAAATTCCAGCCCTGCTCCTGTCCCTGTTCCCACTTCTGTCACCTGAGCAGGCACCTTCACCCCTCGGATCCGTGGAAACCCAGCAGAGCTTTCCCTCTGAGGGGCAATCCTGCTCATCCCTGGCATGTCTCCTGGCATCCCAGGGGTTGGGCAGCACCCCCTGTGCCCCAGGGCTCTCAGGGAGATCCTTTCCCTGGTTCCTGCTCCTCTCTCTCAGTTTACTGAGTAACTTTTATGTGACATTTGTGGAATGCACATTCCAGCCCTGCCCCTGCACTGACCTGTCACCATTGACTTGCTCAGGGGCTGCTGGTGGCCATGAGGGGATTTTGGGGTTGAAATGACTGTAATGAACCCCCTGGAGCTCAGTAGCACCTCCTGGGCACTGTGCTGGCAGCTCTCTGCTTGGGTTTTTTATTTTTGGTGCTAATTAACACCCTAAGGACGAATTGTCTGTGGGATTGAAATGTCCAGGAGTGGAGGAGCTAAAGATGGAACTGGCATCCAGCAGCCTCAAGCTGCACCAAGGGTTGGATATTAGGTTGGACAGGCTGGATATCAGGAAAAAGTTTTTTACAGAAAGGTGATAAAGTTCTGGAATGGCTGCCCAGGGAAGTGGTGGAGTCCCCATCCCTGGGTGTGTTTAACAAAGCCTGGATGTGGCACTGGGTGCCAGGGTTTAGCTGAGGTGTTGGGCTGGGATGGACTCAATGATCTTGAAGGTCTCTCAACTGGTGATTCTGGATTTCTGTGAATTTTGGGAGTTTTGGACCGGGGAGGGGTGAGTCCATCCCTGGGTGTGTTTAACAAAGCCTGGATGTGGCACTGGGTGCCAGGGTTTAGCTGAGGTGTTGGGGCTGGGTTGGACTGGGTGATCTTGAAGCTCTCTTCCAACCCAGTGATTCTGTGTGTGATTGTGTGAATTCTGTGTGTGATTCCATGTGTGATTCTCCGATTCTGTGTAATTCTATGCGTGGATTCTGTGTGTGAATTCTGTGAGTGATTCTGTGAATTCTCTGTGTGCATTCTGTGAATTCTGTGGATTCTGTGTGTGGATTCTCTGTGTGATTCTCTGTGTGATTCTCTGTGAATTCTCTGTGTGATTCTCTGTGCATTCTGTGTGTGATTCTGTGCATTCTGTGTGTGATTCTGTGAGTGATTCTGTGAATTCTCTGTGTGCATTCTGTGAATTCTGTGGATTCTGTGTGTGATTCTCTGTGTGAATTCTGTGTGTGATTCTCTGTGAATTCTGTGTGTGATTCTCTGTGAATTGTGTGTGATTCTCTGTGAATTCTGTGTGTGATTCCCTGTGAATTCTGTGTGTGATTCTGTGAATTCTGTGTGTGATTCTCTGTGAATTCTGTGTGATTCTGTGAATTGTGTGTGATTCTGTGAATTCTGTGTGATTCTGTGAATTCTGTGTGATTCTCTGAATTGTGTGTGAGTTCTGTGTGTGAGTTCTGTGTGTGAGTTCTGTGTGTGATTCTGTGTGTGATTCTGTGGATTCTCTCTGTGATTCTCTGTGAATTCTGTGTGTGATTCTGTGCATTCTGTGTGTGATTCTGTGAATCCTGTTGACCCCCTGTCCAGCCCAGCTCTCATGATGTAGGGATGCAGAGGTGCCTGTGTCCTGGCCCCTGCCCCCAGGCAGGCACGGGGGGCTCCCAGCTGCTCCCCAGGGATGCAGCCATAGCAGTGAGCCAGACCAGGCTGGGCTGTGGTCCCTCCCCAGCCCAATGTGCAGCCCCTGGCCCAGCCCAGCCCCCTGCCCTGCTCCCGGCTCTCCCCAGGTGCTGCAGGGCCCCAGCATCCTGCAGGGGCTGGGCTGGCAGGGCCCCTCCGCTGGGAGCACAGCTCCAGGGGAAGCCCCACCTCTTCTCACAATATTTACTTCCCCTGCTTGGAGCTCTCCCAGCTCTGCGAGTGCAGAGCAAACACAGTGGGGCACTTCTGGCTCCTGTTTGGAAGGGCTGAGCCTCTCCCCGTGCTCCTTCCACGTTTCCCCCTGCCCTGCCCTGTGTGTGAGCGCCTCTGCTGCTGCCTGGGTGAGAACCCAGCTGGGCTGAGCTAAAGAAACCCCCTAATTTCTCCTGAAAGCAGCAGGAGCTGCTGGCCTGAGCGTGGGCAGGGAGCCCAGATGGAAATGGATTTGTCCCCTGTGTGAGGACAGGGCTGTCCCTGCCAGCTCCTGGAATGCAGCAACGCTTCAAAACACAGCGCAGATCCCTCATGTTCCTCCCTCTGCTGAATGATTTGCCCAATATTCCTTCCTGCCCTGCCCAGCTGTCCCTTGGTGCTTGTGACAGTGTCACCCAAGCTGTGTGAAGCTGTTCAGGGGGGTTTGTGGTGTTTGCAGCAGGGATTTATCCTCCTGTGAGCTCCCCTGAGGGTTTTCCAAACACAGAGATGGAAACTGCAGAGTGGGGAGAAAGGTCACGAGCAGAGCTTTGTGACCGTGCTCACAGGGGTTCTTGGATGAGGGAGGAGATGAGGATCTGACTCCATGTTTCAGAAGGCTGATTTATTATTTTATGATATATATTACATTAAACTATACTAAAAGAATAGAAGAAAGGATTTCATCAGAAGGCTGGCTAAGAATAGAATAGCAAAGAATGATAACAAAGGTTTGTGGCTCAGACTCTCTGTCTGAGCCAGCTGACTGTGATTGGCCATTAATTAGAAACAACCACATGAGACCAATCCCAGATGCACCTGTTGCATTCCACAGCAGCAGATAATCAATGTTTGCATTTTGTTCCTGAGGCCTCGCAGCTTCTCAGGAGGAAAAATCCTAAAGAAAGGATTTTTCATAAAAGATGTCTGTGACAGAGCTTGGCCAGCTCCTCCAGGGATTCCATCCACAGTGGGAATTGTTCCCCTGGGGGAGAGGGGAGGAGGTGGAATTGTGGGGAGCAGTGGGGGAGCTGCTGACTCAGTGAGCTGCTGGGAATGTCTGGATGCTCCTGAGTCAGCAGCTCCTGTCTCACCCCTCTGCCACGAGTGACACATCTCCTGCTGCAGCTGGGCTGTGGATTTTACAAATTTTACACAATCACTGAGGTTGGAAAAGGCTTTCAACATCATCAGATCCAGGCTGTGCCCCATCCCGACCAAGTGCCACCTCCAGCCCTTTTTTGGGACACTCCAGGGATGGGCACTCCAACCCTCCCTGGGCAGTTCCAGTGCCTGAGCCCCCTTTCCATGGGGAAATTCCTGCTGTGCCCACCCTGAGCCTGCCCTGAGCCCCCTTTCCATGGGAAATTCCTGCTGTGCCCACCCTGTGCCTGCCCTGAGCCCCCTTTCCATGGGGAAATTCCTGCTGTGCCCACCCTGAGCCTGCCCTGAGCCCCCTTTCCATGGGGAAATTCCTGCTGTGCCCACCCTGAGCTCCCCTGGCCCAGCCTGAGCCATTCCCTCTCCTCCTGTCCCTGTCCCTGGGAGCACAGTGCCATCCCCACCTGGCTGCACCCTCAGATAGATGTTGGTTGGATTATCTGCATACTCAGGATTTCTAGTAATTCACCTGTGGTATCATCAGAGAACTTCTACACTTTGAGGTTTCCTTGCTTCCTTTTTTTCCCCCATGCTACAAACAACAAGCTGCATCTCGTTCCCTCAAAGTTTCCCTCTCCCTGTGGTGGGAAGTGGTTTGGCTTTGGAGCCTGGAGGGAGGAAGGAGGACCCAGGCACTCTGTGGGCAGCTTTGGGAAGCAGAAATGCCCCTGCAAGTTCCCTCCTGGTGGGATGGCTGGGGCCAGCCAAGCTGAGCAGGAACTGGAGCTCTTAAATTTACAGGAACCATCCGTGGAATGGGCAGTGTTAAAAGCCTCCTACACTTTAGAGCATTTTGTGGCAGATATTTCTGAGTTGCTGTGCACATTTCAATCCTAATGCTTGGCTTGCTGGGCTGTGAGCACACACACTGACAGCTCAGCTTGCCATCAACATAAAATAAAATAAATGGACTCAATAAATGGAGATTTTCATCAACATCAATAAAAAGGGAGTTTTCAACATAGCAGAGGGCAAATTTTTATATTGATAAATTAATTAATTTATCAATATATTGTGATAATATGTTGATAAATATATTTATCACAATATATTGTGATAAATATTATAAATGTTAAACACCAGTGATAAATGTTAAAAGCACCCACAACCCAAAGCTGCTCCAGGGTGGAGTTCCCATCCCTGGAGGAGTCCAGGGAGCAGATTCCAGAGCTCAGCAATTTGCTGCTCCTCACTTTCTCTGCACTCACCCTGGCTTTCCCTTCCAGGCCAAGAACAAGGAGACGGGAGCTCTGGCAGCTGCCAAGGTCATCGAGACCAAGAGTGAGGATGAGCTGGAGGATTACATGGTGGAGATTGAGATCCTGGCCACCTGTGACCACCCCCACATCGTCAAACTGCTGGGAGCCTTCTACTGGGATGGCAAGCTCTGGGTAAGGCTGGGCTGGCACATCCTGCCCCTGTCATGGTGAACAAACCCCTGTCTGGAGCTGCTTCAGCATCAGAAATGAGTCATGAGCTCACTCTCTGCTCAGGGCCTGGATTTTCCCTGCTGTCTTCATCACCAAACTCTCTTCTCACTAAAGCTGCTGGTAAAAACCCGAGGGAGGCCCAAGGGAATTCACAGGGAAGTTGGAGTTGGGGCTTTTCCCACCATTAAGGGTTTGTAAAGGGAGAAAAAGCATCACCAATAAGTTCCCCTCTCTTTTAAAGCACCAGCTGGAAGGGTGGCTCTTCTAAGTGGTTTTCTGGAGTTGGGGCTCAGCCCCTGCAAAGCAGAGGCACCTGATAGCAAGAGCTGCATTGTGGAGGTGCAGGGACATAAAATGCAGTGGAGTGGGCTGGTGCAGGGGCTGGAACAGCAGGTTCCTGCAGCTCTCTCCCCTTGCCCAGCAGGTTTATAGGTGGTTTTTCATTTCCCCTGCCTGCTGTTCTCTCAGAGTGGTGGAAGCTTCAGAGGAAGCTGAGTGTGAGAGGCAGCAGAGGAAGCTGAGTGTGAAATGCTCCTTCCTGTGCTCTGTGCAGGGCATGGAGGGGCTGAGGGAGTGAGCCCTTGGGTGCTCAGCTCTGTGCCTGGGTGAGGATTGTGGAAATCAGGTGAACAGGAGCATTTCCAAACCCATCTCAGTTCATCTGCTCCTCCTTGAACTGCAGCAAGTCAGGAGGTGGCAAAGGGTGCATCCAGCAGCTCTGCTGCTTCTTCCTTCCTGTTTTTAATTTCTCAGATACCTCTGTGGCCTCCCTGGGTAGATTTAATCAAGTTAAGAGGAGGCCTCAGCTTTTGGGGCTTGCTCTGGTGTGAGCTGAGCTGTTGGAGCTGCCAGTCCCTGCCTGTGGTGCCAATCCCAGCCTGGCTCCCTCCTGGCAGTGCAGGAGAGGGATGTTTCATTGGGCTGGTTCAGCAGCACCTTCTGCATTGTCAGCACGTGTTTTCTTTGCTAAAAATCCATGGCTGAAGGCCCTGAGCTCTGTGGGACACCCAGCTTGCAGTGCTGGAGTGGTTCTGCTCTCTCTTCTGCTCTCAAGGGAGCTGAGCTGTCCCCTTGGTATTTTGGATGGATTCTGAGCCCTGGCTGTGTTAAGAACAAGGTAAATATGTACTCTGTAAGGAAGGGAAGGACAAACATCCCTCCTAGGATTGGGATTTGGATGGATTGCAAGTGCAGCAGGATTAATCTGAGCTAAAGTAAAAAGGCAAACACAGCCTGAGCCCGGGTGAGAGATGAGGCTGCTTCAGCTGCCACCCTCTCCTGGCTTCACCTCCCTGCCCTGCTCTGAAATGTCAGCCCCATCCCTGCCATGGGGAGCTTTGCCTTCCTTCCTTCCTTCCTGGAGGAACAGGGATTGCAGAGTTCCTTTGTGCCCTGCCAAAATTAAACTCTGCCACAGGAGCCTCCTGTCTGGGGCTCCCCCCAGGGCAGGGTCTGGGGTTCTGTCAAACCCTCCCTGCAGCCCCAGCATTGTTCTGGGAGCAGGATCCTTCTCTTTATCTCATTTTTGGAGTAGCATTTGCATTTCAGTGCTCAGGCTGGTTTTATTAATGCTCCAGTGTTTCCCTGGCTTGGAGGGGAGTCATTGAGCCAGGCTGGTTTACTTCTGCAAGGCTTTTAGTCCCCACCAGATTTTCCCTGAAGTCAGAACCTTCCTCTGCTTGGTGACCAGTGCTGCTGGGGAAAATCTGCATCCAAACATAAACAGCAGCTTTTATTGCTCTGCCCACATCCCCTCCTCGTTGCTGTCTGTGCAGTTGTTTGAAGCAGCATTTTCCTGCAGCATTTGCATGCTGGGTGCCTGGATTCTCAGATAAAACCTCTGGGGGTGCCTGTCTGGTCAGGAACCCTCTGTGGCTTCCTTGCTCCTCACAGCCCAGCATGGAATGGGAATATTCCAAGTGAGCAGCTCCAGATGTGCCCAAGCTCCTGGGTGGCAGCAGCTTGAATAATTCACAGTGCCACAAGCTCTTCCTAAATCACTCTGGCTGTTCTTTCCTTGGGGAAATGTGTGAGGAACCCTCTGCTCCCCCTGAGCTGGGTCAGGTCCCCCTGGCTGTGCCAGGCTCCTCTTTGTGCTCCAGCAGCCAGGAGAGGACATGAAATGAAATATTTATGGAGCAAAAGACCTTTCTGTGCCAGGGGAAATGGCTCATCCTCCTGCAGCTGCTCAGAAATCCACAGCACTGGAAGGAAAGCACAAACCAGAGAGTTCCTCTGGGTTTTATACCTGGTTTTTAAGTGCAAAAGGAGGAAAACCCCAATTCTTGTGTGGGATGGAGCAAAGCCCACTGTGAGCAAGGGTTGGGAGAGCCCCAGTGAGTTCCCAGGGATAAATCTGCTGGGATAACAGCATCCAGCATGAACTTTCTTGGCATTTAAATCCTCAGCAGAGAGGCTGTGCCCTGCCAGCAGCTCCTATCTCGTTCCATCCCCCTCCACCTCCTTTCCTTTGCTCGTGGCAGAGGCCAAGAAGTCTTGTGCTGCTTGAAAACAGCCCAGGGAAGCTGCAGAACTGCCCTGGTGGGAGCTTTCAGGATTTTATTTTATTTTTATTACAAGCCCCGTGGCATTTCATGTTCTTTTGCATAAATCCTGGCTGCTGGAAATGGGGGCACTGAATGAAAGCTGAGATTCTCATGCTTTCTTTTAGAGAGCTTGGTTTGAGTCCTTGTGGCTGGGACACATTTTAAATTCTCTTTTCCTGCGCTGTGATGCAGGACTTGGAAACACAGAAGCAAATCCCCCTCACCCAATATAACACAGCTTTTAAAATGGACTTTTTAAAGTTATTTGTGGCTTAGGAACGGGGCTGAGAGGGGGTTTGCTTGCTTTGAACAGGATTTTCCCTGATAATTATTACAGCATGGGAAAGGAGCACAACAACAGCTCTTGTGTTTTGTGTCCCTCTCGAGGGCTGTGTGGCTGGGAGTCTTTTTTTCCCCCTTCCAAAACAACAACAAAAAGCCAGGCTGAGAGCTCAGAGGAAGGGAGGAACTTTTGATGTGCTGCTGCTGCATTCTGCAGTTCCCAGTGTCTCCTCCCGCAGCCAGAGCACTGATAACGCACAGGGGAGGAGAATTCTGTTTGCTGTGACCTTTCCTGCAGGAAACCTCTGCTCCCAGGGCATGGTGGCTGTGCCCAGCCAGCCCAGCAGCAAACCCAGGAGCCTGAGATGCTCCAGCACTGAGGCTGCAGGAGCCGCTAGAAATTCAAGGTATCTCTAGAAAGTCAAGGTATCTCCAGAAATTCAATGATATTAAAACATTGTTTGGGCCCAGGTGTTGAAGCACTGCGCTGGTGGTGGGACAGCTTTTCCAGGGAAGCCCTGGGCAGTTGTCTCCCCCTTTCCTGCTTTTTTTTTGCCATGGCAAAAGGGGTTTTGAATAAACAGCTTTTTCCTGGAGATCAAAGCAGGGGCTGCTGCTCCGTGCAGGTAACCCTGCCTGCCTGGGCCTTTTGGGGAATGGCTCATTTAAGCAGCTCAGGGTTTCTCCTGTGTGGGTACAGACTCCCACAGCTGGCACAGACACTCCAGCTCTGTGCTGCTCTTTGTGCTCACATTAAAAAAGCCCTTTGCATTTGCTGTGGGCAGGCCCTGACCTGCCCAGCCAGGCACTTTTGGGATTGCTCCCCCTTTGATATGGATGTTGACTGGAGATTTGGGCATTCTTGAAAATCCTGTAGCATAAAGAAATGTTCATTATCCCATGCACTCGACTGCTGGGCTATGTAAAGCATCTGCAGCCTCTGAGGCTGGCAATACCTTTCCTTTAAAACAAACAGAAAAGGGAGCTGATAGCAGGCTCAGATTCCCCTCAGTTTTCCTTAGCAGAGGGAGGTTATCACAACTTGCAGGGATGTCTTGCAGGGCGAGCAGCCTGAGCTTGGCTGGATGCCCGTGGGGATGTGTTTGTGTGAATGCTGCACCAGAGCAAGGCTCTCCAAGCTGCTCCTCTCCATTCCCTGAGGAATCCCGTGCCTCTTTGTGTCCCTTTAAAGCTCCACTTGGCAGCAGAGCTGCAGCCCTTCCTACTTGGCCTCCTGCTCCTGGAGCTTTGTACCAAACTTCCCCCAGAAGTTGTTGAACTTTGTTGTTTGAGCTGGTGGGACTGAGCGCAGCCCAGGGAAAGCCCAGGAAAACAAAGAGATCCCAAACTCTGCTGAACAGCTCACCAGAGGAACAGCAATCCCTCCCCTTCCTCAGCAACACAAATCCCAATCCCTGTGGATCTGGCAGGGCTGGGGAGCTGCTGCAGGATCAGCCCCGCTGGGAATAGCAGCACTGAGGGGGTGGGGTTGGCTGGACCGGTTTCCAAATTCCTACCAGTCCAGAATTCGGGCAGAACTGCAAAACACCCCCAGGAGCTCCAGCAGGGTGGGTAGGAGAGGAGCAGGTGTGGGCAGAGAGCAGCAGGGCACTGCCTGGCCCTGGGAATGCAGCAGGGACATCACAGCGTCCCCTCCCTGGCCTCAGGGCAGCTCCTCAGCTCGGCCAGAGCTGCAAAAGTGGAAAAACTGATGCAGCCCAGTGAGGTTTTGGCGCTTTGCTGCGTTTCCTGGGTCAGCAGTTTGCTGTTCAGAGCAGCACAATTGAAGTGGGTGATCACTCCTGCTGCAGCTTTGGGGCCGTGTCTCTGCCAGCTGGGATGAGATGGGTCAGATCTGTGGGTGACATCTCCTTCCCTTCTCCTTGCCTGGCCATTCCCAAAGACCTGGAGGGAATGTTTTAGGTCAGATCTCTGGGTGATATCTCCTTCCCTTCTCCTTGCCTGGCCATTCCCAAAGGCCTGGAGGGAATGTTTTAGGTCAGATCTGTGGGTGACATCTCCTTCCCTTCTCTCTGCCTGGCCATTCCCAAAGGCCTGGAGGTCTAAATCTTCTTCTGCTGGAAATCTGGGCAGCAGGATCCACAGGCTCCCTCCATGCTGTGAACGTGAGCTTCAGCATTCAGCCTCCTGGCAAGTGACCCTAAATCCTATTCTGGGTAAAACTGGGGGGTTTCCCTTAAAACAGAGAGAAACCGAATGATTTTTAGCAACCCCCCAAAATGATTTATGTATCAGGCAAATTGCCACAGCCCAGCTGAGTTCAGGAGTGCTCCTGCAGGTACCAACAGGACGGTCTAAAGGAGAACAGAAATCTTTGTCTGCCACCCTTTGCACAGGATAACGTTGCATGAAGAGGTTATTGAGGTAATAATTCCTTGTGATTGCACAGCCTTGTCATCTGCACACCCTGGAAGGCTTCAGAAAAGGCCTGGTGTCATTATCCTGGCTCTGAGAGAAGGCACAGACAGGGATTTGCCTAATGTCTCCCCAAGGGTAAATGGCACTTGGGAATGAGTGCTGGGTGCTGGGTCCCAGTGCAGGGCTGGAACGTGAGGCCAGAGCTTCATGAAAAGAAAAGCAGAGCAGACAAGAAGCCTTGTAGGCAAATCAGCTTTCAAAGCACCTGAAAACTTTGTTTAGGACTGAATTGCAATGAGCCACGTTCCCACTTGGCTGGATCTCCCAGGGAATGCTAAGGAGCAGGGTTTGCATAGACGGGAATATTTATGAACTCCCGGTGGATAGGAGACAGTGCCTTGAAACCCAGCTTCAGCAAGGAGGGATAGCTTGCAGGTTTAAACTTTATTCTGTGTCAGATATAGCCTGAAAGTTGTCATTTGCAGGGAGGGAGGGATGTCCTTTTACAGACCTCGTGGCCTGGAGTGATCCATTGACTTCAAAGCCCTCACTGGAACTGTTAACCAGCAACACTCAGGGTTGTGTGATGGATTCAGGCACCCTGTGCTGGAAATTGGGGATGATTAGGACAAGGGGTTGTTTCTAAAAAGCCCTGGAATCGTTAAACAGCAACACTCAGGTTGTGTGATGGATCCAGGCACCTCGTGCTGGGAATTGGGGCTGATTAGGAAAAGTAATTGTTGTTTTTAAAAAGCCCTGGAACTGTTGAACAGCAACACTCAGGTTGTGTAATGGATCCAGGCACTCTGTACTAGGAATTTGGGGATGATTAGGACAAGGGCTTGTTGTTTCTAGGGAGATGCGAGGCAGGAGTGGAAAACTCCTCAAGCCCTTTGCCAGCTCTTCACTGCATTCTCCTGGTGGCCAGGTGAGGCTCTGGGGCTGTGCTGGAACTGCTGACTCCATAAAAGCCACCAGGAAACTTGTGCTGGGTCAAACTCCAGTGAGCTTTGCCCTCTGAGATGCCTCATCTCCCTCAGAGGCTGACACGGGGCACTTGGGGCATCTTCCCACTGAAGCAGCAACTTCTTCCTTTTTGCTATTTATATCTGAAACGATTCCTGGAGTTTCGCTTCCCATCCCGTAACAAAGTGGACTCGGTGGCCTCCAAATGCTGATAACTTGGTGAGAAAAGGGATCCCACTCACAGCCCTCCCAGCAGCCCAAGGAGCTTTTTGCAACATCAAAACCATTTGGTTGAACTCAAAGGAGTTTCAATTTGTGCTGCCAACATTGCAGTAGGGATGGGAATGTTTCTGCCATCTGTGGGGGGCAGTCCAAGGAAACATTTTGTCATCTTGCAGTGATTTAAATGTGCAGAACTCATCCCCAGTTTCCTTCAGATCAGCAGGGAGCCCTGCACTTTGCCAGGAGTATTGACTTTGTTCTCCATAAAGTTTTCTTACTCTGAAACTCCCTAAACTTTGTGTTCCTTGTTTCCTGCCCTGCATCTTCTTCCCCCCACCCCTTATGGGGACAGCCTTTCTTCATTTCTGATTTCAAATATTTTTCTCTGTAGGTTATTTTGTCCAGCAAAGGGGGGCAGAAAAGGTTTATTATATTTAAAGTCTCTGAATGGTGTCCTTGTCCATGAGGGAAAATTGGCAAGCTTGGAGCCTTCTCTTACAGAGAGGGAATTATTTCACTTCCACCTACAGCATATTTGCCATGTCAGGCCAGCTTTTGACATTTGTGCTGCTCTGGGGCAGCCAAGAGGCTTTTGGTGGCTTCTGGATTGTTCTGTGCCCTCTCTGTGGCTGCTGAGGCCTGGCTGCAGCTGGAGCTGGTGGCTTTTGCAGCTTTTGCAGGCCCTTGGGTGTTGTCCCCTTTTGTCTTGGTGCTGCTCTGGCCTTGTGATGTTGCCAACATCTTTTATGAGAAATCCTTTCCTTAGGATTTTTCCTCCTGAGAAGCTGGAAGCCTCAGGAACAAAATGTAAACATTGATTATCTGCTGCTGTGGAATGCAACAGGTGCATCTGTGATTGGTCTCATGTGGTTGTTTGTAATTAATGGCCAATCACAGTCAGCTGGCTCGGACAGAGAGTCTGAGACAGAGCTTTTGTTATTCATTCTTTCCTATTCTATTCTTAGCCAGCCTTCTCAGGAAATCCTTTCTTCTATTCTTTTAGTATAGTTTTAATGTAATATATATCATAAAATAATAAATCAGCCTTCTGAAACATAGAATCAAATCCTCATCTCTTCCCTCATCCTGGGACCCCTGTGAACACCGTCACATTCCTGGCTCCAGGAATGAGCCTGGGATGGATTTTGTGGTTCAGCCCCAGCAGAGAGCAGGAGCAGCTCAGCCTGGCTCTGGGTGAGCCCGTCTGGTGGAGCAGTGATTTCCACCTGGGTGATTTCCAGATTGGAGCAGGGCTTGGAAAAGGAGTGTCCCAGCTGGCCCCAGCCCTGCTGCACTGCAGGGACACCACAGGGACACCCCAGTGCTCCCTGGCATGCAGAGGAAGGAGCCAGATGTGCCCACAGGGGTGCCCAGCAGGGCTTTCCTGGCACCACCACCCACTCACAGGAAAAGCAGCCAGGAATCCTTCACATTCAGCAGAACCACAGCAAAGGGAGAAGGGAAAGAGCCCGAGGAGCTGGGGGGCCTGGCTGCTGCAGCTGTGCTGGTGCTGCACACAGGGAGGAGCTGTGGGTGTGAGGGTGGCAGTGAGAGGGGCACAGAGCAGGTACAGGCACTGCCAGCTCCAAAATCCCCCCTGCTCCTGGAGCTTTGGGCCATCTCCACATCTGGATGGAGAGAAGGTGGCCCAGGTGTGATGGTGGCAAGAGGGAACCTGACACATTTCCTTCCCCAGCTCTCTCTGCAAGTGCAGCACGGTTTCCTTTATCAGGTTTGGTTTCTCTTATCTCCGCAGCCCCTGCGTGCCAGCCCAAGGCTGTGCTGGGGGTGCTTTCCACTGTGGGTGACAAGGACACCTCAGAGCTGGCCCAGAAACGTGGCAGGGCCACGTGGGTGCAGCAGGATGCTGTGGCTTGCACACAAACACAGAGGGCCCCACTGCTGCAGCCTGGGAGGAAATGGTGAGGGCTGGAGCTGTGCTCAGCTCCTGGGGCAGCCTGGGGGGGTCTGGGGGCATGGCAGGGCCCTGTGCCCACTGGGGGCTGCAGGTCTTGTCACGGTGTCACAGAATCACCTGAGGGTACCCTGAGCTGGAAGGGACCCACCAGGATCACCAAAGTCCAGCTCTGATCCTGCACTGGGCCCCCAAGTTGAAACTAATTCATTAAGGCAGATAAAACCCAAAATCTGGAATGTCCCCAGAGCCAGCCTGGACAATCCCAGCCCCTGCAGCCTCCCACCATGTGAGAGAAGGTGGAGCAGATGGGATGGGTGGCAACCTGACAGCTTTTCCTTCCCCAGCTCTCTCTCCATGTGCTCCAACCCTCCCATCTCCCCCTCCTGCCCACACAGCGATCCCACAAATGATGGGCAGAGGGGTCTGAACCCTTTCCATGACCTCCTGGAGGCACTTAATGAGATCCCTTGATTGCTGCAGGGCTGCACTGCACATCCAGCACAGCATTTCCCCATAACCCCATGTGTGTTCACAGATATTCAGAACACCAACGGGGAACAAATCCCCCCACACAGGGATGGCTTTTGCTTTCCACCCCCTGGCCCTTCCTGCCTGCCAGGGAAGGTTTGTGGGCACTGCCCTCGGGTGAGTAAGAGCCAAACCCTGCTGGGGCCAGCAGCTGTCCCACCCTTGGCCACTGGGCACTGTTTGGTGACATTATCTCTCCAGATAAGCTTTGTATGTGTGGTTTTGCTCTTTGTTTTAGCCATGTAGAAAGCTCCAGACATGCCCAAGAGGCAGGAGCTGTCCTGCCCAGAGTGGCAGCAGTGAGCTGGGGCTCGGTGCCACCTTGGGGGCACCTGGGCAGGAGAGGCTGCTCCTTGGTTTTTGTCACCCAAAATGCCTCCAGATCCTGCTGTGGTGAGCACAGGATTAAGATGAGCCATGGGGAAAATCGAGGTGACCAGCAAAGCCCTTTAACTTGAGTGGAATTTCTCTTATTAAATTAAATTTAATGTTTATTAGTACCTGGGCAAAAGAGGCTGCTCCTGGTCTGCCAGACCCAAAATGCCTCCAGATCCAGCTGTGGTGAGCACAGGATCAAGATGATCCATGGGAAAAATTGAGGTGACCACCATTTAACTTGAGTGGACTTTCTGTTATTAATTTAAATTTAATGTTTATTAGTACCTGGGCAGGAGAGGCTGCTCCTGGTTTGTCAGAGGCTGCTCCTTGGTTTTTGTCACCCAAAATGCCTCCAGATCCTGCTGTGGTGAGCACAGGATCAAGATGGGCCATGGGAAAAATCGAGGTGACCACCATCAACTTGAGTGGATTTTCTCTTATGAATTTCAGTTTAATGTTGCCTGTTGCAAAGGCTTTTTGGAAAGGAAAGGTTTTGTGGTATCTGCATGCAGACCTCAGTGTTTTTGTTTTGTTTCACATGTTTTATTGAAACCGTCACAAAGGTTTTCACCGGTAGTGACAGCAAGTTCCTTTCTATTTCAGCCCAAATCTGTTCTGTGTGTGCAGCCAGAGCATCCCCTGGAGCTGGGATTGAGTGAGCCCAGGGGGTTCTGAGCCCCTTGGCTGGGGCTGATTTGGGGCTGTGGTTGTTGCTCTGTTGTGTGGCTCAGATAACTCAGAAATGGAGCTAAATGTGACTTTTGGGGTGGTTGTATGGACTGGAAGCCAAAACATGGATGGTGGATTTGTAGGAGCTTTGATGTGGCACAGGAACCCTGTGTCCCCCCAGCTGCTGGGCTGAGGAAGTGCCTGGATTTCCTGGGACAGTGATTTCCTCTGCACTAAAATCCTGGAAGTCCCTGGGTTTGTTGTGCACAGGAAACCATTAGGAACAGGATGTTTGCTGCCTGCACACCCACAGGGCCCCGAGCAGCATCAGGAGGAGGAGCTGTGGGTGCTCCCAGTTCTCACACAGCTGCTGCTGTCACCTCCATGGCAGAGCCCTCTCCAGGCTGGCCCTGCTCCTGAAGGAAGTGTGGACAATCTGGGACATTGCCAGCTCTGTTTGTTTAAATCGCATTTTGGGGGCTGAAACCAGCTCGTTATTTTTTTAGCTGCTCTGGCCACACTCAGAATTATTCTTTGGCATCTCTGCCCTTGTTGAAAATGCCCATTTGGGAGTTGAGAATGCACATTGGGAAGTTGAAAATGCACATTTGGGAGTTGAAAATGCCCATTTGGGAGTTGAAAATGCCCATTTGGAAGTTGAAAATGCACATTTGGAAGTTGAAAAAGCACATTTGGGAGTTTCCCAGTGCCCAGCTGCATTCTGCTGTGCCTGGATGCTCACACAGGGTCACGCTGCTCCAGAGGGACTGGTGCTGCTCATTTCCTCACTGCCAGCTGCAAACCTGGCTGGAATTTTGTGAGGTTTGCTCTGAGCAGCCCAGGAAGGGCTGGTGGCCACTGCTGGTTTATCCTGCTCTGATGAATGTGGTGAGGAACACCACAAAAGCAATGGGTGGGAATGCTGCTCCTGGGGCTGTTTGGGGTGGCACAGGGCAGTTCTGTGCCTGGGGACAATTCCTGCCTTTCCATGTGCTCAGGAAGCTGCTGGTGCTCTGGTTCAAGGCATTAAACAACAACAAAATGTTGGTATGTCCCACTGATGCTCTGCTGGCCCCATCCCTGCTGCCAGGCTTCCACCTGCATGGGTGGGCATTGGTTCTCCTGCTTTGGGAATGGTTCAGCTGTCTTCTTCCCAAATATTTCTCCCCACCTGCCTGTTTCAGCCCTGGCCCTGGTTATTCTCCTGCAGTGGTGCCTCTGTCACCCCTGGCCAGGTTTGTCCCCTCAGTTTGTCCCTCTCTGGCTCCTTGGATCTGTGCTGATGGCCCAGAGCAGTTCCAGCTGTGCTGCAGCCCAGTGCTGCTCCTGCTCCCCATTCTCCCAGAAGGTGATAACTGCCCTTCCCTTGCCATGCAGGGGATCTCAGGGGTGGGATGTGGCTCTCCAGGATCAACCCATGAGAAATGGAGCCTGAACCTTCTCCCCTGAGCTCCTGGGCCAGCGCTTGGAGCTGCTCTGAGAGATGTGACCCCTGTGGATGGGTTTAGAGAGCTGAGCTGTAAACACTGCTCAGGGCTGTCCTCAGAGTCACCTCTGGCATTTCAGCACTCTGTGTCACCTCCACGAGGAGCAGAGCTGCTTGGAGAGGTGAAGCACCTCTTGTAATCCCTGGCTGCTTGAAATTGTAATCAGCTGGTCTGAGCAGCCCCAGAGGGGAGCAAGGAATGGCTGAGCCCGTGCAGAGCTCAGGGGAGGGGATCTGCATCCCTGAGGTGCTGGGGACAACTCATGGCACGCAGATGTGTGGCACTGGCAGGGCTCTGCACATCCCTGGGGAAAAGGCAGCATCTGGGGAATGTGCTCTCCCTGTTTATTGACACGCTTTCCCCTCAAACTGCTCCAAATCACAGAGCAACGAACTACTGAGCAATGTGGGGAAATAAAAACAGCTAAAAACCCTTCCCTAAAGACACCAGAGCCCTCCCCATCCCTCCCTTGGCAGGGAAAGCCCTTTCTGAAGCCTCTGAGCCACGTCAGCTCGCAGCTATGACAGTCATCCCACCCTGCTGGCAGCGCTGCTCCCCGAGCCAGGGAGGGATGGGAACGGGGCAGCCCCAAACCCTGAGCCTGTGCTGGGCTGGGCACCGGGTACGGGGTGCTGGGGGTGCCTGGGGTGGCACCTCACCCCAGGGCTGGGAGCTCCTCACAGTGCCCAAGGGGAGCTCTCACAGCTGGGCAGGGAATCAGGGAATCCAAGCCAGCTCTGCTCCTCTCCCCTCCCCTTGCCCAGTGGGGCCCAGCCTGGCTTTAACCCTCTCTTTGCCCCCCCCAGATCATGATCGAGTTCTGCCCGGGTGGGGCCGTGGATGCCACCATGCTGGGTGAGTGCAGCTGTGCCCAATATATAATATAATATAATATAATATAATATAATATAATATAATATAATATAATATAATATAATATAATATAATATAATATAATATAATATAATATAATATAATATAATATAATATAATATAATATAATATATATTATATATTTATATTATATATTTTATATTATATATTTTTATAGATTAATATATATATTATTATCTATTATATATTAATATAAATTAATATTTGATTATTATATATTACTATATTAAATATTGATATATATATTAATCTATATTATAATATATATGAATAGATATTTTATGTATTGAATATAATATAATATAATATATTAAGGTTAAGAATGAATCTGACTCCATGTTCCTCTGAGAACATGGAGTCACATTCATTTCTTCCAGCCACGGGGGACCCCAGAAAATACCACACCTGAGTGTGCTGGCATTGAGGGATGATGCTCCTCTGCTCCTCCCCAGGGACAGCTGGAGCTGCATTTGCAGGGTTTGGGTGTCCCTGAGTGTGCTGGCATTGAGGGATGCTCTCTGCTCCTCCCCAGGGACAGCTGGAGCTGCATTTGCAGGGTTTGGGTGTCCCTGAGTGTGCTGGCATTGAGGGATGCTCTCTGCTCCTCAGCAGGGAGGTCACTCCTGTCCCTGTGAGCAGCAGAAATGGAATCACTGAATCACAGAGCATCCCCAGCAGCTGCAGGAGGTGGAAATCCTGCTGCAAGTGCTGGTTTAGGGAATAAATCACCTTTACAAGCTGATTTCCATCATCCCCCACTGCTCTGGCACAGGGACAGTGGCTTTGCCATGCCCTGCTGGGTGACCTGGCCCTTCCTGCTGCTCAGGTGAGCATCCCCTGATCCCTGTCCTGTCTGACCCCCTGTCCCTCCCTGCAGAGCTGGACAGGGCCCTGACTGAGCCCCAGATCCAGGTGATCTGCCGCCAGATGCTGGAAGCTCTGCACTACCTGCACAGCAAGAGGATCATCCACAGGGACCTGAAGGCTGGCAACGTGCTCCTCACCCAGGATGGGGACATCAAGCTGGGTGAGTCAGTGCCTGGCACCTCCCCAGGGACAGCTGGAGCTGGATCTGTGGAGTTTGGGTGTCCCTGAGTGTCACTGTCATTTTCTGAAAAATCCCTTCACCAGGATTTCTTCTCCTGGGAAGCTGAGAAGCCTCAGAGAAAAATGAAAACAATAATTATCTGATTGCTTCTCCTGTGTTTTGCTGCTCTCTGGAACGTAGTTTGAACATTGTTTACCAACAGGTGGTTGTTTTATTGGTTTCATGTGAATTGTTTTGACTCAATGACCAATCACAGCCAGCTGTGTTGGGACTCTGGAAGGAGTCATGAGTTTTTCATTATCATTCTTTGTAGCCTTCTGTCTGTATCCTTTCTCTTTTTTTTGACTTTTAGTATAGATGTTAGTATAGAAATATGAATAGAATAGAATAGAATGTATTTTTAATATAATGTAATATATTAGCCTTCTAAGAACATGGAGTCAGATTAATTCCTTCCTGCCATGGGGGACCCCAGAAAATACCACACCTGAGTGTGTTGGCATTGAGGGATGCTCCTCTGCTCCTCCCCAGGGACAGCTGGAGCTGCATTTGCAGGGTTTGGGTGTCCCTGAGTGTGCTGGCATTGAGGGATGCTCCTCTGCTGCAGGAGGAGCAGCAGCACAAGGAGGGGAAGGTTTTGTTCCAGGGAAAGGCAAATGGAGCTGCAGCCCCCCCGATGGATTTTTCCTCCTTGAATTTATTTAATCCCTCTCTGAACCCGATTTCTGTGGGTTTTGGCCTGCTGAGCATCCTGAGCAGGGGGTGCCAGCTGGCAGGGCTGGGAGCTGGAAGAATTCCTCTTATCTGCACAGCAGCTTTGGTGGTGACAGGGGCAGCCTTGCCAGAGGGTTCCTTTGCCAGCTCTGGAGTTCAGCTGGCAGCCAACGAGTGCTGCAGGAGGGAGGAGAGGTTGGGTTTGTGTGCAGGACAGGCAGGGACACCCTGAGCTCGGGCTGGGGATGGGTGACAGCTCCTCCAGCTGCCCCCAGGGCTGTCCCAGGGAGCAAACCCACCTGGGCTGGGCTCTGTACCCCCTCCAGGGCTGACCAGCTTAACCTGGGCTGAGCTCAGAAGGGACAAATCAGGGAGAGAAGGAATGGAACAGCAATTTGGTTTTTCTGCTCTAAAATCAGGCTTTTTGCTAGGAAATAGGTCCTGAAATCTGCTGTGGATGAATGTAGCACTTTGGTTTTTCTGCTCTAAAAATCAGACTTTTTGCTAAGAAATAATCAGGAAGTCTTCTATTGAGGAAGGTAACAGCACTTTGGTTTTTCTGCTCTAAAAATCAGGCTTTTTGCTAGGAAATAATCCTGAAATCTGCCATGGAGCTGCTTTTTTTTGCAGAAAGGAGCTCCATTTCCTCACAGACGTGTAAGGTTTGGCGGGAGAGGGTTGTTGTGCCTGTTTTATAGCACATGGGAGAGGAAAATCCCGGGGGTCATGTACCCCAAACCGAGTTGAATTCCTGATGCTCAGCTCAGAGGACACAGCCCATGGCATCAGTGTGTGTTGTTTGCTCTCCAGTCCATGTCTCAGCCAAGTGTGCTAACTCAGAAGGCTTTTCCAGCTTCCCTCCAGCCTCTAATGTTACTGCTCTTTGCAGCTGACTTTGGGGTGTCTGCCAAGAACATGAAAACCCTGCAGAAGCGAGATTCCTTCATCGGGACCCCTTACTGGTGAGTGCCCTGCTCATGGAGGGCTCCACTCCTAAAAATCAGCTTTGCAATGGAGCTTTGGGGGGTGCTGGGCCACGCTGCCTTAGGGTGGGAGGATCTGAATGAGGATTCTTGGCCATTTTCTTGCACATTTCAAGGGTTTTCCTTGAGCAGAGCTGTGAGAGCTCTGTGTGCTGCAGAGGGGTCACAGCGCTCCAGGCTTGCAGCGAGGGTCACACGAGTGTGCTCTCCCCACCCCGGGGGTGACATGGGCTTTGAAGCCACTCCAAGCACATGGGAACGAGGCCCTGCCCCAGAAACACAACCTCTAAATCACCCAGCTTGCTGGAGGAGTGGAACTGCACGGATTAATTGATGCTCTGAGGCAACATCCGCGCCAGATGTCAACGGCCTGGGGGTTTTCTGGGGAAAGAGGAGGGGGCTGCACCCCGTGGAAAAGAGGCTGAAACCCAGGGCTGGGGGGGAAAGCTGTGTTTTCTGCAGCTCTGGGGAGGAAAAGCTGTTTCCTGCAGCTCTGTGGGTTATTTGTGGGCGTGGGTTATTTGTGGGTTATTTCATTGCTGCTGCCCTGCCCGTCGCAGGATGGCCCCGGAGGTGGTGATGTGTGAGACCATGAAGGACACTCCCTACGACTACAAGGCTGACATCTGGTCCCTGGGCATCACCCTGATCGAGATGGCCCAGATGGAGCCGCCCCACCACGAGCTGAACCCCATGAGGGTCCTGCTGAAGATCGCCAAGTCCGACCCGCCCACGCTCAGCTGCCCCTCCAAATGGTGAGGGGGCACCTCCCAGCACTCACATGGAGAAAAACCAGTTGGTTTTAGCAGTTTTCTTTCATTTGGGTAGGGTTTTAGCTGTGTTCCAGCTCCAGCTGTGTGCAGGGGGCTGGGAAGGCAGTGCTGGCTGAGGGCAGGATGCTCACAGTGTCCAGGCAGCACAGGGAGAGCTGCTGCTCACCCACAGAGCCCCCAAAAAACCAGGGGTGACCCCTTGGCTGTTCTCAAAACAAGCCATGTGTATGAAAGGCAGATTTTTCTCTAAAGCTGGAGATGGCCAAGAGCTCCAGAATTGGTTTCCCTGAAGTCTGGAATGCCATTTCTGCACATAAAAGAAAACTAAGCCAGTTCAGTTAAAGCAAACAAGCCACTGATTTTCATTTATTTATTTATTTATTTATTTATTTAATGTACTTATTTCTAAATGATAAAAGCTGCAAGTGACTGGCAGAGCCCTGGAGCCACAGCCCTGTCACAGCACTGTCACAGTCATTGTCACAGGCAGAGCCAGGGTGGGAATCCCTCTGGAGCTGCCCAGGAGTGACACCAGGGCCACGCTCTGCAGCTCAGAGCTGCACTTTGCAGGCTGAGGGTGCCCTCCTATGGGGCTCCTGCTCCTTCACAGCCACCCTTGCCCACTGGATGGCTCCTTGTCCCCAAGCAGCTCCTGCCGCCATGGGCTCCTTTGGGGACAGCTGCTGTGTCCTGCCTGTGCCTGGGGCTCAGTCCCCACCATCTGCTGCCAGCACAGGAAAAGGCAAAACCTGGTCCCTGACCTGGCCCTGGTGCTGCTTCTCATACAAATAATCAGAATTACTGAGCACAGGGTTTCCCATGGGAGCAAAATGCTGATTGTGGCCAGTTGCAAGCTGGGGCAGGACCTGCTGAGGGATCAAGCTGATCCCTTTGCTATTTGGGGCCTTTCCTGTGCTGAGTTTCTCACCACCAGCTGTGTTTGAAGGTCCCTGGAGTTCAGAGATTTCCTGAAGAAGGCGCTGGACAAGAACCCAGAGACCCGGCCCAGTGCTGCCCAGCTGCTGGAGGTAGGGACAGACCAGAGACCCCAGACTGGATTCTGATTATTTCTGTCTTGTTTAGAAAGTTCATAGCACTTTTCAGCCACTAAAACTCTCCAAAAAGGATCAGCAATGTTTTTTCCCTTTGGAACAACCTGCAGAGCCCCTGTGGACACCAAGTGGAGCAGAAGCAGCTCCTGTAAACACCCCTGTGGCAGGCAGCTTGGGCTGAACCTGGTTAGCCCTGATTGAAACTCAATTCCTTTCCTCTGCCCCTTCCCAAAATCACAGCAAAACTGGAAGCTGCTGTGAGCAGTGTGATCCCAGTGCTGTGAGCACTGAGTGATCCCACTGTGAGCTGGAATTCCAGTGTGATCCCAGTGCTGTGAGCACTGACTGATTCCAGCCCCATCCCAATTAAATCTCCCCCCAGGCTCTCTTTGTCCCAGGGATCCTGCCCAGCTCCTGGTGACATTCTGTGGGCAGATGTCCTTGTCTAAATCCCACTGCTGATTTTTTTGGGGGGGAATTGCTGCCATAAAGCAGCTTTGGGGAGCACCTGAGGTTCAGTGTGCCCTGAACCTCACCCCAATTCTCTCCTGTGAATTCCTCTAGGGGTAAATCCCAGTGACACCGCAAGGAACCACAGCCTCAGGTCTCTGAAAGCCCAAAGTCCTCCTTGTGCTCCCAAGGTGTGACTTTGGCCAGCTGACACTTTCCCTGTGCTTGGTTTTCAGCATCCCTTTGTCAGCAAGGTCACCAGCAACAGGGCCCTGCGGGAGCTGGTGGCCGAGGCCAAGGCCGAGGTGATGGAGGAGATCGAGGACAGCCGGGATGAAGCAGAGGAGGATGACTCCTCCGAGTCTGCCTCGGTGAGCAGCTGTGGCTGTGCTGGGAGAAAGAACCTGGTGCTTTTTTCAGCTTCTAAAAACTGGTTTGGGTCACATCAGGTGGAGGGGAAGTGGTTGATCAGGGAGGGAGGGGCTGGGTTGTGGTGGCTGCCAAAGGCATGGAGATATAATGGTGCTGGGGGGTGGCCCAGTGCCCACTCACAGGAGGGGCTCTGAAAAGTGGTTAACAAACAAAAGGAAAAGGGAAAATAAAAAGGGAAGTAAGCCCTGATGCAGGCTGGAGAAACTGGAGAGGAAGCAAAGGCAGCAGCACGTGGAGGGAGCTGGGCAGATCTGCCCCTGGGCTTGGCTCTTTGCTGGGGACATCTCAGAGCTGCTTGGGGACACATCTCAACCTCCCTTCTCTGTCACAAAGGGAAGTGGCTCCTCCACAGTGGTGTTAGCCATGGGAAAAGAAATTTGATGTGCAAATTCCTTATCTGCCTCTTAAACATGTGCAGGTTCTGGGGCTTTTTCATTGCTCCTCTTCCTTCCCCCCAGGATCCTTGGGGCCACCAACCTGGGGCAGGATGGAAGCATCCCAGGGCAGATGTCCTAAAAGGGACATTCCCTCCCAGTGCAGTTCAGGGTGACCTTGCTGTGCCTTGTAGCCCTCACAGCTGTGTTGAGTGGTGGTGCCAAGCCCAACATCTGTCCTTGCCTGTCTTTGCAGCCCCCTGGGAAGCACAAGAGGGACTCCTCCGAGGTGAGCCAGCTGAGCTTTGATGGGGAGAAACCTCCAGACTCGTCCTTGCCCAAAGCCCTGAATGGCTCCACGGGCACTGGCA
Organism: Zonotrichia leucophrys gambelii; assembly: GCF_028769735.1. NCBI lineage: Eukaryota > Metazoa > Chordata > Aves > Passeriformes > Passerellidae > Zonotrichia > Zonotrichia leucophrys. The sequence goes on from NC_088183.1 coordinate 1,927,996, forward strand.
AGGACACCACAGAGAGCCAGAGCCACAAAGCCTCAGACAAAGGGGTGAGCAGTGACGGTGACAAACTGGAGAGCAACCACTCCACAAAACCCAGCTCGGCCTCCTCGGCCACCCAGGACAAGCCGGACATCATCCTGCAGCCAGGACATTTGGGAAACTCAACGGAGGGGAACAAGGAGCCCAGGCCAGGCAGGGAGGAGAGGAAGAGCCTTGGGGAGAGGAAGAGCATCGGGGAGGGGAAGAGCATCGAGGAGAGGAAGAGCATTGAAGAGAGGAAGAGCATTGAAGAGAGGAAGAGCATTGAAGAGAGGAAGAGCCTTGGGGAGAGGAAGAGCCTTGAGGAGAGGAAGAGCCTTGGAGAGAGGAAGAGCATGGGGGAGAGGAAGAGCATGGTGGAGCGACCAGAGAGCGTTTTCCTGGAGAACTTCAGCGAGGAGAAGCTGGCCAATGGAAGCCTGGAGCCCCTGGGGCCATTCCCCCGCTCCAAAAGGGACTCAGATTCTGGCAGCACTTCGGCCTCCGAGAGCATGGACCTCACCATCTCCTTGTCTGCTGACCTGTCCCTCAACAGGGAGAGCGGCTCCATCTCCCTCAAGGTGAGAGTGCTGGAGAGGGTGCTGGAGAGGGTGCAGGAGGGAGGGACCCTTCCCTAGGAAAAGCTCTCCAGGGTTTGTTTCCATGCTGCCTGTCCCTGGGCTTCCTCAGGCCAGCACAGCATGCACAGCTGGGCTGAGCTGTGCCAGGGGCATGTGGCATGTCCTCAGGTGAAGGAGGAGCTCTTGGTGGAGCTGCTGAAGGTTCATGTGTCCTCTTCTGGCCAGGACACTGAAATCTAAGGGAAGTCTGATGTCTTGGGTCTATTTTGTGTGAAATAACCACGCCATGACCCTGACTTGTCCTTGCTCAAGGGTGAAACCCCAAATGGGGCTCCCTAAACTTTATCCATAGTCCATCACTCTGCTGCTCTTCCTTGGCACTCCTGATCCCAGGGAAAAGCTCATCTGGGCCTGTGCCTCTCAGTTTTCCCAACATCTGGCCTGGTTTGTGTCAGCAGGGACTGCACAAAGACCTCCCAGGCTTCTTGGCTTTGGCTAAAGCTTCCTGGAGGCTGGGAATGCTTGACCTGGAGCTGCCCAGACCAGCAGGGCTTCAAGGAAGAGGCAAAATAACTGGAATGGTATTTGCTGAGCTCCAGGAGAAGAAATGCTGTGCCTTGAGGGGGCAGAGGGAAGTGTTGCACAAGATCTTTGTCACGTTGTCCGCGTGAATGAGAAGTTCCCGGCACAGAAACGTGCCTGAAAACCTTTCTTGGCAAACCCTTCCCCACCTCCTGCTGGGAGCTGGAGAGCCAGCATCCCCCAGAGCAGCCTGCAATCCCTAGTGACTGGAAATGGGATGCTCTTGCACAGGAATTTCCTCCTCCTCCTTTCCAGCACACCTGGAATCCTTGAGGAGGATGCCACACAGAGATTTGCTCTCTGAGTGGATCCTTTAGAAGGGGAAAGGATTTTTTTGGGTTTTTCAGGGAGTAAGCCATGTGAGGAAGGGTCTTTGGGAGGTGGGTCAGGTTTCTTCAGGGTGGAAGTTGTGCTGCTCCATAGTTTGGTATCCAGGCTGGATCTCCAAACTCACCGATGGTTTGTGCTCCGTGTGGTTTCCTTCTGTATGTTCCTCATGAATAACAGAGCGCTAGAATTGCTCTGAGGGCTCCAGTGCAGCTCTGAGGGCTCCAGTGCAGCTCTTGCTGCCCCGGGGAGCTGCTTCAGGGCCTCCTCTCCCCCTGCCACCCCAGGACTCGCGGCTGCAGAAGAAGACCCTGAAGCGCACCCGCAAGTTCGTGGTGGACGGCGTGGAGGTGAGCGTCACCACCTCCAAGATCATCAGCGAGGACGAGAAGAAGGATGAAGAAATGAGGTTCCTCAGGCAAGTGGGGCACTGGGATGGAGGAAAAGCAGGGTTTCCTCTCTGTGAGCTAATCCAGTTAAAATCCTCTTTGTTGTCTTGGTCCCACTTGGGCAGGGGAAGGAGGGATTCAGCTCAACATGCAGCAAAATTAACAAGGGGAGGTTTGTTGTGGCTGGCTCTGTCCTCTGGGGATGACTGAACGTGTCCCCAGGGCTGCAGATGCCTGGCTCAGTGGAAATTAGCTGGGAAATCTTCTCAAGATGTTCCTCTCCCTTTTGTTCTCAAATCTCCTCAGACTTCATTAACAGAATGGCCAAGGGAGTTGTAAACTCCTGGAGCATTATTTAATATTCATGGGTGTATCTTCCCTGCTTGATGACTCCTTTGCAGATCTTGCAGCCTTCAAACCTCCCTGACTTATCCTCAGAAAGAGGAGCTGCTGTTTCCAGCTCTGAAATGAAAAGGCCCTTAAAATAATTAAAATACAAATTGTTTCGTTTGATGCCCAATTCCAGGCTCCCTCGTGCTGCTCCCAGGGACTCCCTGAGAGGATAATTTGTCCTAAACACTGGGTCCCTGTGGCTGCCTTATTCCTCAGCCCCAATATCAGATTTATGTAAAAGCTCATTAGCAGAGCTCATTTACTGAGGTGCTTTTGGGTGGTTCCTGAGGTGCTTTTGGGTGATTCCTGAGCTGCTTTTGGGTGGTTCCTGAGCTGCTTTTGGGTGAGCTGGATGAGGGGAGGGATGCAATGTCATTATAGATGGGTCAGAATTTGGGAAAACTGCCTTTTTTTCCACCCAAGTATGAATAAGAATGGATACAGAGCATAGAGGCCAGGCCAGAGCAGTCCAGCTTGGGATTTGGGGACCAGTGAGCACTAACCCAGCTGGCACAATGGGTATTTGAGGGACACCAGTGCCTGCAGAACCTCCTCAGGAGCCTTGCCAGGGCTTGTTTGGGAAGCTGTGAATGCTAAAGGGCTTTACCTGTGGAAGCTGATGGTTTTCCAGCAGTTCCCATGAGCAGCATCCTGCTCCCTGCAGTGCCCCAGCGGCTGGAGCACATCAGGCAGCTGGGATGTCCCTCCTGCCTGTGCTCACAGCAGCCCAGGGTGCTCAAAGCTGTGGGCTGCAGTTTCCTCCCCCTGCTGAAGCACTCTGCTCGTGGATGTGCCCATTTCTGCCCATGACACCCCTCTGACCCTGCACCTCTGTGTGCCCCTGCCCACCGTGCCCCTCTGCAGGCGCCAGGAGCTGCGGGAGCTGCGTCTGCTGCAGAAGGAGGAGCACAGGAACCAGGCCCAGCTGAACAGCAAGCACCAGCTGCAGCAGGAGCAGATGCTGCGGCGCTTCGAGCAGGAGATGATGGTAGGAGGGCAGGGAAACCCTGGGAATCGGCTGGGAACCCAGCTCAGGGATGCTCTCCGGGTTGGAACAGCCTTGGGCATCACAGGAGCCCCTTTGGGATGTGAAGCATGGATGAAGGATGGAGGTTTTGTGGGCATTAAGCACCCTGGGAAGCACTGGCAGCCTCTGCCTGGCAGGGTGTAGCAGGGAAAGGGTTGTTCTGGACTTTCTTTAATGATCTTTTCTTTGATGTCTCTTCATGGCTACTGTGAGAAACAGTTTATAGTGCTGTGTAATTCACAGGAAAGAAAAAAACTTTAAATAAGAAAGCAGCACGGCCTGAGTGTGACAGCAGGAAATCTGGCAAGGCTCTGAGTGTAAATTGAATAAACCGGCCTCACACATTTGGTCCCTTCTGTTGAAGCAAAATAATATTGTAGCTAATCACACAATGGTGTGGGTTGGAAGGGACCTTAAAGATCTTCTCCTTCCATGGCACGGGGACAGTGTTGGAGCACAGAGCTCCAAATCTTGTGAGGTGTTGGTTGGAAGTTTCCCTCCTCTCTAAAGAGGCTCAATGTGCTCCAAACGTTGTGAGGTATTGGTTGGAAGGTTCCCTCCTCTGTAAAGAGCCTCAACGTTGAAGCACAGAGCTCCAAATGTTTTGAGGTGCTGGTTGGAAGTTTCTCTGCTCTGTAAAGAGGCTCAGTGTTGGAGCAGCTCAGTGTTGGAGCACAGAGCTCCCAACGTTGTGAGATGTTGGTTGGAAGTTTCCCTCCTCCTAAAGAGGCTCAATATTGGAGCACACAGCTCCAAACATGAGGGGTTGGTTGGAAGTTTCCTTCCTCTGTAAAGAGACTCAACCCAAGCAAGAACACCCCCCCCGTCCCCTTTTATTTTTTCCTCTTTTCACTTTTCTTTTTAAACTTTAGGAAGGCAACAAAGCAAGAACCCTAACCCTAACCCTAACCTTTCCTGGGCAGGCCAAGAAGAAGTTCTACGACACGGAGCTGGAGAACCTGGAGAGGCAGCAGAAGCAGCAGATCGAGAGGATGGAGCAGGAGCACGGGCTGCGGCGGCGCGAGGAGGCCAAGCGCATCCGCCTGGAGCAGGAGCGCGACCACGCGCGCTTCCTCGAGCAGCTCAAGCAGATGAAGAAGGAGGTGAAAGTTTGGGCATTGCAGGGAGGGAAGGTTCCTTGAGAGAAAAGCAGTTGGTGTTTTATGGGGAAAGTCTTGATTTTGGGTGGTTCCTGAGGTGTTTTTGGGTGATTGCTGAGGTCCTTTTGGATGATTCCTGAGAGACTTTTGGGGGATTCCTGAGGTGGCTTTTGGTGATTCTTGAGGCCCTATTTTGGTGATTGCTGAGGTGCTTTTGGGTGATTCCTGACGTTTTTTTGGTGATTTTTGAGGTGCTCTTGGATGATTCCTGAGGTGTTTTGGGGTGGTTCCTGAGGTGGTTTTGGGTGATTCCTGACGCGGTTTTTGGGTGATTCCTGAGATGTTTTTGGATGGTTCCTGAGGCCCTAGTTTGGTGATTCCTGAGGTGCTTTTGGGTGATTCCTGACATGGTTTTTGGGTGATTCCTGAGGCCCTATTTTGGTGATTTCTGAGGGCCTTTCGAGTGATTCCTGAGATGGTCTTGAGCGATTCCTGAGGTTTTTTGGGTGATTCCTGAGGTGCATTTGGATGATTCCTGAGGTCCTTTTGAGTGGTTCCTGAGGTGGTTTTTGGTTGATTCCTGAGCTGTTCAGTGACTGGAGGTAGGGTTGTTCCTGGCCTAAAGTGCCCTGCAGGGAAATTTAATTTCCTCCCCACAGGTGAAGAACGAGGTTGAGAAGCTGCCACGGCAGCAGCGCAAAGGGAACCTGAAGGCGAAGATGGACGACTTCACCCAGAAAAAACAAACCATGGTGAGACTCAGGGAACATCCCCCCCAGCCCCAGAACTGGGAAATGTGCAGCGGAATAAAGCATCCTTCCTGCTGCAGGGACTGGCAGGTTCTGCAACACCAGCAGCTGCTTCCCAAGCTGCAGCACAAGGAGAGCTCATGGTGGCACTGCTGGTTTGTTAACAGGAACAGGAGTTTTTGGCCAAGCAGAAGGAGGACCTGGAGCAGGCCATGAAGAACATCATTGCCCAGAACAAAAGAGAGATCTGTGACAAGGAGCGTGAGTGCCTCAGCAAGAAGCAGCAGCTGATGAGAGGTGGGTGGCAAAGGCTGGGAGGGAGTGCTGCAGCCATGGCTTTATCCAGCCCTGGCTCTTCCCACGCAGCAGATGCTGTGACAGAGCTGCAAGCTGCCAGGATGGGATGTGGAAAAAACCAGCTTTGCCAGGTCCTGTCTAAATGTTTAACAATAATAATACTTAGTGCTTTAATCTTCAAAGTGCTTTACAAATATGAACCAATTAGGCTTCATAATTGCGAGAAATCAGGTTCCAATATGGTTTGCAACCAATTTCTCATGGAAAACAGGAGATGAATGGTCACCCCCAACATCTGCTGTGCTGTTGGTGTGCACAGAGGTCTCCCGAGCTTGGGACACTTCGTGTGACCAGGATGGGAGGCCAGGGTGGGTGATCTCCTGCTCCTGCTCCTCCCCACAGACAGAGAAGCTTCCATCTGGGATCTGGAGGAGCGTCAGCAGCAGGAGAAGCACCAGCTCATCAAGCAGCAGCTGAAGGACCAGTATTTCCTCCAGAGGCACGAGCTGCTCCGGAAGCACGAGAAGGTGAGGGATTTACACCCTCCCACGCTGGTGTGGGCCAGCAAAGTGTCCACGTGTCCTTGGGTGTTTCCCTTCTAGGCTGAGAGGGGGGAAATCACCAAGGCTGTGTGTTCAGTCCCTATATGGGCTATTCACTTAAGAGCTGGCCTCAATCCTTGTGGTCCCTTCCAACTCAGAATATTCTGTAATTCTATGAATTCTGTAATTCTAAGGGTGGGTTGGGAGTCAAAGGGTTTGGTCATTATTAGTGAAAAAGAACCAGAGTAAAGCTGGTGTCAAGAAGGCAATGAAGCCTTCTTGCCTGGGATGTGTGCTCTGTGTTGTGTGTATTTAATGTGCAAGAAGTTGGGAATTCTGGGGGGCTTTTCTGGAAATCTGCCACTGCCCAGGATTTGGCATGGTGGCTTCCCAGAGCGTGAAGATTGGCACTTCCAGCCCCTTCTCCTCTGCTTTCCCAGCACGTTCAGTCCTTGCCATCCCCTCTTATCCCTTTGGAGTGTCACCAGCCACCTCCAGGCTACTCCCAAATGTGCCCTCCTGCTCCCCTGTCCTGCTCAGGGCTCTGGGGAGGCGTCCCTCCCTCTGAGCCCCGTGTGCCTGCAGGAGAGGGAGCAGATGCAGCGCTACAACCAGCGCATGCTGGAGCAGCTGAAGGTGAGGCAGCAGCAGGAGAAGGCCCGGCTGCCCAAGATCCAGCGCAGCGAGGGCAAGACCCGCATGGCCATGTACAAGAAGAGCCTCCACATCCACTCCAGCGGCACCGCCTCCGAGCAGAGGGAGAAGATCAAACAGGTCAGGGCCTGAAAAGGCACCAGGAGTTGAGGCTTGGCTTGGTGTGGGGAGGAGAAAGCTTCATTTTCCCAAATTGCTGTTTCCATATTCTAACGTACTGCTGGGTTGGAGGGCTCTGTTTTGTGGCGTTGTGTGTGGTTTTCAGCTCTGCCTCCATCGTGACAAAGCAACACAAATTCCTGCTTTGCTGTGCAATGATAGAAGTTGGGCTGGTGTCTCAGGCAGCCCCAGAGACCAGGGCAATGCTGCCTACACATTGCTTTTCTCTCTGCCAGTTTGCCCTGCAGGAGGAGAAGAGGCAGAAGGCAGAGCGGCTGCACCAGCAGCAGAAGCACGAGTCGCAGATGAAGGACATGCAGGCCCAGTGTGAGAGCAACACCAACGAGCTCCAGCACCTCCAGGTACTCATCCCTCGTGGCCTGGGCTGCCAGAGCTGCCTGTGCAGGGCTCAGCCTCTGAGGAGTGCCTGCAGAGGACTCTCAGGGGTTGATGTCCCCTTGCTCTTGCCTTGAGAGGGTTTTGTTGCCATGTCTAAACGTGGAGCTCAGAGCTCTGGATGTCTCTGCCCACAACACTTCCTGTTTGTAAGAAATAGATGTAACTAAATCTGATAAGCCAAGAAACATTTATAATGTATTACAATTAAGAAATAATTAGCTTCTGATTGTAATAGCCTGAATTATTACATCTGCATTGTCTCACCCTTCACATGAGACTGGAAATGGAATAAAAGTTTTTAAAACACCTCTCAGTTACCCCATCTCCTAGTCAGAAAAGAGCTTAACCCAACATTTGCCCACTGGCTGTACAGTTCCGGCTGCTGATGGCTGTTGTGTTTGCTGATGTGTTTTTAGAACGAGAAGTGTCACCTCCTGATTGAGCATGAAACCCAGAAGCTGAAGTCCCTGGATGAGAACCACAACCAGCACATGAAGGAGTGGAGGGACAAGCTGAGACCACGGAAGAAGGTGGGGCTGTGAGCAGGGTGTCCTGGCTGGCTGGAGGGCACAGTGCCCATAGCTCCAGAACCATCTCAAACCCAGCTCTTGTGTTGTTCTCTTTGCTCAAGGCCCTGGAGGATGAGCTGAACCAGAAGAAGCGTGAGCAGGAGATGTTCTTCAAGCTGAGCGAGGAGGCCGATGGACAGGTGCCAGTGTCGCCAACCAAACACGCCAAGTTCGTCCCCTTCAGCTCCTCAGAGAGCTTGTAACACCTGGCAGGCCACCAGCTGGGACTGGCCGTGTCCTCCTGGGCTGCAGGGACAGCTTGGACTGGGAAGAGCCTCTCACAGCCCCTTGCCACCACAGCCTGGGATAAACGTGGCCTCTGCACTGAGGGACCCTGGCTGGAACTTGGGGTGGCTCTCCCAGGAGCTCCAGGCTGGGAATTGGGGCAGGAGCCTCTCTGGATTTGCACTTGCACTGATGGCTGGATGCTTTTGGGGTGAGCCTGGTGCTCACTGGGTTTGTCAGCTCAGGCTGGAGCAGTGCCCACTCTGATCAGGAGACACAGCCCCTGGGGCAGGGCTGTCACCTCCCTCTGCAACCTGGCTGCTCCTGTCCCAGTCCTTTGTAAGGCCTGGCCTGGGCACAGCAGCTCTGGCATTGTCTTAAACTCACCTTGGCCTTAGACTTACCCCTCTCCACCATGGCCCTTTTATTGCCACAGAGGGACAGAGATTTGGGGTTTTTCTGCCTAGAGAGGGCTGGGTTTTTTCTTTCCACACAGCCTGTGCAGAAAGGGGCTGGATGTCCTCTCAAAGATGCTCCTGCTCTTCCTTTGCTGTGACCAGTGGCACCACAGCCCCTCTGGCACTAACTGTGTTATCAGAGGCTGGTTTGGGCTGGTTGCACTGCCCAGCTGTAGGTTCTGAGGCAGTGCAGGTGCAGAGGGGACACTGGGGACAGCTCAGTCCTGTGGTGACACAGTGACTGTCACTGCCATGTGCCTTGGGGATGAGTGGGGTGAAGGGTGTTACAGCCAGAGCTCTCACATCACACAGGTGCTTGAGGCTGGATTTTCAGTCTTTCCTGTGTGGGGCCCTGTGGGTCAGGCAGAGGGTGATGCCTGCACAGCATCGTTGGGGAGGAGCAGAGGGACAAGGGAAGAGGAGATGCAAACGGGGCTTGTTGCTCCCAGCACCTCCTTGTCCACTGATGTCTCGTCTCCCTGTGATGTGCCACAGCTTTTTGGGTGTTTCTCCTGGCTGGGAGTCGTGGCAGAGGGGCAGAGCAGGTCCTCTGTCCTTTCTGTCCCCTCCTGGGGCACAAGGCAGGGCTTGGCTGAGCTTGGGTGGGACTGGGAGCACAGAGCTGGGGAGGGCTCAGGGACCTCACTGGCAGCACCTTCTTCTTTACACGACCCAAAGGTGTGAGGCAGCACTTAAGTATTTTTTTCTGGACAACGTTGTTTGTTTTAGATCTATTTCTTTAGCAAGAAAAAAATATTCCTGCTTAAAAAAAAAGAGAAAGAAAATCTAAGAAAAAAGTTATTTTCAAGTCCCCTCTGTTGATTCACTGGCATTTCAGGGAAAGGTGGTATGTGATGTGCCTCACTTCTGGGTACTGGGCTGAAGGAGGCAGCCCCCAGGTGTTTAACTCTGGATCTGAGGGTTCATTTCCTACCCTTTTAGAGCCCATATTTATAAACTTCCTGCAGGCTGGCAGGGCTCAGTCTCTTTGGGCCATCCCAGGTCCCCTCTGATCTCACTGCAGTGATGTCTCTGTTGGTGAGCACAGGAAGGGCTCCTGCCCCACCTCCAAAACGTGGATTATGCCTTCCAGATGTGCTAACACCTGGCTGGGAGCTGATGGAAGGTTAATGAACAGCAAGGGATGTTCCTAAATGGGACTAGGGCTGGCTGGAGACTGTGTTCTGTGTTCACTGGGTGTGCCAGGCTCCAGTACCTGTCCCTCACCTAGAAGGGGGGCACATCACATGTTTACAGCATGGTTATCATTCTCCCTCCTTTCAAAAATGGATTTTTTTGTTGTTCCTGTTCAAAAGGAACCACAATTAAACCCAGCTTGCTTTTCAGGGAGGGGATGGGATGCAATTTTAAAAATTGTGGCTTTGAATAAAAAGGGGTTTTTTTTAATATTTTGTAAAATATCTTCAGTGGGGCCACCACCATGATGTAAAGACTTCTCTAATAAAGTAACAAACTGAGAAACCTGGGCATGGGTCTGATTTTGTGCCTGCTTGCCAGCTGTGACCTCAGCTCAGCTTTGCTTCTGCTCTGGGTTTTTGCTGACTGGGAAAAACTTCTGGCATTGGAACTTTGCAGGGTTAATAAAGGCGAGCTGGAGCCTCTGCTGCTGGGTGAGCTCAGTGCAGGCTCAGATGGTGCTGGGCTGACACTGCTCGGTGAGCAGTGAGTACTGCACCGACAGCAAAGCACTTCTGCAGGGTCCTTTTCCTTTTAATTAACGGGAATCTCACACAAACAATTAATTCCTTTCAGTTCTCCCAAGGAGATGCCTCCCTGTCCCTCCCCATGCTCTCCTCTTCTCAGGAGGAGAAAAAAAATCACATTTTGCCCTGTGGATGCAGGGGGAAATCTCTGCCTCATCCCCTGGGCTGCTCAGGAAAGCTCCCACCACAGAACCCAAACGCCCTTTGTGTCACTGTAATATTTCCTGAAAAATCCTCTTTGCCCAGGATTTTCTCCTGGGAAGCTGAGAAGCCCCAGAGAGGAATGAAAACCAAAATTATCTGATTTGCTGCTCCTGTGTTTGCTGCTCTGGAATGTGCCTTGGACATTGTTTACCCACAGGTGAATGTTTGATTGGTTCCATGTGAATTGTTTTTAATTAATGACCAATCATGGTCCAGCTGTGGAGAGGCTCAGAGGAGTCGTGGGTTTTTATTATTCATTCTTGTTAAAGCCTTCTGATGTATTCTTTCTTTCTTTAGTATAGTTTTAGTATAGCATAATATAATATGATTTATGATATAGAATATATAACATAAGATCTGATATGGTGATTATAATATAATATAATATAATATAATATAATATAATATAATATAATATAATATAATATAATATAATATAATATAATATAATATAATATAATATAATATAATATAATATAATATAATATAATATTCCAGCCTTCTGAGGACCTGGAGTCAGATTCTCATCTCTCACCTCATCCTGGGGACCCTCACAAACACCACACCCTTTGTTCCCTGCTCACAACTTTTCACCTGCTGCTTCCATTGACTCCTCTCAAGGAACTCACATTAAATTAGGGCAGCCCATGGAGCTGCTGTGGGTTTACCCTCAATTTTGGAAGGTTGGCCAGGAGCTGCCAATTTAACCTTGGATTTCCTGCAGGAAATGGCCTTGCTGGCAGTGCCCACCCCAGCTAAGTGCAGCACCTGAGTTCAGGTGAGGTGCTGAAAATGAGATGGAATTGGGAGTGTGAGGTTTTAAATGAGGAGAGAGAGAGGGATGAGCAGAGCCTGAGGGTTCCTGTCTCCTTGCTCCACAGGATGGTAAGGAATGGAGTAGCTGAGGACACATAATTAATCATTTTGTTTATGTACAGCAGGACTGCAGTGGTCTCAGTGTATCCCAGGGAAGCAGGAGATCTCCTGGGAATATTTAACTTCATCTGCATGTCCTTGGCAGTGCCTGAGGGGAGCTTCAACCACGAGGATTTAACACATATATAAGTATATATATAAAGTACTGTATATTCCAGAAATAACTGCTAACTACCATTTCCTCCGGGTGCTAGGCTGAAAACAGAGCGAAAGTAAAAATATTCCTTCATTTTTCAAACCAGAGCTGACAGCCCTGAGCAGCTCCAGCTGCAGCATCCCCTGTGGGTCAGCTCCTGTCACACCTGGGCTCCAAACCCCTCTGGGCTGCCCAAGGGCTTTGGCAGCTGCTGCTGCTGGAACTCTCTGGGGGAAGAGAAGCAGGGCAGGCAGGGAGGGTCTGGGGCTTGTGCCTGAGTGCTCTCCTCCCATGGCTGCATCCCTGCTCCCTTGGTGTCTGCAGGGCTCCTTGAGAGTCCTCTGCAGCCAAATGCTGCTCCAGTGGCCAGTGGTTTATTCTCCAAATAAACTCCACCCAGCCTGAGCAGTCCAAGCCTCCCTGGAGGTGCCGGCCCTGTCTTGCTGCTGATGTGCCTGGGATGGGGATGGGTTTTGGGGGCAGTTTGCCCTGGCAGCCCATCCTGAACTGCTCCGGCTCCGATTGATTCCAGGCTGGCAGGAGCTGGATGCTCGCTGCTCTTCCCCTCCTTCTCTTCCTCTCGCTGCTCTTCCTCTCGCTCACTAGATGGCATCACCCTGGAGCTCCTGAAGGGCTCTCCAGCTCTTTCCCTGCATTTGGCACTCTCTGTGACATCCCTTCCACCAGATCTCTGCCTCTCCTGGGGTTTCAGTGCTTTTCCAGCCTGGTCCTCGGGATTTTCACTGTGCTCCCCCATTTTAGGGATGAGCATCCCCTGTGTGGGTTCTGCTCTGCCCGGGCAGGATGGGTGCTGCCAACCTGGCTCTCATGGCTGGCACCTCAACCCTGCAATTCAGGGGTCACAGCAGTGGAAAATCATTCCTGATGACTGCTGAGAATCAGAGAGGTCTGGAAAAATGGGAAATCTCTGCTGGGCTGGGCTCCAGCTGCAGGGATGTGTCCTCTGTGGGGGTAGGAGCATCATTTGGTGAGCTGATTTTGGTGAGCTGATTTTTGTGAGGTGATTCAGGGAGGATGGATGGGTGCATTTGTTCCGTACACAGGGAGGACCAGGACATTCAGGCTCCTGGCACAATCTCCCAATTCTGAAGTGGCCAAGTGAGGAGCAGAGGCTCTCCATGCCAGCATGGCTCAGTCAGTGTTCCCTCTGCAGTCAGGGCTGATGGTGGGGCACTGCATTCCCATTCCACTCCACTGAGAGGAACAGCAGATTTGTCTTTCCAAACAAGCTGTGGGGCTGCTGGTAGATAAAACCAGCTCTGGGAGCTAAAAGAAACAATGGGAAGGATTGCACTGATTGATGAATGGAAAAAGATACTTGCTTTTACAAATAAACTTTAGGTTTGCTGATAAATGAAAATAGACATTGAGAGATGAAAGAAATAATGGGGAAGAAAAACCCCTAAATTCCATAAGAATTAAAAATTAAAAGGGAGGATGATACATCAGAGGGAGATCTTTGGGAAATCTCTGGTATCGGGTGTTTTGGGAAGTCTGAAGCTCTGAAGTACCTCAGAAATGGGGAAAGAGAGAAGGGAAATGTGGCTGGGAAATTGGGATAAAAAGGGAGGCGGCAGCCTTCAAAAATGTGAGAGATCCCAGGGGAATGCCCCATGGCCTCTCCCTTTATTGGAACAGAGTAAAAGGACTCCTCTGTCTCTTTTTTGGACATAAACCTCTGGTGTTTGTGGTTTCATTTTCCTGACACTCCCTGACACCAGGCAGACCTCAGGGACTGCCCAGCTGTGCCCCAACAGCTGGAGCCCACTCACAGCTGTGCAGAAACCCATTTGTCCATCGGAGCTGAGGGATGGATTTTCAGAAGTCGTTCACCCTCTTGTTTTAAATTGCTCAGCTGATCCTGACAGGCACAAGCCTGACTCTTGTGTAGGTCATGACCTCTCCTGTGTAGTTATTTCAGCACAGTTATTTTATTTTATTTGGCTTCAGGAAGCTTCAGCCTGTGCTGAGGGCAGCAGGGGATGAATGTTTACCCTGGGACTCCCCAAGCTGCACCTGCAGCACCCAACCTTTCTGTGGGATGTGCTGCTGCCACATCTCTGCTGTCCTGCAGCAGCATCCCCAGAGGTGTGGGTGAGCACAGGACTCCCAGGCCACTCACAAACCCCTCACTTGGGCTGCCTTACAAATCCTTGGCAGATTCCTTGAGGAATGACCAGGGCACAGCTCTGCCTCTCCACAGTGATTCCCAGAGCATCTCCCAGGGGAGGTGATCTGGTCAGCATGCAGAGCCACTCCCCACTCCTCCCTACAGCCCTCATTAGACTTGTTAATTAAGCACAGGAGCCATTTTGCAGCCTGAGCTGAGATTCTCTCCAAGCCCTGCTGGTTCCTGGGTGCTCATTAGCTGTGAGGCTGCCAGAGCCCAGGAGTGATGGAATCCCTTCAGGGGAGAAGAAAATGCTGATACTTAAGTGCTTCTATACCTCAACTCTTCTTTTCAGCATGTGAAGACCAGAAGGTGTTTAATTCCTCTCTCAAGCAGCTTTCTCCCTTGCTCCACATCTCAGTGTACACTCCCTCTCTTGGCAGCTGCTTTGGGTGTCTTCCCCTCCATCCTCTGGAGGATTTGTGCATTTCTGAGGGCTTTTAAACTGGTAAAACTTCCTCTGCTCCAGCCTGGACACTCCACACAACAGCAGGAGCTGCAGTTGCAGGTGCTGGTGCTGTCCCAGGCTCTTCATGAGCACTTCCAGGGCCAGCATCCCACAGGAATGTCACAGTGACAGAAGGAAGGGAGGATCCCACAGCTCATCCCCACCTCTCTCCAGGACACATCTGACTGAACAGGGGTGACTGGGGCAGGAGTGGGGGTGATGTGCAGTGACCCAGTGCTGGGTCTGCACCCCAGCAGCCACCAGGGAGGTGACCAGTGGCCTGGTGTCCCCTCCAGACAGCCCAGCCACCTCTGCAGGGGCTGGGGGCTTTGCTGAGGGGGAGGAGGATGAAGACGAGCCCTTGGGGAGGGGCAATAAAGCCCTGGCAAACTGCCTGCACCTCCATTAATTCTCGGGGGTGGCTGTAGCAAAGTTAATGGTATTAAAAAAGAGCCACATTTAAGGAGCCGCGAAGGAGTGAGATGAGTTGTTTATGATTAAATTAAATTCATATGAAAACTAATGACCTGCCAGTGTAAGCCTTGAGTAACTTTATAATGTAATTAAAAGCCCAACGGGGGAGAGAGCTGTGGTTATGCCACGTGTTGAGGAGCTGCTGGGAACAGAGGCCACGGGTAAGTGCTGGTGCAGAGAAGGGCCTGGGCACTGTCCTGGCTGCTCTCCTGGCACAAGGGCACAGCTGGGCACAGAGCATGGCACCAGTGGGGCTGCCAGGAGGAGAGGTGGGTGCAGGGGGACAGCTCCTGGCTCACAGGGATAGAATCATGGGGTGGTTTGGGCTGGAAGGAACCTTAGAGATAATCCCATTCCGTGGACAGGGACGCCTTCCACTATCCCAGGTTGCTCCAGCCTGGCCTTGGATGCTGCCAGGGATGGAACTTCCCTGGACAACCTGTGCTGGGCCTCAACACGCTCACGGTGAAGAATTCCTTCCTGATATCTAATCTCAGCCTGCTCTGACAGGAGCCATTCCCTGCTCCTGTCACTGCACGCCCTCTGAGCAGCCTCTCCATGCAGGTATGCGGCTTGTCCCGGGCAAGGCAGCTCTGACCTGAGCAGGACAGCCCTTCCTTGTTCATTCCCTGCTCCTGGAGGGACGTGACTGCTGCCGGCCACCCTCAGGCACTGCTGTGATGGGACAAGAGCAGAACCACCCTCAGGCAGTGCTGTGATGGGACAAGAGCAGAACCACCCTTGGGCACTACTGTGATGGGACAAGAGCAGAACCACCCTCAGGCAGTGCTGTGATGGGATAAGAGTGGAACCACCCTTGGGCACTACTGTGATGGGACAAGAGCAGAACCACCCTCAGGCAGTGCTGTGATGGGATAAGAGTGGAACCACCCTTGGGCACTACTGTGATGGGACAAGGGCAGAACCACACTCAGGTAAGGGGAGTAAACCGGACCCGTTCCCGGGAGGGGCACCGCGCTCTCCGAACCATCTCGCTGCGGCAGTGCCGGGCCGGGCACGGAGCGGGCACCGCGGGCAGGCTCGGGCCGGCCGTCCCTTTAAGCGGGCGGCGGTGGGGCCGCCCCTCCGGCCGGGATAGGCCGGGCCGGGCCGGGGCCGCCTCCCGCCCCCGGAGCGGGCGGCGCGGGGAGGCTCGGCCGCGCTGCAGCCTCCGGTGCCGGCGGCGAGCGGCAGAGCGTCCCCGCTCCCCGAGGGGCTCGGCAGCGGCGATGCCCAGGCGCAGCATCGCCGAGGTGAAGGTGCTGGACGTGCAGAAGCGGCGCATCCCCAACAAGCACTATGTGAGTGCCCCGGCCCGGCCCCGGGTGAACAAAGGCCGGGCGCTGCCGGCCCCGCTCCCGCGCGGAGCTCCGGGAAGGGAGGACGGACGAGGAGGAGGAGGAGGAGAAAGAGGGCGGCAGCGCTGCCGGGGTGCCTCTCCCGGGTGTGCCGAGGGTGCCTCTCTCGGCTGTGCCAGGGGGTCCCGCGGTGCCCCTGCCAGCCTGGGGATGCCCCCGGCCCGGGGGATGCCCGGGGATGCGGGCGAGGGTGCGGCACCGGGCATTGGCCACGGGCACCGCGGGGAAGCGTCCCCGCTCCTGCGGCTTGCGGTGGGACCTGTTGGTCGCGGAGTCCCGGGGCAAAGGGATCACCCGGCTGCTGCTTTCGGTCCCTGGGTAGTGCTCCGTCCCTAGGAAGGATCCCTCGTGTCCCCTGCCCTCCTGCGTGCTCCAAACTCTTGTGGTTTTGTCTGGTTTTGAAGGTGATATTTTTTTTCCTTTTTTTTTTTTTTTATGATTTAAACTTTGGTGTGTTTCCAGGCACACCCGTGGAGAGCTTGTGGGTGAATCCTGGCTACAGCGTAAAACAAAGCCCGAAATGTTCTTCCCTCCCGTGTTGCCGTGGCCCGGGGTGACCCAGTGACACACTCACTGCTCGGGGCACATCTGGGCTGTGCAGATGTGCTCTTTGCTCTGGCTGCAGTCAGTTGCCACAAGGGCCAGGCTTTCTGAGCTCTGGGGAGATCGAGGGCTTCTCCAGCTCCCCTCGGCTGTTTCGTGGCACTGAGCAACAATTGGAGGAAAGCTGAGGGCAGGAGGCGAGGGCAGCGGGGTCTCTCCTCGCATCGGCGATGCGGCGTGTCCGCTGCCACCCACCCACCTCCCTTATCTCCCCTTTTCCTGCTGCCCTGCCTGGAGCTTTGCCAGCCCTGGCAGCGCCTGGAGCCGGTTCCAGATGTGCGCTTTTCCTGCCATCGTGTCCATCGTGCCTTACTCATCGCTCCGGAGCCGTGCGGAGCTCTGCTCTGCGCGCTGCTGTTTGTCTTGGCGGATCCGGGGCCGTGTCCCGAGCCGGGCTGGGCTGGCTGTGGGGTGGCTGTGGGATGGCTCTGCTGTCCCTGCCGTGCCCCTCGGAGCAGTGTCCCCGCGGTGCCGCACACAGTCAGCGCCGTCCCCGCCTGTCGCGGCTGGAGTTGGGCATGGCACAAATAATCCCTGCGAGGCTGCAAAACTGGGCCGGCGATGTTTGCTGAGCACAGAGCTGGATGGAGGGGCGGTGGGTGGGGATGGGGAGCAGGAGCGGTGACAGCTGTGAGCCCCAGCCTCTGCCTCCCCAGCCCATCCCAATCCCATCCCTCTGCTCCAGCCTCCCCATCCCAATCCCATCCCTCTGCTCCAGCCTCCCCAGCCCATCCCATCCCTGTGCTCCAGCCTCCCCATCCCATCCCTGTGCTCCAGCCCTCCCCTGCTCCGGGCTCGGACCCAAAGGCAGCAGCGGGAGCCAGCGTGGCTGCTCAGGGCTGAGCAGGGAGGGGCCGGCAGCCTGCAGGCAGCGCTGGAGTCAATGGGAGCGCTCGCCTTGCTGGAGGAATCGATAGGAGCAGGCAGATTCACAAAGCCAGTTAATTATATGAAACCAAAGCTTTTTTTTTTTCCCTTTCCCTTTTTTTCCTCCTGCAAAGAGAAAGAGAGGCAGCAAATCATGGCTGAATCGTTTGTAGGCAGTGGCTGCTGGCACAGCGTGAATGCAAGGCAAGCACCGAGTGTCTGTGTAAAACCTTTGCCCTTTGCCTTCTCCCATCACACAGCTGTGCTCTGCCCCAGCCCTGAGACAGCTCTCCTGTCCCTGGGGAGGCTGCAGGACCACACTGCCTTTCCCTCCTGCTGCCTCTGTGATGACCTGCCCTGCTCAGGCTCCTCTGCACCAGCCAGAGGTTTCCCTTTGCTGGACAAAGCTGTGATTGTGCTGCTCAAGATGAGGCCACAGCACAAAGTTATGAATTCCACTTTCCCAGAAAAGTGAAATCAAAGTCCTTGTTGCACCTGCAGTGGGGAGGGCTGGCTCTATTCAGGCTGCTGTGGTTTGCCTTTCACCTGGGTAACTGATACTACAAGAATTGCAATGCCTGAGACAAAAAGTTGGTTGTTTTGCAGCTCTGCTGTGGAGCAGGAGGCACAACATTTCCCCAGACTGCAGGGCAAGCACCCAGCAAGGTGCTGGGCAGGGTTTGGGTAGCTGGGTACGGGTGCTGGGCTGAGATGGGCTCAGCACAGCCCTGTGCCCTCAAACTCCATTTGTGTTTTTAAGCTTTTCTTCATGGGCACCACCTGGCAGGGGCACTGAGGAATGATCCTTGTGAGGTGTTCATTGCAGGATGCTCTGGCTCATTTTCCAAGGGAAAAGGGGACTCCACCCTCCAGGCAGTGGCTGAGGTGACATTTTCAGTACATTTCCCACAAAATCCTGTGTGAAGTGATCCCAGCTCAGGGCTCCAGGGCCACCCTGCAAATCTGAGCAAAGTCCAAGAGGAAAGCTTAAAAATAATCATTGTGAGAGACAGAGGAGCAGACTGTCATTTCTCTGGTCTGGCCAAGTCTCTGATAAATGAATGTTTATTCAGAAAAGACCCAAAACAAAGCCATAGTAGAAACAGACTGGATTTTCCTTTAAAGGACTCCACTCAGGACCTTTTTATAGTATTGTGTTTGTTATTCTCGAGCAGAAGCCCTAAAAGAAAGCTTTTCCCTACTAAATCCAGATTGGGTTTTCTTTCCTTTGGGCAGGCTTCAGGATGTTTCATTTTGTTACAGCTGCAATGTGTGTGTTTTCTATGTGTTAATAGCAAGGCCATTGAATCCCACCTCCATTTCTGCCTACCAGGAACATTTCCATAGTTATACAGGTTTAAATGGTTGTTCTGGAGCACCATCCAAAGTTATATCTGTCCATTCAACAGCATGCTGTTTGGGTGGGTTAGATTTTTGGGAAAGCTGGGTTATGTTCTCTCAGGACTTCCATGATCCATGTATCCCTGAAAAGGGGGAATTTAAACAAAATGTGCAGCATACATGTGTTTTGTAAACCCAGTGAACAAGATGGCAAAACTTTAAACAAGGTGAAGATCTCATTTGTGGCAGCTGGGTTGTGAAAGTAATTAACAGTGAGTGGTGGAATCTGGCTAATGGGACCCACAGGTGTTTGAAAACAAATTTGAGGAGAACCACGTTCAAAAAGTGAAGGTGCTGTTATGTTTTTGATGTGGAATTTGTGATGTGGTGGTGTAGGTGTCCTCTCTGCTCCTGAGGCCATTTGTGGTTTCATTCCTCGTGTAGCCCAGCCCTGCTGTGCTTATCTGGAGCTGGTTATGGAGTGTTTGAATGGCAAGAGGACAGAGCTGCCAATCCACAGCTTCTTTAGTGCCTTGTATTTATGAGCTGAAGGTGCTTCTGAGGAGCACCATGGATGTTGTTTTGTGGTCCCAGCTGGAGCAGAGCTGGTGGCCCTGGCACGGTGTCACCTTGAGCAGCTGAGTTATTCCCCTGGATTTTGGGAGTTATTTCTGCCCTTGTGCATCATTCTGGTTGTTAGGGTGGCAGAGATGACTTCTCCCCGTGCTGTCTCATGGAAGGGTGACCATGCCCTTGGAATGTGGGAACGTCCTGTGGGCAGCTGAGAGAGGAAGGAGGAGGCTGGCATGAGTAGTGTGAAATCTATGCAGTGTGGTGTCCCCAGATAACCAAACTAGGAGTGGGAGAGAGCCAGGGGAAGCTGCAGCCTGACTCCTGGTGGCCTCTAAAGCTTTGAGGGCTTTCTCAGCATCCTCAGTGGTGGTTTGCTGCTGTATCCTGTGGTTGTGCCTTGTCTCATCCCATTTCCTGTCAGCTGGATGATGCTGTCCCAACAAGGCAGGGAATTTGGTTGGAATTTTGCCCTGTCCTTGTGCCTGACCCTGCTCTGCTCCAGATCTCACCAGGCTTTCCTCCTCTCCTCTCAGCAGAGCTGAGCATGGAGCACTCTCATCTTTGTGGATAAAAACCAGCACTCAGACTCCAACTCTGCTTTGTTTTCCTTCCCCAGCCACGTTTCTCAAGGCTGTTGAAAAGCTTGAATGTGGAAGGGCCAAATCCTGCCTGGCCCCTGGCTGCTGTCAGGAGCAGCTCCGTGGGGGAAGCTGATGCTCACACTCAGGTCTGATGCTCACACTCAGTTCCAGCTGATGCTCACACTCAGTGCCAGTGGTGCTCACACTCAGTTCCAGATGATGCTCACACTCAGTGCCAGTGGTGCTCACACTCAGTTCCAGATGATGCTCACACTCAGGTCCAGCTGATGCTCACACTGAGTTCCAGCAGCCCTGGGGCCATCCCTGGCCTCTGCCTGCCCCGAGCTCTCTGACCTTGATCCCCCAGCTTTGTTTGGAGGGTGTCTCTGCCTTCCTGTGGCAGTGGGGGACAGGAAACAGGAGAATCCATCTGTGTGACCTTCAGAGGGGCTGGGGCAGGCTGGCTGCATTGCTGTGTGCCTGAGGGCTCTGAGCAGCCTCTGCTGGGCTGTCCCTGGGGCTCCCAGCCTGGTGGCTGTGCCCTGGCCATCTCAGCAGTGCTGTGCCCTGCCAGGCTGTACAACAGCTGGGGGAAGAGGCTACAGAGCAAAAAATCCAAGGGATGAGCTGGGGAGAGGGGAGAGGAGGCTGCTCTGCAGTGCTGGCTGTGTGCTCAGGCTGCCTGGGCTGGTGGTGAGGATGTGCTGCTGCACCCAGCCCTGTTACCCAACTCTGCCTTGGTTAGTGGTGAGGATCTGCCTGCCCTGCTCCTCCAGCCAAGGCAGGGCTGGTAACAGGGCTGGTGCTGTGGATCTGCCTGCCCTGGTGTTCCAGCCCTGCCTTGGCTGTGCTGAGATTTTGCCTGCCCTTTTTCCAGCCCTGCCTTGCTGTTTCTGCCTCCCCTGTGCCCCAGAGCCCAGGGCAGCATCCCTGGTGCCCTGCAGCAGCTGGAACACCTTCCCATGCCAGCCTGTTCCTCCCAGCTCCCCAGGCACAAAGCAGGGTTTAGGGGGTCACGAGCTGTCTGCCCACCCAGCTGGGCCTTGGCTGTCCCTCTGCTGCCCCCAGCTTTGGCATCCCCTGTCCCCTCCCCAGCCCTGCAGCAGTGAGGGCTGATGGACAGGGGCCAAGCACAGCAGCTTGGTGCCAAGAACTTTCTTTGTTTCCAGCCACCTCCCTCCTTTTTTTTTCCTTTTTTTTTTTTTTCTTTTCCTCTTACGATTTCCCACTCCCTTTTCTGTGTTAAACCCACTCTGGCTTGGCTGCATTGCTCAGCTCCTGTGGTTTCTCTGCCCCTTTGGGTTTCCAGAGGGAGGGTGAGGCTCTCACATCTCCCCTCATTCCAGGGTCACCACGTTTCAGCGTGGGTGAAATCAAAAGCCTGACGCCTTTGACTGATGCTTTTCCTCTTTGCTGCTGAAAGATGCTTTAAATATGTGCAGTTTTCCACAGAGAGGTTCATTGTGCAGAGTCCCCCTGGGCCTGAGACCACACAGGCTCTGAGCTTTGCAAACAGCTCTGCAGACAGCTCAGGCTGCAGTGTCTGGAGCTGCTGCAGGAGCCCTGCTGGAGCCTGGGACCTTCCCTGGTGTCCCTGCACTGCCTGGAGGTGTCATTCCAAGGGACCATGGGGTTGCTGTCCCCCCTGCCCATGGCTGTGTGGGGGAGCTCTGGGCACAGGGAAGCTCTGGGATCCTTCAGGGAAGGCCCTGAGCTGGTGCTGGGGTGGCTGAGCTGGTGCTGGGCACAGGGAAGCTCTGGGATCCTTCAGGGAAGGCCCTGAGCTGATGCTGGGGTGGCTGAGCTGCTCTGGGCATAGGGAGGCTCTGGGATCCTTCAGACAAGGCTGTGAGCTGGTGCTGGGGTGGCTGAGCTGCTTTGGGATCCCTCAGGGAAGGCCCTGAGCTGATGCTGGGGAGGCTGAGCTGCTCTGGGATCCCTCAGGGAAGGCCCTGAGCTGATGCTGGGGTGACTGAGCTGCTCTGGGATCCCTCAGGGAAGGCCCTGAGCTGATGCTGGGGAGGCTGAGCTGCCCCTGGGCTCCATCTGCATTCTGGATGCTGCTGAGCTTGGGCTGGACTCGCTGCCTGGTGCCAGGCAGAGTTCCCAGGCTGCTGCCCCCTCTCCCACATCCTTCCTTGTGGGGTTTTTGTGTGTCCCCCCCAGCCAGGATGCCGTGCAAATCTCCGTGAAAAGCTTTGCAAAACTCCTGTAGGAGAGGAGAGAAGCTGAAAGTGCAGCTCTGGGTTTTCCTCACCTTCACCCTGCCTTTTTCCTGCTCACATTTGAGCAGTCCAGGCTGCTCCCCAGCTTGTCCTGGTGTGTTTATGCAGGGAGTCCAGGAGTGATTCTGCTGCGAGGTCACACGGCCTCGTGTTCAAGAACGGGAAACTGGCTCTGTTATTTTATTTTTTATTTTTTTCTCAGTATCTGTTCTTAATTTCCTTGCCTCGAGTCAGCAGTTTGAATCAGCTCCTCTCTCTCTCCCCGTGCTGTTGTGAGGGAGTTTGGGCAGGGCAGGATGGAGGATTTGGGAATGGATCCTTGGTCCCTGAGGGCACTGGGAGTCACCAGGAGCCACTGCTGGGTGCAGCACCAGGGATTTCCAGCAGTCCCTGCAAAAACACTGCTGGGCTGGCTGCTCCCAGGGCTGGCTGCTCCCAGGGCTCTCTGCTTCATCTCTTCAAGAGGAAAAGAAAGAAAAAAATAATTAAATCTCTGGCTGCCCTTTTCAGATTCTCACTGGCTCCTCACCCCTCTGTCCCCGTGACTGCCGTGGCTCTGCTGGGTCTGAGCTGGCTCTGCAGCCTCCAGGAGCTCCCTCCTGCCCACGAGGGATGTCCTGGATCCCCCTGGCTCTCAGAGTGTTCCCCTGGGCTCCTCTGACAGCTCTGCTGTGCTTGGCCAGCTGCCACCTGCATTTCTTGCAGCAAGCTGTCATTTCCTGACACTTCCCTTCCAAAGGTTTTCAGCCCCGTTTTCCACGGGCTGTTCTCCCTCTGACAGAGGTGCTGGGCAGGGGACAGCAGTGACAGATGCTGGGTGGTGATGGAGGGCACCAAGGGAAGGCTGCAGGATCCCCTGGGCCTTTTATCCATGTTATATTTCCATTTAGGGCATTTTGTGTGACCAAGGAGAGCCTTGGGCAGTGCTTGGTGGCCCTGATGTCACACTGCTCAATGGGTCACTTTTAAATACTTAATTTGTCACCATTTCCTTGTGCTGTAGGGATCCCAAGGAGTTTGGGAGCCCAATTCCAGTGGAGTCTGCTGAACTCCACTTCTGCATGTCCAAGTTTCCATTTTCTGTGAGGGATCTGTTCCATCTCTGCCCTCCCAGGGATGGGAGCACAGAGAGGGTTTGGTGATCATGATCAATGCTCCTCTGAGCTGGCATTAAACCAGATCCACCTCAGAAATTGCCCCTGTGCCTTCTGTGCCTGCCAGCACGGAGGTTTCCAGGGCTGGGAGGAGGGCAGGGTGTTCCTTTCCACAGGGAGGGAGGGAGAGCAGCCTCCATTCCTGGGTTCCACTGACTCAGCTCCTTCCCTTCCCTGCTCACACCCCCCAGCTGGCCCAGGAAGGGCTGCAGGTGATTTTTGGGTATTTGGATATTTGGGTATTTGAATATTTGGACTTTTGGAATTTGGATACCTCAGCTGTTGGTTTTGGCCAGGGGCCCAGCCCAAGCCCCTGTGGATCCAGCCTCAGGAATCCCTGGAGAGGATCCAAGTGCCAGCCCCATCCCTGTGGGGGCACAGCCCTGGGGGATCCCTTCTATTCTCCTCTCCATGGAAAAGCCCTGCAGGTGGTTCCTCAGTGAAAAAGACCCATGGAATAACT
The DNA here is from genome assembly GCF_028769735.1 of Zonotrichia leucophrys gambelii. Classification (NCBI taxonomy): domain Eukaryota; kingdom Metazoa; phylum Chordata; class Aves; order Passeriformes; family Passerellidae; genus Zonotrichia; species Zonotrichia leucophrys. The sequence continues at coordinate 1,951,740 of NC_088183.1, forward strand.
GCTTGCACATATCCTGGGCTGGGAAAAAGCCTCGTCTCGGGGCAGCTGATGGGATGGCTCCTACTGGCACAAAATTTGGGTTATTTGGGTCATTTGGGTTATTTGGGTTGCTGCTTCATGGTGGCTGCTCCTGGCAGGACGTGGGGCAGTGCCAGGCCAGGAGGGGAAACTTCAGAGCAAGGGCAGTGGTTTTAAAGCTGTTTTGGTTGTTGAAAGTGCCTTCCAAAAGCACTGAGGAAGGGATTTTGGGTCTGTGGGAGCTCAGTGCCTCATGTGCAGTGGAAATGCTCACTGGGTGAGTGCAGTGTTCAAACCTTCCCAAACCTGCACTTGTTAGGTGAGGGGAGCACCAGGGTTGTGTTTTCTGGTGGATTTTTTATTTCTGAGACAGCAGGGACTGGATTAGATATTGGGAGAGACCAAGATCTGGGATGGGCTGTTGGAAAGATGAGGAATATCCACCAGCAGAGAGGAACCTTGGCTTTCCCCAGGTTTGATAGATGCTGAGGAGCTGCTGTTCCTGCGGGCTCCCCCATCTTCTCTGCTGTCCATAAGTAGGTTAAGGAGAAACCTCTGGAGACCTTTCTGCTGCTGGAAAGGGATGTGCGAGGAGCTCTTCTCTGAGCCCTGGGAGTTGTGCATTTCAGCACAGCAGCAGAGAGCAGAAATGCTGCAGAGGCCACGGGAGAGCCTGGGGTGCCCTCGTGCCTTCATTACCCTCAAGAGCTCTGAATGACTCTGGCTCTGTCTGTCCACATCCTGATTAAAATCCCAGTCTAATGAGCTGTTGACTCCAAATAAAGGCAGGGTGGGAATAAACAATGAGGAGGAGCTGGCTGCTGCTGCTGCCCCAGTGGAAGGCTCAGTGCAGGCAGGCAGCCAGCAGTGATATAACCCGAGCAGGGCTGGGGACTGCTGACAAAACTGGGATACAGCTCAGCTCCCAGCCCACATGAGCTCATGCTGGCCCTGCATCGAGTCCTGGGCAGAGGGTGAAGGAGTTTGAACCTGTGTTAGCACCAGGTTAACCCTTGGATTGCTGGGGGAGTGCTGCCTCCCTTGGAGCACAGCGTGGCCTCCACAGCTGGAGCAGATGTTGTCTTGGAGAATCCATCTGTGTTTATAGGGAGGAAGTGAGGGTTTTTCATCTCAAAATAAGAGTTTGGGAGTGAAAGCAGAGCAGGGAATGGCTCCAGACTGAGGGACTGGGTTTAGGTGGGATATTGGGTGGGCAGGCCCTGGCACAGAGTGCCCCTGGATCCCTGGCAGTGCCCAAGGCAGGTGTTTGATCACCCTGGGACAGTGGAAGGTGTCCCTGCCTTGCCAGGGAGATCTTTAAGGTCCCTTCTAACCCAACCCAAATTCAACAAAAGTGGACCTTGAATTACTGGTTTGAAATAGGGAAGTTATTTATTTTAGCAGTAAGAACTTGGTCCCTTTTGCTGCCTCATTTTCTGTCTTAATGTGAAGCTGATTGCACTGGGAAGAGTTTGTCACCCTCAGGAGTGTCCCCACCTTGGTGGCTCAGGCTGTGCCAGCCCTCTGAGCAGCACAGTGAGATTTGAGGTGAGATTTTCAGTGCAGGATTTGAGTAGCTTTGATAAACTCAAATAACTGAGTGTTGTGCTGTCCTGGTGTTTGAGTTTGGATACTGGTTTAGGATATTGATCTCATTCCAGAATCTGGAAAAATGGGAATCTCAGTGGGGAAAACCTTGTGAAACTCCTGAGGGATTCTGTTTTAAATACCAAACCATCAGCTTTTAAGAGCCTTGATGCTTGATTTTGCTAGCAGCAGTTCCAGCAGGTCCCTTCACCTGGGTGTCTGAGTGTTTTGGTCCTTCCTCAAGGAACTGATGCTTGAATTTCTGATGGAAATAAGGACTTGAGTTAGGAGGAAAAAAAATACCCTGGGTTCTGCTCAGTCAATCTGTTATCAATTTGAGATTTGTGTCACTTGGGTGTTACACTGGCACCTCACCAAGGGTTATCTCTGCTTTCTCTGAAACAGAGAGGACATGAGATCAGTAATTGCCTCATTCTGTGATGTGCTTGTTGTCCTTCACTGAAGAATTGGTGCTGAAGTGGGCTGGGTTTGGTGTTTTGTGCTGAAATGGGCCGGGTTTGGTGTTTTGTTTTGCATTCATCACCAGTTAGAGCCTGGTCCTGGGGTCTGTGAATGACCTGCAGTGACTGGGGCTGGTCCTGTGGCATTTTAGGGATCAGGACACTGATTTCCACCCCTGCAGGTGTCAGAAACCCAAGCCCAAGCAGGTGGAGTTGCAGACCCTGGGGCTTTGGGCTGTTGCAGTGCCATTTGCAGCAGCCAGGCTGGTGCAGGTGCTGCCCTTGGATCTCAGCATCAGCTCTGGTGCTGCAGCTGTAAATGGGGTTCCAGGGTTTAGTTTTAACTGGGTTTTTAGTGCTGTCTGGAGGGATTTGTGCTGTGTTTTTACACAGAATTGTCACCTCACACTCAGTGTGTGCCCCTCTCCAGGGCCACAGAGCTCAGTCCACCACCAGAAACAAACTTTTGGTTAAACTGCAGCTCAATAATTTCCCCTCACCTCTGTTGTGGTGTGGCTGAATCGATCTGAAGCCTTCCCCTGCTCGTCACCCAAGTGCACTGGCAGTTTTTGGGTTGTGGTGGGGCTTTTTTGGGGTTCCTCACGCTGATTTGTGCCTCTGTTCCCTGCAGGTGTACATCATCAAGGTCACCTGGTCCAATGGAGCCACCGAGGTCATTTACAGACGGTACAGCAAGTTCTTCGACCTGCAGGTGGGGAACCCTGAGGGGATGACAGGAGGGCTGGGGTGGGGACAGGAGGGCTGGGGGTGTGACAGGAGGGCTGGGGGTGTGACAGGAGTGAGTGCTGGGGATGCTCCTGGGCTCTACCTGGAGCGGATGAGAGTCTGGGATGGGGCAGATGCTGCTCTCAGCCCTGTCCCTGCCCTGCAGGACACCTGAGTGAGGGGCTGTGAGCCCGCTGAGGTGACAGCTCAGCCTGGCTGGCCCAGCCCTGGCAGTGCAGGGGTTAAAGCTGCGAGCAGCCGCTTGTGTAACCAAGGAAATATGAAAGTAAATAAATAAGGAACAGCTGTTGGGCAGCAGCCAGGGCTGGAAGGAAATGGAACTCGTGCTTCCTTCTCTGCAGCATCTCCTCTTCATGGTGCTCCGGGCTCATTCCTCTGGCTGGGGCACAGAATTTGGGGTGTCTGTGCCCCCAGATCCCTTTGGGGTGTCTGTGCTGGTTCCCTGGGCTGGGGAAGGGCTGTGGGGAATCCTGGCTGTGCTCCTCCATCCCTCCCCTCCATCCTGGCTGGAGCTGTGCACAATCCTTGAAAAATGTCACAACTGGAGTCAGGCACTCTGCAAAACACCTTTGGAAGCAGTTTATATCCTTTATAAATACATATAGATGTGTATCGTGGTGGAGGTGGGAAAGTTTAAGGCAAACATCTCCTCCCTTTGGTGTTCCCTGCAGTTTTGTCTTTAAAAAAATGAAAAAATATTAGAAAAATGAAAAAAAATACTATAGCAGCCACTCCTTTTTGGCTCTGTTGAAAGAATGAAAGAAGCTGTGGTTTTTCCCTTCCTTCCCCCTTATCACACATGCTTCCTGGTGTCCTTGTTTTAAACTCGTGCTGCAGGACAGTGCAAATTGGATTGGGAGGTGAGGAGTGAAACAGATCCTCTGAGCACACTGGAAAAAAATGCTCTGGGTAGGCTTGGTGGCATGACTGGTGCCATTGCTGGAGGCCTCTCTTGTGTGACTCTTGCATGATTCTGGGCCAGTTTTAGCTCTTCAGGCAGAAGTTTTCCATGCTGGAAATTATTCATGCCTCTGGTTATTTTAAAAAAAGGGAAAATTCCACACAGCCCCCCACCAAAATGAGTGTGGGACTGAAACGCTTCAGCTGCTTCTGAAAACAGCAAGAGAGGAAAATATTTTTCCTAGGTCTAGTTCTGATGATCTTTTTGATGTGCTGGAGGGAGAATTGGAAATTTGAGCTGCAGGTGAGCTCTGTGTCAAGAATCTGTCTGTCATTGTTATCCAGGGAAAACCCATCCAGGCTGATTCAGGCTCACAGCCTTGAGCAACCCCAGTACGTGCATGTTGGGGTCAGGATATTTGTTCATTTAATACCAGTGTTCCCAGTGGCTCTGGCTGCACTTTCCATGCTCCTGCCAGGGGCTGAGCAGGGTTTGTTTTTTAAAAGAGCAGGGGAAAGGTTGGTGCACCCTCCTTGGCTGTCAGGGATGTGGAAAATCCTGGATCCAAGTGGGAGAGAGGAGCCTGGTGGGGCTGGGGAGATGCTGCAGCCCCGTGGGGTGACTGGGGAGTTCCTCCTGGTGTTCCCAATGAATCCACAGCTGAATCATTGGTCACCTTCCATGGTGGCTGAACAATTATTGCAGGAGCAGGGCCAAGGAAAACACGGAGAGTGCTGAGAGCAGAGCCAGGGGAAAAGTGTGCTCCCCATCCCAGGCAGGCAGGAGGACACTGCAAACACAGACTGAGCAGGAGTGAAGCCTGCAGGCTGGATCCACAGGATCCTGGAGGCTGGAAAAGAGCTCCAAACTCTTGGTGTGCCCCATCCCCACCTTGTCCCCAGCCCGGAGCTCTGAGTGCTCATTATCATCTACAAAGATATTCAAAGATACAAATTCAAAGACACAAATCTTTAGCAATTAGAAGAGAGAATAGGCTGCCCAAAAGATGTAATACCCATGTAGAACTTGGCACTTCTTGGGATATGTTGGTTCAAGGTAGATACTCAAGAAACCTTGTTCTAAAACTGCTCATTGAGTACTAAATCCTCCAGGTGCCACTTCCAGGTTACATCTCCAGGGATGGGCTCTCCAAATCTCCCTGGGCAGTTCCAGTGCCTGAGCCCCCTTTCCATGGGGAAATTCCTGCTGTGCCCACCCTGAGCCTGCCCTGAGCCCCCTTTCCATGGGGAAATCCCTTTGCCTTGGAGACAGCAGAGCAGCTGCATTCCCCATGCTGGGATGAGCAGTGCCAGAAGTCACCTTGCTGGTCACAGTGATGCCACAGCTTCCAGCCAGGAGCATTTGGGGCTTTTCCTGAGTGCTGTGGCCTTGCAGAACCCTTCCCTTTCCTGTCCTTGGTACCCAAACCTGGCCCTGTCCTGCACAATTCCAGGTTCTGTCCTGCACAATTCCAGGTTCTGTCCTGCACAATTCCAGGTTCTGTCCTGCACAATTCCAGGTTCCCAGCTCGTGGCTGCTGCACCTTTCCAAGCACCACCACCCTGCCTTTCTCTTCCAAGGGTGGCAGGACCTCCTTTTTCTGCCTGCTTGGCTCTTTCCATGCCTTGTGCCACAGCAGTGTCCCACAGGATGCTGTCACCTCTCCCCAAGGGCTGGTGGCCCTGCTCACCCTCAGCTGAGCCCAGCTGCTTCCTCCTGGAGCCAAGCCAGCAGTTTGGGCAGATGCAGTCAGTGGTGGCTCTGATCCCTTGGGAAGTGCTCAGGCCGTGCCTTTTCCTGCTCTGGGGTCACCACTCCAGTGCTGAAATCAGGGTGAGATTCTGGAGCTGGGGGTCAGCTCCACCCTGGGCTCTCTCTTGTGCTCAGGAGGGGTTTTGCTCTGCAGATCCTCTGCCTCTCCTCCTTTTCTCACTGAAGATTTTCTCTCAGGTGGCAATTTACATCAGGGCAGCCTTTTAGGAATGAAGGAAGATAAAACTGTAATTCCGAGTTCTAAAACCTGGTGTAACTGCAGGATTTGTAGTAAATTTCTAACTCCAAATGCTAAACTCAGTTCTGCATAAACCCCTTGGCTGGAGGAATAATTTCCTTCCAACAGGACTGAGGCTCTTTCTCAACACTCACAATTCCAGATGTGAGCTGCTGGCAGCAGATGGATGCTGTTCCTGAGAAACAAAGGGATGGGATTGGGGCTTGCAGGGTGCTGGGAATGTCAGCTGGCATGGAAGGGGGAAATCAGGCACTGGAGTGGCCTCTGTGGTGGGCAGAGGGAGAGGATCAGGGTCTGCTCCTGCCTGGGAGGTGCAGAAGCTCTGCAGTGCCTGTGGGATGCTCCCCTGACGAGTTCCTTGGAAGGATCCTCTTGAAACCACAGGCTGCCAGGAGTGCCACTGCTGCATAGAGAACAGATTCTGGCTGGTCTCCTGTGGTTTCTCGTGGAAACCCCCAGAAGGAAGCATTTTTTCCCCCCTTTGTCATTCTGAGTTCAGCAGGCACGGCTGGCAGTCACTTGAGCTCTTCATGTGACCGAGAGCCACTGATGTCTTGCTGCTCTGCTAAAACACCCCAGACCCAACCCTTTCACACCTTTCCTGCTCTTACCAGCCCCCATGGAGCCCCAGTACATGTCCTCAGCATCTTCTGCCTTTTGGCTGCAGCCACATTCTCAGAATCCCAGAATTATTGAGGTTTGAATTCTCAGAATCCCAAATTACTGAGGTCGGAAAAACATTTCTGATACCATCAAATCCAAGTTGTGTCTGATCTCCACCCTGTCCCCAGCCCAGAGCACCCAGTGCCACCTCCAGGAATGGGGATCCAACCCTCCCTGGGCAGTTCCAGTGCCTGAGCCCCCTTTCCATGGGGAAATTCCTGCTGTGCCCACCCTGAGCCTCTCTCAGGTTCCCTCTCCTCCTGTCCCTGTTCCCTGCAGCACAGCCTGACCCCCCTGGCATGTTTTAGGGTTCCCCTCTTTGGCACAGGTTGCCCCAAGGCATTTCCCCTTTAGTCAGACCCTTCAGCCCCTGAGGATGATGATGCTCTGTGGCTGCTTCTCTGCTCAGAGCTTTCATTTTGAGGCCAAGGCTGCAGACACAGCACAGGCTGGGCTAAAGGTGCTCCCTGCACAATTCAGGGACAGAAAAACTGGGAATTTGAACAACTCTAAAATTGGCTGTGCCTCTCCCTCCCATTCCTGTCTGTCTGTGCATCCATCCAGTGTGTTTCCCAGCTCTCTTGTTTGTCCATATGTTCAACAGCTCCTTCAGGTTCTTTGCTGGAAGCTCTCAGCTCTGACCCACCTGGAGCTGTGTCATCTTGGAGCGAGTCCTGCAGCCCTGGGGCCAGCAGCTTGGTGTGCAACACCAGAAAATAAATAGTCTGTTGAAGTGGTGCCTGCTTCCATGAGAGAATTGGCAGCAGGCAGTGGCCTGTGCCTGCCATGTCCATGTGGAGCAGAGCCTGGTGCTCCTGGAGGGGTTCCTCACCTGTTGTGTGCACACAGGCACCAGGCAGAGGCAGGCAAAGGGGAAAGTCTGGCTCTGAAGGAGCCTGAGAGGCTCTGGATAATCCAGCACACTCAATGGGCTCTGAAAGCTGGAGCTGGCACACAAAGAGGAATTGTTCTCATCAGCTTGTTCCAGGCACTTGGAGGCTTGAAAAATTAAAATGAGCCTCTTGCTTCCATTACTGTGAGCTCAGAGCTTGCCTTCCTCTGTCTCCTTCCCTTCCTCCTCCACTTTTTCCTCCTCCTCCTCCATTGTTTACCCCAGGCTCCTGGCAGGAGTGCTCAGAGGTGAAGTGAGTGTTATCTACATGCTCCTGATGTGGAGGGCAGAGAGCAGCAAGCACTGGGTTCCAGCAGGAGGGAATGCCAGCCTGGATCCCTTCTCCTTGGCCATTCCTGCCCTGGGAATGCCAGCCTGGATCCCCATTCTCCTGGGCTCCAGCAGGTGGGAATGCCAGCCTGGATCCCCCTCTCCTGGCTCATTCCTGCTCTGGGAATGCCAGCCTGGATCCCCATTCTCCTGGGTTCCAGCAGGAGGGAATGCCAGCCTGGATCCCTTCTCCTTGGCCATTCTTGCCCTGGGAATGCCAGCCTGGATCCCCATTCTCCTGGGCCATTCCTGCTCTGGGATTGTCAGCCTGGATCCCTTCTCCTTGGCCATTCCTGCCCTGGGAATGCCAGCCTGGATCCCCTCTCCTGGCTCATTCCTGCCCTGGGAATGCCAGCCTGGATCCCCTCTCCTGTCTCATTCCTGCCCTGGCAATGCCAGCCTGGATCCCCTCTCCTGGCTCTGCCCTGGCAATGCCAGCCTGGATCCCCATTCTCCTGGGCCATTCCTGCTCTGGGATTGTCAGCCTGGATCCCCCTCTCTCTGGGCTCCAGCAGGTGGGAATGCCAGCCTGGATCCCCCTCTCCTGGCTCATTCCTGCTCTGGGAATGCCAGCCTGGCTCCTCTCTCCTGGCTCTGCCCTGGCAATGCCAGCCTGGATCCCCTCTCCTGTCTCATTCCTGCCCTGGCAATGCCAGCCTGCATCCCCATTCTCCTTGGCCATTCCTACCCTGTCAATGCCAGCCTGGATCCCCTCTCCTGGCTCTGCCCTGGCAATGCCAGCCTGGATCCCTTCTCCTGGCTCTGCCCTGGCAATGCCAGCCTGGATCCCCTCTCCTGGGCCATTCCTGCTCTGGGAATGCCAGCCTGGATCCCCATTCTCCTGTCTCATTCCTGCCCTGGCAATGCCAGCCTGGATCCCCTCTCCTGCTCTGGGCGGCCTCTTTGATGGCAGAGCCCTGAGGCAGCTCAGCCAGGCAGGGTTTTGTGTGTCCAGGCATGGTAAACAGACAGGGCTCTCTCAGCAGTTCTTTCGTAACAGGAATCTTATTTCAACACTTTGGGGATTGTTTTTTTTTTCTTTTTTTTCCCCCCTCCAGGGTTTATGGAGTTCAGCACAATTCTGGGCAGTTGCGTGTGCAGTGAGCTCGGTGGTTTCAGCCTCCCACAGAAATAAATCAGCAGGATCTCTGTCTCTCTCTCAGGCAGCTGGAGCAGGACAGGCCCTGCGTGACTGAGGGCAGGGGAGAACCCACAGCTTCCTCCAACAGAGCCCCAGCAACTGCTGTGGCCAGGCTGCATTCAGAGCCACGGGCTCCAACACCCCTTGCACAAGTGTAGGAATAGTGAATTCCCATCCTGGAGCTCAGGAGAAAAGAGTTTCCATTAAATAAGGGCTTTTTCTGTTTGCAGAAGGAAGAGCCAGTGTTTTTCCAGCAGTGCATCAAAGACCTTCAGCACTCTCCTCCACAAAGAACATGCACAGCCCAGTGCACTTCAGCCTAGTTAAAAGTTGGCTCCTTTGTGTTTCCTCTCTCCAAATGTCTCCCATTTATAGCGTTCCAGCCCTTGGCAGAGCAGCCAGCACATTCCCAGAGCCAGGGCAGCTCAGGGGCTCGGCCTGGCCTGGGCTGGCACCTCCTGGGCCTGGCAGAGCTGGGGCTGCCCTGGGCTCAGCTCCCTGCATGGGGCTGGGGGAGCATTCCCAGAGCCAGGACAGAGCCAGGACACGCTGCAGGGCTGGGCAGGAGGGATCAGCTGCACATCCCTGAGCTACAGCCTGGCTGGGGCAGGGCTGGGAGCTCCATGCCTTATTCCAGACTGGGAACAGCTCTCCATGGCTTATTTTAGGTTGGGAATGGGACTCTGTGGCTTATCCCAGGTTGGGAGCAGCTCTCTGTGGCTTATTCCAGACTGGGAACAGCTCTCCATGGCCCATCCCAGGCTGGGAACAAGACTCCATGGCTTATTCCAGACTGGGAACAGGACTCCATGACCCCTGATTTATTCCAGGATAGGAATAGCACTCTATGGCTCTTGGTTTATTCCAGACTGGGAACAGGATTCCATGGCTTATTCCAGGTTGGGAATAGGAGTCCATGGCCCATTCCAGGGAGGGAACAGCTCTCTTTGGCTCTTGGTTTGTTCCTAGCTGGGAACAAGACTTCATGGTTTATCCCAGGCAGGGGACAGATCTCCATGACCCCTGATTTATTCCAGGTTGAGAATAGCTCTCTATGGTTCCTGACTTATTCCAGGTTGGGAATAGGAGTCCATGGCTTTTGGTTTATTCCAGACTGGGAGCAGGATTCCATGGCTCATTCCAGGTTGGGAACAGCACTCCATGGTTTATTCCAGGTTGGGAGCAGCTCTCCATGGCTTATTCCAGACTAGGAACAACATTCCATGGTTCCTGACTTACTCCAGGTTGGGAGCAGCTCTCCATGGCTCCTGGGTTGTTCCAAGCCCATCTCCCTCTCCCACTTTGCTGTGAGTCCCTCTCCTCCTGTTCCCTTGGATGCTGCCTTGTTCCAGCTGCACCCAGGGCAAAGCAGGGCTGGCTCTGAGCCTGTTCTGTGCCCATTCACCCCTCCTGGCACCCCATGGCTCCTTCCCCCTGGAACCTTGGCAGAGCAGCTGCAGGACAGCCCTCCCAGCCCTGGGCAAGCACATCCAGGCAGGCTCTGATCCTGAGAGGAACGAGCCAAAAAGATGGACGGGATAAAAGTTCCATCCTTGGGGGCTTGTGCTGACAATGCAGTGTGGATTTTTGGGGGCAGCCCTTGGATGATGCAATGGTTGAAGGTTTTCCTGTTCCTCTCTCCCTGAGCCAGGGTGAGATGATGCCCTTGCACTCCCCAGATATTTATTATTGGAAAAGCTCTGGAAATTCATCTCCTCCCTCCTGCCAGGGCCCCTCTCCTGGGCCTGGGGAGGTTCCTGCTGTGCCCTGGGGCTTGCTGAGGTTCTGTGGCTCTGGCCTGAGTGAGACCCAGCATCTCCACGTGCTTTTAATCAATCTAACACAGCCACTCTGCTGGGGGAAGGACCTGCAATTTATATCATGTGGCAGCAGCCCTGGCTCCAAAATGAGCCAGTTTGATCTGATTGATGCTGCCTGTGGAGAGGCTGAGGATGGAGAGCAGTAAATCAGTGTGAAGGAGTGCTGTGTCCCAGAGTGGGGGATTTTTAGTGAAATGGCCAGGACCTGTTTCTATTGTTAAATGTTCTATTGTTAAATGCAGCACAGACTGCTCTGAGCACCACCCACACACCCAAGGAGTGCATCTGTGCACTTGGAGGGGGAGTGGGAGACAGAAAGGAGAGCTGGGCTGGTCCTGCCCTGGCAGGGGGAGTGGATGAAGCTGAAGGGATCCAGACAGGACAAGGTAGGGTCTGAGCTGAGCACGAGCTCAGGGCAGGAACAGCAGCCTCATGACCCTCTTCTTGCATCACACTTCTTGCTAAGCACCCAAACCATCCATTTCCCCTGCTGTCCCGTGCTCCAAGGCAGCAGAAAAGCCAATATTGAGGGATTTTTGTCCCCACACAAGGGAGGATTTCACAGTGATGTCACCAAGAGCAGCTCCAGGGCAATGCAGGGATGGAAAAAGGGGCACTGCAGACCCTGAGGGTCTGCCCAGGAAGTTCCACCTGAACACAGGGAAGAGTTTCTCCCCTGGTCAGTGTCCAGTGCTGGTGTCACTGGAGCCCTGACCAGGGCTGGGCACTGACCAGGGCACAAACTCTTCCCTGTGTTCAGGTGGAACTTCCTGGGCATCAGTTCCTGCCCATTTCCCTTCTCTCATTCCACACATTTGGGATCTGAGCTTGCTCCCTGTTAATCCCTCTGTCTTCTGAGCTGCTGTGGGTTTTTTTTTCACCCTCTGTTTGTTCAGACAGCCCTTGAGGATGCAGGGAAGGTGCCTCTTGTAGGATCTCAGAGAGACTAAACAGCCTGTGAGCTGCTGCCAGATTTCCCTTTCCCAGACTGTTGCTTGGCAGAGCTTTCCCAAACCAGCTGATCCCAGCGCTTTGATCTGCAGGAACACTCTGAGAGGTCCCTGGTTCTCAGCCTGGAGCTGTGTCCCCCATGCTGTGTCCCTTTCCCAGCTCCCCAGTGGGACACTGGTGGCCCCAGTTGGTGCTGGTGGCCAGCTGGGGTCAGGGGGGCAGTGCAGGGCTGTCCCCTCTGAGCTCACCCTGTGGGGATGGGATGGGATGGGATGGGATGGGATGGGATGGGATGGGATGGGATGGGATGGGATGGGATGGGATGGGATGGGATGGGATGGGATGGGATGGGAGCAGCCTTGGCCCAGCTCCTCCTGCTCCACAGCAGTTTGTCCTTCTCACAAAGGGCCTCTTGTGATTCTGCCCCCAGACCGGGGAGCCTTTTGCTGAACTCCTTTTGCTGAACTCCTTTTTTGCCCTTTTCCCTGCTGGCTGCTCTCTCTGGGTACCAGGGCTTGGGGCAGCTCTGTCCTGCTGGAGCACAGAGCAGCAGTAATGTGGTTTGAGGCTGAGCCTCTGCCAGCCAAGAGAGCAAATCCCCAAATCCCAGGGTGGGGTGTGACCACACAGGGTCCCTGGTGCCACCTCCCAGGGCAGTGTTATCTTTTTATACTAAAAACTATGTGTACAATATTTACAATTACTTCCTAATACCTATCACCTATGTTAGACAGTGAGCTTCTACTCTAAACCAATCCAAAAGTGCCACCATCACCCAGAAGGTGGAGGCCAAGAAGAAGGAGAAAGGCTGGACAGATTCCTCCATCTTTCCCCCTGAATCTCCATTCTAAAAACCCCAAAAATTCTATTTTTCACCCTGTGATAAATTCACTCTCATTCTGCTTAAACTTTTGTGGCTTGTAATCCTTCATATAAGGTTGGAATTGTTGGAATTGTTTTTTCCAAGGGCTAAATCAAAGGCACAGGGGTCCTGGGCTCTGTGCCAGGGTGTCTGGGCCCCTGGCAGGGTCCTGGCACTCCAGCACAGCCAGAGGGATGTCCTGAGTTCCCACAGCTGGGAATGCCATGTCCTGCTGCAGGGGCTGTGCAGGGTTCAGGTCTCTGGGGTCCCCCTGTGTGCATGCTGGGAACCCCCCTGGCACTGCCCTACAGCTCCTTTTTGGGGCAAAACCCTCTGCTTGCCAGGATCCTGCTGGGCAGGGACGCTCCCCTGTCCCCAGCATCCCCTGCAGCACTCCTAATTGCTCTAATTAGGGTTTTATCTCAGGGCTTTCCTGCTGATGAAGCAGCTCTCTGCCAGCCTGCTGGTACAAAGCTGCTTTTCCAGGCTGCCCATTCCTGGGGGGTTATCCTGGTTTGTTTTTCTTGTATTTCCCTGTTAATGGACAGCTCGGGATGGGGACAGGGAGTTCTCAGAGTCTGCCTCGCTCCAGACTCACTGCCCAGACATTCCTGGCTAAGGAAAACAGCAAACTGATAAGATTAGTTGCTGGTGCAGATAAATGTGGATGAATGTGCCCTGTGCTGGTGTGGGAGCCTGGGCTGGATCCCCCACTGGGGTTTGTGTGCCCCAGCCCTGGCTCCAGGGCCTGGGATCCCTCTCCCAACCGTAAAGGATCAGTAAAAAATGGGATACAGCAGCTTCCCTGTCATAGCAGACACCAGAATTCCTCAAACTGCATCCACTCCAGCCTTTTTCTTTCTCCTTCTCTGTCAGAAATACTTAAATATAATCTTGGAAGGGGAGAAACAATAGATTAATTGTTGCTGGTTTTTTTTTTCTCCCTGGGCTGGCTGGGTGCATTGCTGAGAGCAGGACTTGGCCTCTCTGTGCTCTGCTGTGTTTGGTGTCTGGCTGCATCTCTGCTGCCCTGGCTGCCCCTGACCCTGGGAGCCTGGCTGGGATGGGATTTATATATTATATATTATATATTATATATTATATATTATATATTATATATTATATATTATATATTATATATTATATATTATATATTATATATTATATAGTATATAGTATATAGTATATATATTGTATATTGTATATTGGATGGTATATATATTATACATTATATATTTATTATATATTGTATATTGTATAGGGATGGGATGGGATGGGATGGGAGCAGCCCTATCTGGAGCTTGGACAGGAACCTTTGCTGCAAAGAGAATTTGTGGGAGTACCCCCATGCCACCCCCTTGCCTCCCTACCTGGAAAATCTGGCACTGGAACCTGCAGAGCACCCTCTGCTGCCTATCCCGGTGTCCCTCCCCCAGGGTTTGTGGGGTTGCTGCATTTTTACCCTTTTCCCATCCCTTTTGCAGAGCAGGAGCTGCTTTCCCTGGCTTTCCTTGGCAGGAGCAGTGTGCCAGCTGTGCTGCATCCCCATCCTGCAGGACAGGGAGGACAGAAAGGGAACCCCAGAGGCTGGAGCCCTGCCAGCTCTCCCTTGTCTCTGCTGGCATCCCCTGCCTCTGTCTCTGCTCTTTTCCTCTGCTCTTTCCCTCTTTCTCTGCTCTGTTCTGTGTTTTCTGTGTGTGTGCGGCTCAGGAGGATCCCTCAGCCCAGGCTGGGTTTCTGTGGCTCTGTGCTCCTGGATGTGCCATCCCAAGCTGCCTCCCGTGCTCACAGCCAGCGCTGGCTTTGTTTTGCTTGGAGTGAGGTTTTCAGCAGTTCTTCCCACAGGCTCATGGCCAGGAGAGCTGGGCTGGTGTTGGCTGTGCCTCCTCCAGGGCTGGGTGATGTGGCAGCCAGGCTGGCTGGGATCCATGGGATCCCCCCCTGCCCTCTCCTTCCCCACCTTCTCCTCTTCCTGTCCATGCCAGAGCCTGCTCCAGACACTCTGCAGCCCCTTTTCCTCCTTCCAGCAAGGAAAAAAAGAGCAATTTGTTCCTTGCAGGCTGCATGGTGCAGGTCTGGGGGTGGTACTGGTGCTTCTGGGCTGGGCTGGAGCAAGGAGAAGGGTTCCCCACACTGAGCAGGGCACAAAGGGAGCTGGAGATGGGCTGGGCTGCAGTTCTGGATGGCTTTGGAGGGATCACATGGCTGGGGAGGGCTCTGGCCAGAGGCACAGCCCAGGCACGTGCTGCTGGCACAGCACAGCCTGCAGCTCTGCCTTGAGCACAGGGAGATCTGCAGCCAGGGATGCTCAGCTGGGGCTGCAGCAGGGGCAGGAGGGCTCCCAGTGCCTCCAGAAATGCTCCTGTGCCTCCAGGAATGCTCTCAGTGCCTCCAGGGTTGCTCCCAGTTCTTCCAGAGTTGCTCCCAGTGCCTCCAGGGTTTCTCCAGTGCCTCCAGGGTTTAACCACAGCCAGCTGTGCAGTGTTTGTGCCTTGTTTTCCTCACCCCTCTCCAGCCACAAGCTCTCCTGAGCTCTGCCCTGCACCACAGCAGAACAGGAGTGCTGCACAGAGGGACAGGGATGTGCTGCCAGCCTGGATTTCCATGGATTGAGGGAAGAGTTCTTGGCTTTTCCTACCTGGGGCTGCTGGAATGAATGTCACCACAGTCCCTGCCTGGTGCCAGGTCTGGGGACATTTTTTCCCTCACAAACCCCTCAGAGTGCCACCCAGGTTCTGAGCTCACTCTGAGGGCTCTTTCTGCTTTTCCTGCTGTCTTTGGGAGTTTTGGGAGCGTTTTTAATTTCTTCTCAAAATGCAGGGGAAAAATACCTCCTTCCATTTGTCCCCTCTGCACCAAACCTCAATAATTTATCCCAGGGTTTGGGATAAATGAATTTATCCCAGAGATCCAAGGGAAAAAAATGTAACTGCTGCCTGTGCAAGGCTGCAGGTTGGACTTCCCAGGTGCTCAGGACACTTCCTGGGCAGGCTGTCTGCAGTGCCTCCATCAATGTGAATTCTTTAGGCAGAGAGCTCCAGCCAGACCCATTTCAGCACCGGGGCACCAGGGAGCTGCAGAAATCCTGGCAGACACTTCACACCCATGCCCTGGGGAAACCAAAGGAGAGTTTGCATCTCCCTCCTCCTCCCAAGGAGGGAGTGTTGGGGTCTCTGCTGTGTTCTGCCTCTCTCCTGGGCAGTGCCTTTGTGTCCTGCCAGTGAATCCCTCATCTTCCTCACCTCTCTTGCATTTCCATTCCTAGATGCAGATGCTGGACAAGTTCCCCATGGAAGGAGGCCAGAAGGACCCCAAGCAGAGGATCATCCCCTTTCTGCCAGGTAGGACAGGGGCTCCAGCAGGATCCAGGCTGGTTCTGGCAGGGCAGGAGCTCTGTGGGACTGGGAGCACACACATGTGTGGGAATACACAGATTTTAGCTCCTATCCCTTACACCATCTGAGCAGCATTGAGTTCCTGGCCTGCAGTGTGTCCTTTAAAACCTCAGATTTGTCAGCATTGTGCCCAGTGGATGTTAAACCCCCCAGGATTTCTCTGAACCTCCAGAATTGTTGAGTGGAAGCTCAAGGATTTCTCTGAACTGTCACACACATCTTTTATGAAAAATCCTTTCCTTAGGATTTTTCTCCTGAGAAGCTGAGAGGCCTCAGGAACAAAATGTAAACATTGATTATCTGCTGCTGTGGAATGCAACAGGTGCATCTGGGATTGGTCTCATGTGGTTGTTTCTAATTAATGGCCAATCACAGTCCAGCTGTCTCAGACTCTCTGTCCACAAGCCTTTGTTATCATTCTTTCTTTTTCTATTCTTAGCCAGCCTTCTGATGAAACCTTTTCTTCTATTCTTTTAGTATAGTTTTAATACAATATATATCATAAAATAATAAATCAAACCTTCTGAAACATGGAGTCAGGTCCTCGTCTCCTCCCTCATCCTCAGACCCCTGTGAACAGTGTCACGCTGAACCTCCACAATTGTTGGGTGGAAGCCCCAAAGATTTCTCTGAACCTCCAGAATTGTTGAGTGGAAGCCCCAAAACTGCTCCCACTCTGCTTTCCCTGTCCTGTGCAGCTCCAGGGGACACCAGAGAGGAGGAAAGACAGTGGAATTCAGCCTTGGCTTCCTGCCCTGCTCAAAGCCAGGAGCTCTGTGCCATGTCCAGCACCAGTGGTTTTATGCCCAGAGAGCAGATGTGATAATCTAGGGCACTTTGTGGTGTGGGGATTGCTGCTGTGGGGGAAGAAAGAGCCCTAATGTGCCTTGGGAAAATAAGCAGCCTGTGGGGAGTCTCTGTGAGCACAGAGTTGTCTTTACCCCCACCCCCAGCAGCTAATGAGGATATTTAGGAATGTCACAGCACCATAATCACTTCCAGTGGCTGTCAGGTCTGTTTAGTGCAGCCCTTTGTGCTGTGCTCTGCCTCCTGGCTCTTCTAGAAACATAAAGGCCTTTGTGGGCTTTGCTTTGCTCTGAGTGCTGTGGGAAAAAAAAAAATTAATTTCCATCCCTTTCTGAGCAAGAGGATCTGGTCTGGGTTTGTGATTCTGGCTTGTCCTGGCATTGTAACATCAGCAAAAGCAGAGCTCGGCAGAAAAGCTCACCTGGGGTTACAGCAGAAAAGCTCACCTGGGGTTACAGCAGAAAAGTTCTTGCTGTACAAATGCTCCTGCCAGCAGGGAGAGATGGATGCCAAATTGGCCAAGGCCATCACTTGGAAAAATTGGATTTGTGCTCTGCAGAAAATTCCCACCAGAACTCTGCTATTTTTGGGAGGGAAGCCTGGTCAAGCTCTGCTGCTCACACTCACCAGTATTTGTTTCTCCCTGGTGTTGGAATAGTTTCCCTTTGCTCGGAAATGTGTCACTGGGATTTCCACTGTGGGAAAAAAGGGGGTGGAAATTGCTGGAAAAGAAAGGCTGGGCCAGCTGCAGAGCCCTGTGCTTGGGGGAAGGTGCTGTTGGAGCTGGGGGCTGTGGTGCCTTTGTCCTGCAGGCTCCTGGTGGCTGCCCCTGGACAGCTCAGAGAGCCACAACTGCCCAGGGACAGGGTGGGAAGTTCTGCTTCTGAAGAGGATTTCACCTGGGAGGGAGGAAGGCTCTTTTAAAATTTGCTGGCTGTCCTGGAGCCTGATTCCTTTCTGGAATCTTTTCCCAGTTTGGGGTGACTGTGGTGGTGTTCACAGGGGTCCCAGGATGAGAATCTGGACTCCATGTTTCAGAAGGCTGATTTTATTATATATATTATATATATAGTATATATTTATATATATATGTATTATATATAATATATACTTATTATATATTATCTAGTATACATTTTATTTTCTATATTATATTAAAACTATATATATTATATATAATATAATATTTAATATATTATATATTATATAATCTTTAATCTATAATGTGTATAATATACATTATATATTATATATCATTATTATTACTTATTATATATATGTTTTAATATATATTATATTAAAACTATACTAAAAGAATAGAAGAAGGGATTTCATCAGAAGGCTAGCAAGGAATAGAAAGGAAGGAATGATAATAAAATCTTGTGACTGAGCAGAGAGTCCAAGCCAGCTGGACTGTGATTGGCCATTAATTAGAAACAGCCACATGAGCCCAATCACAGATGCACCTGTTGCATTCCACAGCAGCAGATAATTATTGGTTTTCTTTTCCTCTGAGGCTTCTCAGCTTCTCAGGAGAAAAAATCCTAAGGAAAGGATTTTTCAGAAAATATCATGGCTACAGATGACAAGCAGTTTTGTCCCAGCTGACCCCCAGCTTTGTCTCTCTCAGCCCAGAGTGCCATCCAGGTGGGCCTGGGATTGGTTTTCTGCACAAAGGTGGTTCCATCTCCCTAGACTTGCTGGGGTTTAGGTTCTGTTCAGCTTCTGGGAATGTTGGAGTTTGTTCCCAGTCCCGTTTGGAGCATCTGAGTTTCATTAGCAGGGGAGCTTTGGCTGCTGTGGTTTCCTGCAAGCCCTCTGCTTGCTGGGAAGCCCTTGCAGAGCAGCACCAGCCCTGTGGCCACTGCAGCTCTCCAAAATTCTGCTTTTGAAAACAACACCCCCAACTCCTCTTTGTCCTGCTCCCTTCTCAGGACTTCCCTGCTAAACCTTCCTCCTGCAGCTCTGGCTCCCTCACAAACCCCAAAGTGTCCCAAGCTGGGGTCAGCACCATGACCTGAGGAGGTGCCCTGGGGTTTGTGTGTCAGGCTGGGTTCCTGGAATGGGAAGGAGCTCCAGGATTGCCCCACATCCCAACCCCAGCCCACAGGAACTCTGCTGCCTTTGCATTGCCTCATTTTGTGAGCGCCTGCTTTGAGGATTTGACTTTTTATGGGAAATTTCTGGAGGCTCTGGCCTCTCTGAGCAGGTCCGTGATGCTGTCAGGAAGGGATTTTGTAAGTGCAAAACTCCTTCAGCCCTCTGAGCTCTTGTGGAGCCACAGAGCTGGGTCCTGCAAAGCAGAGCAGCTGCACTTGAGCTTTGGGGCCAGGACTTGAGCTTTGGGCCCAGGGTTTGAGCTCTGAGCTTTGGGGTCAGGGTTTGAGCTTTGGGGCCAGGGCTAGAGCTTTGGGGCCAGGCTTGAGTTTTGGGCCCAGGGCGTGAGCTCTGAGCTTTGGGCCCAGGGTTTGAGCTCTGAGCTTTGGGGTCAGGGTTTCAGTTTTGAGCTTTGGGGCCAGGGCTAGAGCTTTGGGGCCAGGCTTGAGTTTAGGGCTCAGGCTTGAGCTCTTAGCTTTGGGGCCAGGGTTTGAGCTCTGAGCTTTGGGGTCAGACTTGAGCTCTGAGTTTTGGGCCCAGGGCTTGAGCTCTGAGCTTTGGGGCCAGGTTTCAGCTCTGAGCTTTGGGGTCAGGGTTTGAGCTCTGAGCTTTGGGGTCAGACTTGAGCTCTGAGTTTTGGGCCCAGGGCTTGTCCCTGTCTGGGCGTTGGCACCACCTTCATCCCACAGAGCAGAGCCTGGTGGTGTTTGGATTTTCCTGGCAGTGCTCCTGCTGTGTGCCTGAAAAGCTCTGGAGGGGAATCTGAAGTGCTTTTTGAGCTCTCTTAGCTGGCCACGAGCCCCTGGCAGAGCTTTTCTGTGGTGCTGCAGCAGCTGTGGCAGCACCCAGCCCCTGGCTGGCACCAGCTGTGGCCTGGCAGGGCTCTGGGCAGCTGCAGACGGACAGAGGGACACAGGGACAGAGCCCTGCTGGGACATCACCCCAGGCTCCCACCCTGGCACAGGGCAATGGAGACCCCAGGAAAGAAAGAAAGAAAGAAAGGAGAGGAGGAGCAGAGCAAACAAATGAGCTCAGCTGGGAGGGCTGTGCCAGATCCTTCAGGAAACAGCTTTGCTGAGGAACGTGGAGCTTTCCAGGCTCCCTGCAGCCCCAGGGGCTGGAGCAGCTCCTGGCCAGCTCTCCTGCCTGCCTGCCTGGAAACGTGAGCCCCTGCAAGGAGGGCTTGCCTGAGGCTGAGCTCACTCTGGCTGTAAAATTGCTTTTCAGGAAGATTTAGCAGTGAGGTTCTGAGTGAAGGGAGCAGGACAAAGAGGGGTTGGGGAGGTTGTTTTTAAAAGCAGAATTAGCCCTGCTTTCTGCTCCCTCCCCAGCCCATCAGCCTGCTTGAGCTTTGGGGCCAGGGTTTGAGCTCTGAGCTCTGGGGCCAGCATAACTCCCAGCGTAACTGTGAGGGTGCTTTATCTCCCCACAAAACCTCTGTGATGGAAATGGGAGAAAACTTGTCGCTGTCGAGGCGGTCACTGCTCTGTCCCAGTGAAACCTGAGGCAATGGGGACCTGGCTGCATTTTTTTTCCAGCCCCCCCCTATTTTGGGGCTGCTCCATCAATTTTTGCTCTGGATCAATCAGATAAAGCAAATCAGCCTTGATTACCCACAGAGGAGTTTGGTTCTTCCACTCCTGGGGATCAGATCCTTGCTGGCACCAGAGGAATTTTCATGGCCAGACAGAATCCCTTCAGTGGAGCTTTTTTTTCCCTTTGTAGGGATTAACAGGTTTTTAAAGTCCAGAAAAAGCAGGCAGCGCATTCTGGAGCGTGGGTGCTTGCACAGCCATTGTGTGTTGGAGCCTTATCTCAGCTGCCTTTTTCCAAAATCAACTTGTTTGACACATTCCTGGGTGATAAATGTTCCGTGCTCTCTCAGCTTTGTTTGTTTCTCTGAAGGACAGTGCATTTTCAGGGTGTTTTTACAGTGGATTTTAGCACACTTCCTGCTGGAGGGAATTCCTGCTGCCAGCAGGGATGGAGCCTCGCTGCTCATTGCTCATGCATGACATTATCTATGTAAATAAGAAAATCTAATTATTTCTGACTCCTGGCATCGTGACAAGAGAGGGAAGCTGAGCAAATGGAGCGTGCAGCAGCTCTGGCCTTTGCAGCTGATGGAAACCCATCCCCAGCAGAGCTGCCCCTTCACCTCTCTTGTCCTTGGTGTTGCTCATCCTGGGGCAGGAGCAGTGCTGGGAGGGGAAAAGGGGTTTGGAATGTGGAGCCATGGGATGGTTTGGGTTGGAAGGGACCTTAAAGGTCACCTCACCCACCCTGCCATGGGCAGGGCACATCCCCTGTCCCAGGAGCTCCCAGCCCTGGCCAGCCTGGCCTTGGGCACTGCCAGGACCTGCCTGAGGGTTCTTACAGGCTCTGGAAGCAGCCAGAAAAGCTCCAGGGAGAGAATTCTGGGAGTGAGGAGGGGGGAGCCATCCCCTGTGGCTGCAGCATTGTTCAGGAGCTCTCTGCACCCCTCAGTCTCCTGTGCTCCCCTTGTGTGTGACCGTGCTCACAGGGGTTTTTGGATTTGGGAAGAGACAAGGATCTGACTCCATGTTTCAGCAGGCTTGATTTATTATTTTATGATATATATTACATTAAAACTGTACTAAAAGAATAGAAGAAAAGGTTTCATCAGAAGGCTGGCTAAGAATAGAATAGCAAAGAATGATCACAAAGGCTCTGTCTCAGAATCTCTGTCCGAGCCAGCTGACTGTGATTGGCCATTAATTAGAAACAACCACAACAAGACCTGTTGCATTCCACAGCAGCAGATAATCATTGTTTATATTTTGTTCCTGAGGCCTCCCAGCTTCTCAGGAGGAAAAATCCTAAGGAAAGGATTTTTCATGAAGAGATGTCTGCAACGCTTGTGCTTTGTTGTCTTGGGCCATGGGAAAAGCCCCACTGGACAGCAATCCCCACTGGAATTTCTGCTGAAATTCCTGCATAAATTCTCAGATTTAGGTGTGGGCCAAGGCAAACCTGCCCAGGGAAATGCTGCAGGTTGCCCACCTCTCCCTTGCAGGAGGGAAGGGGTTTCCTGCTCTCTCCTGCCTGTCAGCTCAAGGGTTTCTATTGCTGGATTTGGCAGCACTGAAGGAGCTGCAATTATGTTAATTTAGCTTTTTGATTAAAGTCAGCTTTTTGTTAGAAAATAAACTTCCTTGTTGAAAAATACCAGCTCTAGAGCAAATGGAGAGAGGAGCTGGGTTTCCTGCTGCTTCACATGCTCCATGCCTGGGCTAATTTAAGATCACTTGTGATGAATTTATTCCCCCAAACTGTATTCTTTTTATTATTACTCACTAGCATATGTTTGTTAAACATTTCAATATTCCCACACCCAGAGCTTATTATTTCAGCCATTTGTAACCTACCCACCCAGCAGTGATTTCACTTTGGCAGGCCCAGAACCAGAACAGCCCTTCCTTACCTCTGCCAGCAGAACTGGTGTGATCCATTCATCTTTTTAGCAATCATCATTCAGGCAGGATCCTCAGCAGCAAACACGCTGGGATTGCTGATGCAAAGGCAAAACTTGATCATTCTCTTGTCAGATGGAAAATTATTGCTCAGGGCAAGGAGTGGAGCTCCAGCCTGGGTGCTGGTCCCAATCTCACCAGAGAAATCCCCTGTTCCCAGGCTGTTCACCCTCAAAATAGGAGAAGATTGAATAGAGGGGGATTTTGTCACAAAGGCTGCCAGATTTGGCTCTTCTTGACATGTCACAGACAACTTTTATGAAAAATCCTTTCCTTAGGATTTTTCCTCCTGAGAAGCTGCGAGGCCTCAGGAACAAAATGTAAACATTGATTATCTGCTGCTGTGGAATGCAACAGGTGCATCTGGGATTGGTCTCATGTGGTTGTTTCTAATTAATGGCCAATCACAGTCAGCTGGCTTGGGCAGAGAGCTGAGCCACAAACCTTTGTTATCATTCATTCCTTTCTATTCTATTCTTAGCCAGCCTTCTGATGAAACCTTTTCTTCTATTCTTTTAGTATACTTTTAATGTAATATATATCATAAAATAATAAATCAGCCTTCTGAAACATGGAGTCAGATCCTTATCTCTTCCCTCATCCAAGAGCCACTGTGAACACCATCACATTGGCACACTTTGAGAGGGAATGCACTGCAGATCAGAGCATTTCCCACCATCCCTGTCCCAGCCCTGCTGCCAAGGGCCCAGAATTGAGGAGAAATGAGGAGCAATGCTGGGCTGAGCTGCCTGACCCCCTCCCTTCCCCTGCAGGGCAAGGATGGAGCTGCCTCTGAATGGATCCAGCCCTGTTCCAAAGCATTCACTGAGCCTGGCAGGAGATTTGGCTCCTCCAGGAGGTTCTTGCTCGTGCTCTTTGCAAGCTGAAGCTGGCTTGGCTTTAGTTCATCTCTGCTTCAAAAATGCATTGGCAGCTTGCTCAAGTCACCCGTGATGCAGCCCCTGGCCAAGTCAGGGAGAGGCACAGGGGGTGACCCAGCCCTGCATTGCAAACTGGGATAAATCACCCAGCCCTGGAGTTCACACTCTGATCAATGACTCAGCCCAGGGTTTCAAATTGCCAGAACCATGTGACCATTTCCCTGTGCCCTGCTCTTGGTAGCATCCAGCCCCTGGATTCAGTAATTCCATGGGAAAGGGGACAAAGGGACAAAGACATGGTGTGGCTCCCCAGGGGCTTTTTCCCTGCTCCCATGTGGTTGGCAAGGGTGGAGCGAGAGGAGTTTGGCTTCTGGCTTTCCCTTTGATAAATGAAGGGGTTGCTGCTCTCCTGGGGTTCAGGGGTGGGATTGGAAACCCAAACAGGCACAGAAAAGACTTTCCTGTGGTATTAGAGCTGCCAGGAGGAACTTGAGGGAACTTCATTGCCACAAAGCTCAGTTTTGCAGGTGATGGTGGTGCAGAGCAGTTCCTGGAGCTTTGGGAAGTGCTCAGAAATGCTGCCAGCACCAACCCTTTTGATCAGGGATCTGTTTCACTGTCTGCTAATGGCTTTTGTCTCCTTAAACCAGGGAGGCTGTTCTCTGAGAGAGCAGCTTGAAGCATTTAGGACTCATTAGGCTTCAAAGGAAAGAGGCCTGTACCATAACCAGAGGGGAGGAAACGGAGTGGCAAGAGGATCCCATTAATGGAGAACAAAAATAAACCCCAGACAGGAAGGAAAATTCTATAGGTCTGACTCAGAGCTGCAGACACTGTGGCTTCCAGGAGCTGCACAGGGAAAAACCCTCTGGGCTTGGCTGCTGCCACACTGGAGCTGGGCACCCTGGACAATGGGACAAGGGATGTCCTGCAGCCTCTGCCAGGGATTCTGTCCAGCCCAGACTTGCACAGCAGCAAACAGAGGGGTGTGATTTGTGTGGGGGATGCTCCTCATCACTGGTGAGAGACCAGGGCATGCAGTTTGCTGGGGGCTGTTTCTTCTTCTCTCTCCTGGCTCTCTTCTCTCTCCTTGCCACTTGAACTGTGCCTGATTCTGGTGAGGTGTTTAACCCATATGAGGAAACGGGGTTTTCTTGGGTATGGTGCTTTTGGGAACAGGGAAAAGGTCCTGACAGAGTGATCCCAAAGGGTGCAGAGCTGACCTCGTGTCCCTGTCTGCTCTGGTGTTTCAGGGAAGATTCTCTTCCGCCGGAGCCACATCCGCGACGTGGCGGTGAAACGGCTGATCCCCATCGATGAGTACTGCAAGGTAAGGGCATCCCGATCACAGGGTCACACAGGATCACACAGGATCACACAGAATCCCATAGGGTCACACAAAATCCCACAGGATCACACACAGAGTCACACAGAATCGCAGAATCACTGCATTGGAAGAGACCTTCAAGATCGAGTCCAACCCAGCCCCAGCACCACAACCAAACCCTGGCACCCAGTGCCACATCCAGGCTTTGTTAAACACACCCAGGGATGGTGGCTCCACCACCTCCCTGGGCAGAACATTCCAGAACTTTATCACTCTTTCTGTGAAAAACTTTTTTCCTCATATCCAACCCTTGGTGCAGCTTGCACCTTCCTGCTGGGCTCTGCCTGCCTCCTGTCCCTTCTCCAGCTGCAGAGCACAGCCAGCTCTGGAAGGGCTGGGCATCATCTGGCTGTGTCCATCACCACAAGTCTGCAGTGAAATGGCTCCATGCAGGATTTGGTTTGAAGCTCCTCAGAGCCTTTCCTTTCCCATCTTTTGGGAAAGCTCCTCCTGTTTAATGTGGCAGACAGCACTTGAGGCTATAGGATGGTGGGGTGGCTCCAAACTGGGATGCAGGCTCCAGTTACTGGTTACAAAACCAGGGTAAGATGAGTTGTACCTCAGAAATTTATTGGAACAGAGAGAAGGCTGAGACAATTTGCTCCATACCCTTGAAGGATATAAAACTGCGCTGAAGTGTAAGGGAAATTATGATTTTTAGGGCAGATTTTTTTTGGCAGGGGAAACAAAATTCTTAAGTCCACGACGAACTATTTTCACACAAATCCAGTGTGTCACATCTCATCGTGTCAAAAACATGCTTTGGTGCTTGCAGCAGCCATGGTAGGACTGGCACCTCCAAAATCCAGTCTGAATGTTGTTGGAAATTTACGCAAAGACTGTAAAACCCACGGGAGAAATGGAGGAATGGTAAAATCCCCCTGGCATCCCTGAGGTGAGGGAGGTGTGGCAGTGCCTGTGTGGGGTGGGGGAGGCTCTGGGGTTTGGGGCTCAGCCAGGGAGGAATAACAACCCCAGGTGTGACGGTGTTCACAGGGGTCTTATGTTGAAGGAAGAGATGAGGATCTGACTCCATATTTCAGAAGGCTGATTTATAATTTTATGATCTATATTACATTAAAATTATACTAAAAGAATAGAAGCAAAGGTTTCATCTCAGAAGGCTGGCTAAGAATAGAATAGCAAAGAATGATAACAAAGGTTTGTGGCTCGGACAGAGAGAGAGCCAGCTGACTGTGATTGGCCATTAATTAGAAACAACCACATGAGACCAATCACAGGTGCACCTGTTGCATTCCACAGCAGCAGATAATCAATGTTTACATTTTGTTCCTGAGGCCTCGCAGCTTCTCAGGAAGAAAAAACCCCAAGGAAGGATTTTCATGAAAAGATGTCTGTGACACCCAGGGATGGAGATGGAGTGGGAAACGCATCCTGACAGCTCTGCAGAGGGGCTGCAGATGGGAATCACAAGGTGGGGTGCAAGGTGTGCTCTGAGCTGTCCTGGGGGAGCTGATGGTGCTTGGCCACTGAACTGTGTCACTGCACAGACAGACACAGCCATAAATCCCATTTTGGGCAAGAAAACGTCCCTCAGTGATGAAATGCTGCAGCTGCCTCTTGCAGAGCAATGCCATTAGTGGCATCAAATATAATGAAGCCATTCTCCTTAACAAGAGGAAGGTAATGGCTGATGTTCTGTGACCCACTTAGGGAGCTGTGCTTTAATGCATCACCCAGCAGTGCCCAGCTCTCCCTCCTGGCCTTGAGCTGCTGCTGCTTACCCGGAAAGCAGCTGGGCTGAGCTGGCTCTGGGGCTGCAGAGATGGGAAATGAGCTGGGGGTTAGCAGGAGGAAGCTGAGAGAGGAAGGTTTTCTTTATTGCCATCATCTCCTCTGGGGGAAGTTGGGTGTTTTGGTTCTCTGGGAGAGCCCTGCAAAGAGGATGGGTGAGATTTGGGGTGGAAGCCAGGGAGGAGGAGATGAAGGGAAGCCCTGATTTCACAGGGCTCTATTCCAGCTCCTGCTGTACTGGAAAACGTGGCAATTTAAGGTAAAGTGCAGGAAAAGCAGTGAAGGAATCAGAGCAAACTGGTAGGAGCAATGAGTTGCTAAATGAGACTTGGGACAGCCATGGATTGGCAAGGAGAGGGAGCAGAGGCCTGAAATGTCTTCTCATTCCTCCAGTTTATTCTCTTTGGTCTTTCCCATGGTGTGGGATCTGCCTTCCTCCTGTCTGAGGGATTTTGGGGAAGTGTCAGAGGGGGTTGATGGAGGAGGGGTGATGCTCTACCCCAAAGAGACTGGGTGGCCCACTGAGAATGCTGCTGCCCTGAGAAAGGCAAGAAAATCTTTTTTCACTGCCTGCAGAGTGGATTTTAACCCAACAAGGATCTTGTATCTTTGGTCCTTTCCCCTCAGGCCTGCAGGAAGGATGGGAAAGGAGACTTGGCTGTGGCTCCAGCACCAAAGCTGTGCCCTGCTTTGGGAGGCAGGGCCAGAGGTGGGACAGACAGACACCAGGCAGGGCCAGAGGTGGGACAGACAGACACCAGGCTGTTTGTGCCTCTGTTTCTGTGGCCAGCAGGACAGCTGTGGCCTGCTTGGCTCAGCAGAGCCAGCTCTAGGTGGGCTTCCTTCCAAACGTGCTGGAAATGAGCTGTGGGCCCTTTGTCTCCCCCTTCCAGCCCAGGGTGTTCTCTGGGATCATCCCCTCCTTTCTGAGGGCACAGAGCCTTCTCCAGGCCACAAAACCCAGAGATTTTGGCAAGGGGAAATCGCTTAGATCATGGGATGCTGGAGCTGGGGAGTGGTACCACATGGGAATGGCATCCACGCAAAACCTGATATTTGAATAGCCCTTCCCTGAGCCCAGCAGCCATGGAAGGAGTGGTTTTCTCTGTGCTGTGTCTCACATGATGCTGTTCAGTCTGGCCCATGATTAGTGGGCTGACAGGCTGCTGTGCTGGCACTGAGGCACTGCTGCTCATGGCTGGAAGGGCTTTGGGCCAGCTCTTGGGGCAGTGAGGAGCCACATCTGATCTCTGTGGTCACCCCAGGGCTCTGCTGCTGAGGTTTTGTGTGCAGGATAGAAATGAGGGGAGGTTTGCTGTGCCCACGCTGCTGTCACGGGACTGCAAACAGAGGGGAGGGGGAATTGTGCAGAAATCTGGTTATAAATCTGCTCCAGCTCAGGCTGAAGCTCTGCTCCCTGATCTGAAATACTCCCTTTTCCCTCTGCCCTCCCAGCCAGGCACTCTCACCCTGCAGGTCCCACTGTTGAAGCTTTTTTTACAGCAGATTCCTTGAAGGGAAAGAAGCAGAGGGAATTTTACATCTCCTGCAGCAGAGCAGCCTCCAGCCCTGGTGTCTGTGCTCTTGCCTCTTCCTTCTCTCCCTGCCCCTTCCCAAGTTCCCATTGCCCAAAGGAGCATTTTTAGGCTGTGCTGAGGTGGCACTGAGAGCCTGCCATGTGTAAAGTGCCCAGCCTTTCCCAGGGATGGGAAATGGAACTGGGAGGCTGCATGGGCACTCCAGCCTCTGGCACAACATCTGCCCCAAAGGTGGAGCTGGCTAAGCAGGGCCTGGGCAGTCTGTGCTTATTCTGCTTCAGTCTAACTGCAGCAGGGTGGGTGGTGGGTGGCAGAGGGGCTCTCTGGGTCTGAGATTCCTTGAAGGGAAAAAAGCAGAGGGAATTTTCCATCTCCTGCCATTCCACAGAAGCACAGCAGCCTCCCAGCCCTGGTGTCTGTGCTCTTGCCTCCTTTGCTTCTCTCCCTGCCCCTTCCCAAGCTGCCATTGCCCAAAGGAGCATTTTTAGGCTGTGCTGAGGTGGCACTGAGAGCCTGCCACGTGTAAAGTGCCCAGCCTTTCCCAGGGATGGGAAATGGAACTGGGAGGCTGGGTAGGCTCCCAGCCTCTGGCACAACATCTGCCCCAAAGGCTGGAGCTGTCTGGGGCAGTCTCTGCTTATTCTCCTCCAGTCTGACTGCAGCAGGGTGGGTGGTGGGTGGGAGAGGGGCTCTCTGGGTCTGGTGCTGGGAACCCCTTGGGTGCCACTGGTGTCCCAGGTCCCTGCACTGGGCTCCTGGCACAGTGTGGATGCTGCTATCAGCAGTGTGTGTGTGTGTGTTTGCTCCCCAGGCTCTGATCCAGCTGCCCCCCTACATCTCCCAGTGTGAGGAGGTGCTGCAGTTCTTCGAGACACGGCCCGACGACCTGAGCCCCCCCAAAGAGTGAGTGGGTGGGTGTGCCTCTGCTGGGGGGGACAAACTGGGAGGGGGGAGACAAACTGGGATGGTGAGACACAAACTGGGATGTGATGGGACACAAACTGGGATGGTGGTGAGAAACAAACTGGGATGTGATGGGACACAAACTGGGATGGTGGTGTGAGACATGAATTGCCTTGGGCTTGCTGATCCCCATCACTCTGGTGTTCGTGAGCAATTCCCTTGTGAGTCACAGGACTGGGATTTGGACACTTTGGTCCCACTCTGCAGCTCAGTGTGGATGCTGTTCTCCAGTGGGGAAGTGGAAACACTTCTCTGTACCCCATGAAGTGTTGGTCTCTTCTTGAGCCTCTTTCTCCTTGCAAACAGCACTCTCAGGAACATGATCAGCCTGAAGAGCCTCACTTCACACACTTGCACCAACTCTGCCTCCTTGGAAGGGCATTTCCCTCCCCAAACCCATGAGCCCCATCCATTACAACACTCGAGAGCCTCTCCATGCAAACCCAGGGAGGCTTGCAGGGAACCTTACACAACTCAGTGTGGTTCTGAGTCTTGTGACTGTGAGCTGCTCTGGCCAGGAGCCACCCATCCATCTCCTGCTGATCACGAGCAGCAGGAATCTGAGCAGCCTCCTCCGTGTGCTGCTCTCCCTTCCCTGCTGCCTGTGACAGGGCTCTGAGCACTGCAGGAGCCTGACTGACTGCCAGGGGAGAGGCAATAAATTGATTTGACACCACTCTCTATTGGCAGGGTGTGGAGGTAGATAAAGGGGTTTTGTTTTTCCCCCCCTGAGCAGCAGCTGAGCCTGTCAGGTCTCCAGCTCAGTGCTGTGCTTGTGTGTTCTACATCTTCTCCCTGGGTTTTTGATTATTTTATTCCCTCTCTCAATTCCCCCTTCCCCCATCCCTGCTTTCCTCCTTTGGCTCCTGTTTCTATTGCCTTGGCCTGTCATCATTTCTCTGCAGCTCGTGGTCACTGATGAGATTGGTCTGAGAGCCCCAGAGCCCATTAACTGATTGCTTGCTGTCTCTGATGCTCTCATCTGTCCTGCCCAGCTATTGCTCACCACTTAACCTGCTGCTCCAGGGGTCATCATCCCTCTGGGAGGGTCATTCTCAGGGAAGGTCATTGCTTTGGGAATGTCATCTCTAAGGAGAGGTCATCTCTCAGGGGAGATCATCTCTCAGGGGCAAGCAAGGGACACCAGGACAAGATGAGCTTGCAAGGACATCAGAGGGGGTGTATTATAGGGTAGGGCTGTTTGGGGATGTTTGTGCAGGCATCCTTGAGCCCTGCATGAGGAGGAGGAGCTGCTCTGCAGTAGGAGTCAGGTCTTGGACCCACCTGCAGTGTGGGACCTTCATCCACAGGGGATAGAAGGGCAGCTTCAGCCTTGTACCCTTTCTCCTCACCTTTATTTCGTTTTTTAGGCTGAGCCAGAAATGAGGCAGGGTGGGCACTGTGGCCAGAGCATTCAGGTGTCTGGGGACACCTTTGGGGCAGCCCTGGGAGCTGCTGTGCTTGCAGCTGGTGCTCCCAGCCCTCTGTCCTTGCATCCCTCAGTGCCAGTCCCCTGTCACCTCCCTGCTTTGGGCCTGAGACACAAGCGACTGCCTGGAGCCCAATCCCAAACATGTTTTTATGGTGGGACAATCCACAGGGGCCTGGGTGCAGAATTCTGTGAGTTTGTGAGTTTTGACCACTGCAGGGTGAGCAGGTGGTGCTGAATCCAGTGGTGGTCATGTTGCCTGCCCTTCTCCATGGGGAATGTGCTGCTTCCCTTTCTCCCCCTCCCCATGAGGAGATCCAAGCTTGCAGCCCACAGAGGGCCCCAGTGGGTGCCCCTTGTCCCTTTGCCTCCATCAGCCAAACCCTGCAGCATCCCAAGGACATCCCCGTTGTGTCCCCCATCCCATTCCAAATGCCAGAGGAGTATTTATTAGCTGCAACTCAAAATGCTAATGAATCCAAGTCCTTGGCTGTGTCCTCTGGAGGGGCTGGGAGCCCATTCCCAAGGCCTGGAGTGCTGCCAGCTCAGCACTAAGGAGATGGGAGCTGTGATAGACGGCTGGGCTGGATCAGACGTGACGGCGTGTCTGGGGCTGGCCCGGATGTCATCCCTCATCCAGCACAGAAACATTCTGCCCTGGGAAGCTGAAAGGGAGCCAGGCCTTGAACAGAGTGGGGGAAAGGAAAAAAAAAAAAGGAAAATATTTTTATGCTGGGTGGCTGAAAGGTGGGGATGAGGGAGGGAAGAGGACTGGTCAGCCACTCTCATGGAATCCTCCTGCTCCCTGTCCCTTCCCTGGGCATCCCTGGCTGACCCCTCTGCTCACCCCTGCCCACCAGGGTGGCAGCTGCTGGCAGAGGAGGGGACGTGCCTGTGAGTGCTGTTGGGTCCACCCTGTGCTTGTCCTGTCTGGGGGCAGGTGAGGCTTCACCCAACTCATTGCACCCCAGGGTGTCAAACCCTGCCAGGGCCACAGCTGGCTGCAGCCCTTGGAGCTCTGCTGAAATGCAGCCCTTGGAATTCTGGTTCAACTGAAGTTCATGGAGTTCTGATTTAACTGCAGTTTGTGGAATTCTGATTCAACTGCAAGTAATGGAATCCTGGTTTAACTGCAGTCCTTGGAATTCAGGTTTTAACTGCAGTTTGTGGAATTCTGATTCAACTGCAAGTAATGGAATCCTGGTTTAACTGCAGTCCTTGGAATTCTGGTTTTAACTGCAGTTTGTGGAATTCTGTTTTAGCTGGAGCTCTTGGAGTTCTGGTTTAACTGCAGTTCATGGAGCTCTGGTTTAACTGTAAGTCATGGAATTCTGCTTTAACTGCAGTTTGTGGAGCTCTGGTTTAACTGTAAGTCATGGAATTCTGCTTTAACTGCAGTTTGTGGAGCTCTGATTTAATTGCAGTTTGTGGAGCTTTGGTTTAACTGCAGTTTATGGAATTCTGGTTTAGCTGCAGTTTGTGGAATCCTGGTTTAACTGCAGTTTGTGGAATTCTGATTTAACTGAAGCTCATGGAGCTCTGGTTTAACTGCAATTCTTGGAGCTCTGGTTTAACTGTAAGTCATGGAATTCTAATTTAACTGCAGTCCTTGGAATTCAGATTTAACTGCAGTTTGTGGAGCTCTGATTTAACTGCAGTTTATGGAATTCTGGTTTAACTGCAGTTCATGGAGCTCTGCTTTAACTGCAAAGGGTGAACTGAGTCCTTGGTTCTGGCAGTGTTTGGGAATGGAAAGAGGAGCTTGGACAGCCCCAGCCTTTCTCTCCAGGCCCCTGTGGTGTTATTTTCCCCAGAGCTGGGGCTGAGCCAGGGCTCTCCTGCTTCTCCTGCTCCCTTCAGCAGCTCTGTGCTGAACATCACGAGCAGTGCTCAGCCCTTCCCAACCTCCCCCTGCTCTCCAAGGGAGAGGAAAAGGCTCAAACTCTGAGTTTATTCCTCCTCCTTGCACCACTGCTCCCAGCTGGGCAGGATGTCACAGCCAGGAAGGGAGGTGAGACAGGAATCTCAGCATTTGGTGGGTGAAAGAGAGAGGTGAAGCCTTCCCTCCATCCCCCCTTTCCTGATCCCAAATTGTCCTGGAGAGACCACATCAAACAGGAGAGCAGGGAGAGGTGGCAGGGTTTCTACTGGCAGTGACAATTGGTGGCTTTTGTGATGTGGATCCCTGGCTGGAATCACCCCACTGCTTCCAGCTCACGGGGCTGCCCAGTGAGGGGCAGAAAGAGGCTGAATCCAGAGGAATTTGTGAAGAGCAGTGAGGGGAGGAGGAGAGGAGAAATGCTTATGGAAAAAGAAACCTCTGGAAAGTCAGCAGTCTGGGGGATGTGGGATTTTTCTCCTCAGTGCTGGATGGAAGCCCTGCAGCTTCAAAGAGCAGAAGTCATCAAATTCCTGCTCCCCACATCTCTCAGCAGGTCTGGGCAGCCCAGGATGCTGAGCTGGGAGCTGCTGTGTGCCCCCCTCAGCTCCCCCAGCCCTTTGCTGCTTGTAACCACAGCAGAGGTGCTGGAAAAGGCTGGGGAGCTCTGAGGGGTGGGCACGGAGCCACTGCTGAGTCAGGGCCTTCAGCTGCTCCCTCTCCAGCTCAGTTTCATCTCTGGGACATCGGGGAGCCCAGGTTAACTCTGTAGGGAAGCAAGGCCCTAATAGTTATTAATAAATTATTAATATGAATGATTAACCTCGTTATTAGTATTACCAAGAAGTTATTTATTCACTGCCCACAGTTACAAGTGGTTAACTCTGTAAAGAAGCAAGGCCCTAATAGTCATTAATATTATTAATATTAATGATTACCTATTATTAATATTACCAAGCATATTTAGTCACTGCCCAGTTACAAGTGGTTAACTCTGTAGAGAAGCAAGGCCCTAATAGTTATTAATAAATTATTAATATTAATGATTAACTAGTTATTAGTATTACCAAGCAGTTACTTGTTCACTGCCCACAGTTACAAGTGGTTAACTCTGTAGAGAAGCAAGGCCCTAATAGTCATTAATAAATTATTAATATTAATTACTAAGTAGTTATTAATATTACCAAGCAGTTATTCATTCATTGCTCACAGTGGTTATTGATAAAAATATTAATGACTAACTAGTTATTAGTATTATCAAGCAGTTATTTATTCACTGCCCACAGTTACAAGTGGTTAACTCTGTAAAGAAGCAAGGCCCTAATAGTCATTAATATTATTAATATTAATGATTAACTAGTTATTAGTATTACCAAGCAGTTACTTGTTCACTGCCCACAGTTACAAGTGGTTAACTCTGTAGAGAAGCAAGGCCCTAATAGTCATTAATAAATGATTAATATTAATGGCTAACTGGTTATTAGTATTACTAAGCAGTTATGTATTCATTGCTCACAGTTACAAGTGGCTAACTCTGTAAAGAAGCAAGGCCCTAATAGTCATTAATATTATTAATATTAATGATTAACTAGTTATTAGTATTACCAAGCAGTCATTCATTCACTGCTCACAGTTACAAGTGGTTAACTCTGTACAGAAGCAAGGCCCTAATAGTCATTAATAAATTATTAATATTAATGACTAACTAGTTATTAGTATTACCAAGTATTTATTCACTGCCCACAGTTACAAGTGGGGTGTGATGGGGAAGGGGCTGTTGTGCTGTTCCCACCCTGGCCATGAGAAACCTCTTCAATGAAAAGCATTTTTCTCTGGGTTTTTTGGTGAGCTGAGCAGCCCATCAAGTATAAAACACTTACAAAAGTTGTTGCTTTGAACTTTGTCTCTGCTCAGGGATGCAGGGGCTGCAGGAAGCCACCCCAGGAGCTTTTGCTGGTGGAGCAGAGACCCATGGGTTGGTGGATGATGCTTTGGATAAGGATTTTTGCTGGTTTGCGGCTCTGGGGTCGTGTCCTGCTCTGCAGACAGATCCCAGCTTGCACACAGAGTTGTTTGTTTTGCATTTCTGCTGATCCCCACCAGGAGCTCAGGCTGGATCCCAGCTCCAGAGCAGCCTCCTCCTCCCCTTTCTGTGAGAGCTGCCTGTCCTGGCTGACAGCAGGCAGAAATCCCAATTTCTGCAGAGCCCTGCAGAGTGCCAGCTCCTGGGCAGGCTCTGGCTTTGCTGAGCCCCAGGGCTCAGCTTGGCCAGCCCTGCAGTGTGGGGACAGGAGCTCCTTTCAGGGCTGCTGCAGCATTTGCTAAACATCACTTCTCCCCAACAAGGGCTCTCTTGTCCCCTGCTCCTTGCCTCCATAAATCTTGCAAACATCTCCAAGCTGGCTGGATGCTCAGGAGATGAAGCCCCTCCTGACAGCTATTTTGGTGGCATTACTGTGTTACAGCACGACTTTTTTTTTGAGAGATGTTTTTTTTTATATGAGGGAGATGTTTTCTTGGAATGCTGACCTCACATCCATCCTGTTTGATGTGGCTCCTGTGTGGGTTTGCAGCAGCTGCAGTTGTTTTCCTCCTGTTGGGTTTCCAGTCCTTCACCTATTCCACCAGCAGGGCCAGTGCTGAGGTCCCCAAAGCCACATCTGGGGGCGCTTTTCTGCTGTGGGTTCCACTGCAAGGTGGGTTTTTCTGGGTGACAACCTCAGGGCTGCCTCCCTGCAGCTCTGGGACCTGCCTGGCCCAGCAGCCACCAAATGTGCCTCAGGAAAAACTTTATAAACTCAAGCCAGCTTGTAACAACTCTTCTTTAGACCTGGCTTTAGAATTAATGGCTTTTACTTAACATTTCTTGCCTGAATTACGACCCTGTAAGTCCATGAAGAATTTCAGTGTCCCCAGCATCCTGCAGTGAGTAGTTTAGCAGTTGTCTTACAGGTTGTTGAAAAGCAGCCTCTTTGTACTTGCTTTTAATTTATTTTTAAAGTCTGTTCACTTTGCTCAACCTCTGTGCTCTCCCTCTCAGTCCTTCCCACCCCGGGATCCTCAGGGATGCTGCCTAGAGAAGATGCTTGAGAAACCTGACTCTCTTTAACTAAAAAAACTGCGGCATGTGGATTATTGAATGTGCAAAGAGTTCTCCATGTGTCAGAGTTTCCTTTCAGGGCATTGTGAGGTTCTTGAAGGACACTGAGCTGAGCCCACTGAGCCTGTGGTGTTGGCTCAGAGCTTTAAGTGAAGCTCCAGTCTCACAGCAACCTTTGCCTTCAGCGCTCTGGGAAGCTGCTGGAGAAGCATTCCTGGCTTTTTTCCACCTCTCTGGGGCTGCTTGGTGTCCCCCTGTCCCAGCTGGGCATCGGTGCTTTGTAACTGTGCTGTGGCTGCTGGGGGCTGGAGCTAAATGGGATTTACAGTGGAAGGCAGAGGCGTTTTTCCTCCCTTTCTGCTGGAGCCATGAGTTTCCATGGAGCTGTGCACATGAGCTCTGCTCTGCCCTTCTTGCTCCACGGGGATCTGAGGAGGAGGAGGAGGAGATGCTGCCAGGAGTTTATTGCTGTTTCCTGTCTTGT
The DNA here is from genome assembly GCF_028769735.1 of Zonotrichia leucophrys gambelii. NCBI lineage: Eukaryota > Metazoa > Chordata > Aves > Passeriformes > Passerellidae > Zonotrichia > Zonotrichia leucophrys. The sequence continues at coordinate 1,987,333 of NC_088183.1, forward strand.
CTGAGCTCCTGTCCCCTCTGAGGTGCTTGGGCCAGGCTGCTGCTCCTCAGACCTGCAGCTCTTTGTGTGCCTGCCAGGAACATCCCAGCAGCAAAGTGGAATTGCAGCTCCTTCCTTGCCCCCTCGCTCCGAGGGAGCAGCCAGGGGAGGGAGGCAGGGGATGAGTTACAGTGATGGCTTTAGCAGAAGGCAGGGCAGGAACTCCAGTTATTCCCATCCCCACCTGCTGGTCTCCAGCCTGGCCTGGCTTTGCCTCCCTTCCTTGTGGCACCTCTGAACTGGGGGAATTTTAATTGGGGTTATTAATTAACTCTGATTTAGCTCTGCAATGAGAAATCTTTGGGATGCTCTGTCCCAGATTCCCCTGTGGGTCTCTGCACACTCTGCGGTCTCTCAACTCAACAGGCTCCAGTTTCTGTAGCAATGTCTTGTTTGTTTCCACTCCATCTTGGCTGCATTTTATTATTTTTATTATTTTTATTTTATATTTTATTTTATTTTATTTTATTTTATTTTATTTTATTTTATTTTATTTTATTTTATTTTATTTTATTTTATTTTATTTTATTTTATTTTATTTTATTTTATTTTATTGACATTTCCATGGATGAGTGCCCAAGGTGGTACCAAGTGCCTCGGTGGAAGTTGCAAGGCCAGGCCAGCAGCCAAGCTCAGCCTGGGAAGGACAAAACATTAAATAATGGAATGAAAGGAGGGGGCAGGGGCTGTTTGCAGGTGGGTGATGCCCATGGAGACAGTGGCTCGGTGAGAAGGGTCAGTGGCCCCACCAGAGCCAGCCCTGTGTGCACTCCTGGGTGGGTTTGTCACTCAGCCAGCACCCCAACTGTCCCCTCACTCTGCTGACACTCTTCTTCTCTTTTTCAGGGAGCCCATTGGAAAGAAGAGGTCTGGTAAGGACTCCTTTCCTCTCTGCTGCTTACACCAACTCCTGCTCCCACCCACAGGCCAGCTCTCCTGCTGTGGGGCCAGGTCCTTCCCCATGGCCCCCACCCCATATCCCTGAGGCTCCGTGGGGCTCTCCAGGGTGGGTGAGATGCCCACAGCTCCCAGCACTGCCCTGGAGGTGCTGTGAGCTCTGCTGGACCCCCAGTGCATCCCCTCCCTGCCTCATGCCTTTCTCCCCTCCTTTTCCTCATCAGGGATTATCCAGAGAACGGCCTCTTTCCTGCACAGAGGTACTAACAGCTGCTCCTGCCCTGCTCTGCTCTGCCTTTCTTGGGGACACTGCTCAGCTGGGGGGGCAGGAGGCTTGTCACCCTTGCCAGCAGCTGTCACATCCCCTGTGCCTTTCTGTGGGGGCTGGTGGACACGGGGTGGTGGCACAGGGGCTGGGCTTGGCTCTTGGTGCAGCTCCACGGGCAGGGGACGTGCCCCAGGTCCTGCTGAACATCTGCAGGGCTGGGGATGAAATATTTCAGGAGTTCAGGGTTCAGTCTTAGCTCTCTGGGGGGGCAGTGTGGGGCTGGAGGTCTCCTGGTGCAGCAGAATGTTCTCCTTCGCCATGGCACCAGCTGGGAGCCCTGGGAAGGAGGTTGGGTTGGGATGCTCTGCCCTTGCTCCTCAGGAGAGGGGGACACCTCTGAAACACCCCCTGGTTGGTGTGGTTTAGGCTTATTGAGCTTCCCAAAAAGAGCAGGAGACAGGAGTGGAAGAGCCTTTGGTCCGTGGGTTAAGGAGGCATCTTTCAGCTCTGGAGCTGCAGAAGGTATAAAAATGATGTGAGGTTCTTTGGGAAGGAAGGTCTGAGCTTTGGCTGCATGGATATCCTGCTGAAATCAGTGGTGGGAAGGATTGTGGCTAGAGAGCTGGCACTGCCATCACCCGTGTGAGCAAAGCCCCTTGTGGGTGAGTGGGTTCCTCCTGCAGGAGGCAGGAGAGGCACAGGAGGGACTCAAAGATTCCCTTTCCAGTGGAGCTGCAGGTTATCCCTCCTCCAGGAGCTGATGTTTTCACTGAGGTTGGTGGCAGGATGTGGTGGTGTTTGCAGAGGTCCCAGGACGAGGGAAGAGATGAGAATCTTGACTCCATGTTTCAGAAGGGTGATTTATTATTTTATGATATATATTATATTAAAAGAAAATTATATATTGAAACTATACTAAAAGAACAGAAGAAAGGATTCATCAGAAGGCTTGAAAGGAATAGAAAAGAATGGAGTGATAATAAAATCTTGTGACTGACCAGGGAGTCTGAGCCAGCTGACTGTGATTGGCCATTAATTAAAAACAACCACATGAGACCAATCACAGATGCACCTGTTGCCTTCCACAGCAGCAGATAATTATTGTTTATATTTCATTTCTGAGGCCTCTCAGCTTCTCAGGAGAAAAATCCTAACAAAAGGATTTTTCATAAAATGTGTCTGTGACAGTAGGATGCAGGTGGGAAGCTCTGGTGTTGTTGGTGGCTCCTGGTTTTGATCTGCTCTCATGACCTGATTGCTCTCCTGTGGGGCTCACAGGGTTTTGACCTGTTCAAACCTTTGACAGCATTTTCTGCTCAATCTCTGACTGCTCCCTGTCCAAGCAGGACATTGGGATGGGCATTTTAAACCCTCATGAGCCATTTGCCAGCACAGCCTGGCTCTGTTCTGAAGTGCTGGGCACAAGAGAAGGGGAGGCCTCTCTGGGGTTGAGAAGAAGAGAAAAAAAAATTTCTGCTGCATAACTCAGTTCAATGAGGGCAAAATTCAATTTAAGGATGCTGCCTGTTAGAGAAGCAGGAGTTCTCCTCTGAGAAGGAAGAGTTTGGATAACATCCAAGCTCTGGCAGGGCAGGATGTGCTGTTCTGCCCTGGCAGCAGCCACCAGGGAAAGGTGTTTGCTCTCAGTAACCTTACACAGGGCTGGTGCCTCGTGCCAGACATGTTCAGAGATTCATCTCGCTGCCTTGCATTTCCTGGCAGCAGAAACAGAATTGGGTTCAGCTGCTGTCACCCCAGCTCCTAAACCTTGAGGAAATCCCTGGTGGTTCATTGGGTCCTCAGGCCAGGCCTGGTTTGAGGTAACAAATGTGCAGCAAGGCACAAAAAATGCTCCTTCAATCCAGGATGTCCCTGAGGAGGGGTCATCCAACAGCTGCTAACAAACAACAATCACGAGGATTGTCCAAAAAGCAATTTCCCAATTGCCTGAGAGGGGCTGAACTGCTCTTGAGCAGTGCTGGAAGGAGCTCTGAGGTGCTGGCAGTGCAAGCTGGGTTTGGAAATGGGATTTGAGCAAACACTGGGATGCAGAGTGGGGTAAAGTGCTGCTCCTGTGGTGACCACGGGACTCAGATGCCACTTGGAGTTTTGAGGAGGGCCTGGTGTGTGTGTGAGCACTGGAAATAAAATCTGCTTTCTTTGCTCAGCTTTTTATACAGCCCTTTTTGTACAATCCCACCTGGCTGAGCCTGAGGCGTGGGCTCTGCACAGCTTGCAGGGGGTGGATTATCCCAGACTTTGGGGCTCTGCCTTGGCCCCTGATTTAGGTTTGTCTAAAAGCAGCCACGCCATCAGTGCCCTGCCTGTTGGAGCGTCTCTGTTCTCTCTGCCTCTCACAGAAAGCACAGATGGAGAGCCATGGCTTGGTGCAGGCGAGCCTGGAACTGCCTCCAGAGTTTCTATTTGGGTGGAGCTGCCCAAGGAGGCTGGCAGAGACCTCAAATGCCCCTTTGCCAGTTTGCTTTTAGCTGCTTTCTTGTGTGCCCACGTCCCTTTTGCTGTGCTGGGGAATGTCCCTGCAGGGTTTGGGCTGAGGAGAGGCACTGGAGGAGCCTCAGGGGAGCTGTGTGAAGCCCCACTGCTGGATGGGATTTCCATGTGATTGTTTTCCACATTCTGGAAGAATCCCTGGGGAGATGAGAGGGTTTGCAAAGAATTCAGCAGAGCCTTCAGGGCCCATTTCAGTGAGAGCAGGAGGAAGGTCCATCCCCCTTGCAGTTCTGATCTCTGAGAGAAGAGGGGCTGCCCTGAGAGCTCCGGATCTGACCCACACAGGCAGAGGAGGAAGGGACTTTAACCAAAGAATGACATTTTTGGGAGATGCATTAGGCCAAGGCTGGAGTGTACAACAGGCTCCAAACTCAAATACCTGTGTCCCTAATTTAGTGCTGAGCTCTTTGTTTCCCTCTGGGAGCACCAATGGCCAAACTCTGTCAGGAGCTCCTCACTTTTGGCACTTGCAAAGCCAGAGGAAAGAAAAAGGGAAAAGAGAAGGAGAAGGAGAAGGAAAGGAAAAAGGAAAAGTCACAAACAACCCCATATCTGTGAGATTTTCTGCTGGCTTTGTACATCTCAACCCTTGTGTGAAAGGCCCAGCTTCTGGCCAAACAAAACCTGCAAGGATTTTGGGCAGGCTGAGGGTGAGGTCAGTGCTGTGAGCATTCCTGGGTCAGCTCTGGGATGTGCTGAGTGCCCCTCCTGCATCCAGGGCAAGCATCACTTCTGCCAGCCCAGCCCAAGGCCTTTGACTCGATGGATTCCCCTTCTCTAGGCCACACTTGTGTCACTGTCCCAGCTGAGGATGCCCAGCTCCTGCCTGAGCTGCCTGCACACCCTCTCTGGGGGATGAATTCCTCCTCCCCTCCCCAGCTCAGAGCTTTGGTGCTTCTCCCCCCTCCCTGGGCAGCTTTACACCAGTGCTATTTTGGGGAGCCCAGGTGTGGCTGTGCTCAGGATGCTTTGCTCCCTCCAGGGTGTGTTTTTGTGGTTCAGGATGATTAGGGCAGGTGAAATGCTCCCGAAATTAACGCCTACCTCTTCCTCCAAGCTCGGTTTACCACTTCTCTTCTGGTTTAATGGGCACATTGGAGGATCCAGAATTGGCTGCTGAAACTACAAATAGCCTCAGAGGCACGGGTGTAATTACAGGAGGGAGGCAGAAAGGGGAGTACTTATCTCTTCCTGCAGTTGTTATTCTTCTCTCAGGGGCTGGGTAGATCCTCAGATCCCTTTAAGCACAAACCTTTAATTGAGCTGCTAGAGGAGATAGTCCCAGCATCCCCCATTCACTTTGGAGGGCTATTTTGAGCTCTGTCTGCTGCCCCACCTTTGGGTTTTGGTGTGGAGGAAGCTTTCCTGGGCAGGAACAGATCCTCTGCACTGGCCAGCTCACCTGGAGCTCTGCAGGGTGCTGTTTATGGGCACAGACATTTCCTTCCTTTTCCTTGAAATAACACTGCCCTGCAGACATGGTCTGGCATTGTCAGGAGCAGCTGGGAGAGGTTGTGACCTTGTGAACAGGGGAACTTCTCCAGGAGGCAGCAGGACATCCTGGGAGTCCTGGGGACCTGCTAGATCTTGTCCTTCAGGATGAGGGTGGCACCTTAGCACACATCTTTCCTCTCAACCCCTCCTCTCATCTCTCCATTTGTCTTTACAAACTCTACTTTTTAACCCCCTGGAACATTTGAAACACCCCCTCCTGACTTTTCCTGGTCTCTGAACCAGGTGTGGCTGGTAAATACAGAGAATAAAGTGGACAAGGAGAGTTCATATTAGCCCAGTAATCCTTGTAGATGGCTCCTGATAGCCAAGGTCTCCCATCCTTTTCTTCCTGTTGGGAAGCCCAAATCTCTGGGGCATTAAAGATCAATTCAAAAGATCAATTAAAAAATACTCCAGTGACCTCAAGTAACCCCTGGGTCAATTAAAAAATACTCTAATGACCTCCAGTAACATCAGATGAACTAAAACAATGGCTCCCAGGGACTCCAACGACCTCTAGTAATCCCAAGTGACCTCAAGGAACCCCAAATGACCTCAAGGAACCCCAAATGACCTCAAGGAACCCCAGATGACCTCAAGTCACCCATACCAGGGCCTCCCATGGCCTCACACAACATTCACCAATAGTGGTTGAATGAAATGCACCTGCTCATCTTTCCCCCTTAGCAAAAGAGCATTTGAACAATTGTTCCCCCTTTGGCATAAAATTTAACTCAGAGAAGTTCCCGTGTCTGCTAGGAAACACAATTCTGGGTCCAGCAGGGGCTCTAGGTACAACAGCAGACCCTGACACCCTTAACAATCCCTTTCTAAAGTTCTTTTTTCCTAATGGCACATACAAATGCTGTCCCGGTTATCCCGCAGTGCCCCCTGCCGCCGCTCCAGCTCCGTTCCCGGGCAGCTCCCGGCTCTCCTCTTGCCGGCGCAGCAGCGCTTTGTTCCCGCTGTGTTCTGCCCTCCCTGCCCCTCCTCGGGGTGTTTTCCCCGTTTTTTGCCAGGACACCGGGATGTACAGCTGGGCAGGGAGCAGAGCAGACCAAGGGACTGAGCACAGTGGGGCTGGGAGGACAGGGGATGTGTCCTGTCCTACAAACACCTCCATCCTACAAACCCTTCCCATCTGGGGCTCCTCAGCCCAGCAGAACCTGCTGCAGGCTCTGTGTTTTGGGGCACCCGATGTGCTCAGGGAAGTCACCAAAACCCCAGGGAGATCCAGGCTGCTGTGAGCTCCTGTGCTGGTGGAGGTTGCTTGGATGGCTCTGGTGGGCAGCAGCAGGTCTCACCTGGCTGTCCCCACCTCACCTGGCTGCTGGTTTGATCTCTGTGCCCCTCACTCTGCCCAAAGCTCTGGCTCACCCCTCTCACGCCGGGGTCCCCGGGTGTCCTGGAGCTGCTGGGTGGCGCTGGCCGTGCCCTGGGGACAGTGCTGACCTGGCACACGGGTCGGTTTTGTCCCCCTCCCTGTGCAGGAGCTGACTGTGCCTCGGCTGAGCCGCTGGTGCTGGAGCAGTATGTCGTGGTGGCCGACTACCAGAAGCAGGAGAGCTCGGAGATCAGCCTGAGCGTGGGCCAGGTGGTGGATATCATTGAGAAGAACGAATCAGGTACAGGGAGCTGGGCTCTATGGCTGCACAGGAGCACTCCTGGGCTGTCAGTGTTCTCCTGAAGCAGAGCAGCCCCCAGGCATGCTGAGGTGGGATGTGAAGGAATGAGCTCTGGTCTGTGAGTGTGGATGAGGCTGCAGGGCTGATTCCCCCCGTGCCGAGCGCCCAGCGCCGTCCCCCTTCCTCACTCTTGGTGCTTCTTGGTGCTGAAAACTTGGCTGATGTGTGCTGAGGACAAAGCCATGCCTGGGCTTGGCAGGCTGGGTTTAGTGAGTGACAGAGGGGGACACTCTCGTTGTGGCCATGAAAACCCCTTTGGTGTATTCACAATTCCTGTGGGCAGCAGCTGAGTGCTTTGCTTGCTTCAAAACTTAAACCTGCTCTTAACCTCTGCAAAGGGACTGAGCCATGGCATGGAGAATTTATTCCCTGCAAAGGGACTGAGCCATGGCATGGAGAATTTATTCCCTGCAGCTTACAGAAGTTGTTTGTTGGGGGGAGTTAAATGAAAATGGATTTTAGCAGCTCTGGAGAGCTGGTTGCCAGAGGATCAGTTGCACCAGCAGCTCTGTTTGAGAACAAGAGAAATAAAAGCAACCCTGAAGCAAATGAAACGATTAGCACAGCCAGCTCAAAAGCTGTGGAAAATCATTTATTTATCAAAGGTCAGCCCTGCTTTTCCCTCCCATGCAGGTAGCTGATTCCATCCCTGACAATCTAGTTGTCTTTCTAAATGACTCACTGGGGGGGTTCTGAGGGTAACGCTCAATCTTTATTTCCCCCCTCTAAAGACACAAATTGTGCTTTTAATAACGAGCAGCAAGCGTTGGTTTTGATTGGACACACAGGGGGGCCCAGAATTGCTTGTGGCCTCTCTGGAGCTGGCTGGGCTTCCTCTGGGAGAGCTGATGTTTTAAATCCTGCATTTGCTCGTGGCTTTTCAGTTCTGCTGTTTCCACAAATGTAGAGAAGGCGAGCGCAGCAGGGCTCAGCCATCGATTCACACACAGGGTATTCGTCTCTGCTAATTAGCCCAGCCTTGCTGACCCACACTGAGGGAAAATGAACCATGAAGGGGCAGAAAAATCCAACAGCAAATGCAGTGGCTGAGCCATTCAGCTCTCAGAGCCTCTCCTGCTTTTCCTGGGGAGGGAATTGTACTTTTAGATGTCACTCAGCTGCAGTTCTCCTGTGCTTGGCTCTGTTGCTTTGGGGTCACCCCAGCTTCCCGTGGAGATGCAAGAAAGGGGTCCCAGCCCCCCAGGCACGTGGTTTGGAGGGAGGGAGGGAGTTTTTGGCTGGTGTGAGCCCTTGGCTGAGCCTCCTGCTGTTCTCTCCTCAGGCTGGTGGTTTGTGAGCACGCTGGAGGAGCAAGGCTGGGTGCCAGCCACCTGCCTGGAGGCCCAGGATGGAGTCCAGGATGAGTTCTCAATGCAGCCTGATGAAGGTAAGGAGCTGCTGGAGGCACTGCATCACCCTCCCTGAGTGGGGCAGGGCATGGGCCTGGGGCAGGCAAAACCCAGGAACCAAACCTGGGAAAAGGGACAAAACCCCAGGAATGGTCCTGCAGGAGGACTGGGGCAGCTGGACACTGGTGGTGCATCCACTGGCCTCTCTGCTCCTCCACAGAGGTGCCACCTCCCAGGAATGCTCCCCCCAGAGCCTCCCTGCAGCCCAGGGAGCTGTTTTACCTGCCCTGCAGGAGGAGCAAAGCCCAGCTCCTTGGACAATGCATGTGCAGGACAAAGTGTACACAGTGTGGGAAAGGCAAGGGTCCAGCCTGTCCTTGGAGCAAATCCCAAGTGCCCCTGGATAACAAACAGATCCTTGCCAGTGCCTCTGTGTGCCCAGGGCAGAGCAGAGCTGGCTCAGCCCCTGGTCTGGGGGGCTCAGCCTGGGGAAGGCTCCAGAGTCTCTGCACCAGTTTCTGTGTCAGCCCTGTCTCCTCCTGGACATGAAGTGCCACCTCCTCACGTCCTCTCTTGTCCTTCTCCTGCTCTCCCCGCGCTGTCCCAGTGCCATGGAGGTACTGGTCCCTGCCCAGGCACCTCGGCCGCCGCCGCACCCTCGGGGACTTGTACACCCCTGGATGGGCTCAAGGTGGAGCACAGCGACTTTCTTGGTGCCCCTGTGTTGTGCTTGGAGCCTTGTGTGCATGTTGGTTTGCTGTGCATGTGTCAGCCCACCCCTGCTCCTCAGCCTTCCCTTCCCTTGTGCATGTCCCTCTCCTCTCTCAGCTCCTCCTTCTCATGTTTTGGGCTCAGAAACTGCAGTTCCTGCTTTCCCCCAGCACACATGTGCAGAATTCTTGCAGCTGCTGCCTCAGTTCCTGCAGTAACCTGGGTTGGTGCCTCAGGGTGGGGTGAGGAGGGGAAGGTCGTGCTGGATGTGACAGGACATTCTCTGCTTGGTCCCCTCTCCATGGAGGGGATGGGAAATCAGAGCCTTCCAGAAGACAAATCCAGGAAACCTGCATGGTGGGGATGTAGGGATGTCCAGAGGGGTGGGTTTTGGAGGCAGATTTTTCCCAAAATGGCCTTCACCCTGTTGTGGAGGCACTGCTTAAGCCCAGGCAATTATTTCCCTGTGTTTCTTCCAGAGAGGAAGCTGAGGGAGAGGGGAGGATGGATGGACCCATTTGTCTGCATGGCTTTTAGGATGTTTCTCCTTCCTCCTGAAGGGAAGAACATTCACATTCCTGCTTAACATCCCTTGTTCTGGTGGTTGGGACATCAGGTTCTTCTCCAGGCTCCCCACGTGGCTTTGACCAATGTCCTGGGGATTAAATGGTGATGTTCTGCTGCTCTGGAGCAGTTTGAGGGCACCTCTGTGTGTACCCTCATGCCTGTGGGATTTCTCTCCCCTTACAGAGGATGGTTCGTCTTTAAAGACTCTGAGAATGAAATTTGAGCTGAAATGGATGCATGGAAGAGCTTCTGTGATAAGTTGTGAAAAGTCTTTAGTCCTAAGGGAGAGGAGAAACTGTTTTAGAGAACTTCTTGGGCCAAAGCATCTCACCAAAGTTTACATTTCCAAATACATTTCACTGTCATTTCCCTTTGAATGGTCATGTATCTCTGTGTGTTTGCACCTAAATTACAAGAATTATCATTTTCTAAAGCACTTCATAGCCATTGTCCAGCTGGGGCCAGGTTTCCATCTAAGAGCTCCTCAGTGAAGCTGCTCTTTCTTTCCACCAGAGGAGAAGTACACAGTGATTTACCCCTACACTGCAAGAGACCAGGATGAGATGAACCTGGACAAAGGGGCCGTGGTGGTGGTGACCCAGAAGAACTTGGAAGGCTGGTGGAAAATCAGGTACTGTCCCAGGCACTGCAGCTGGGGCTGTGGGGTGCCAGCCCCAAGGCAAGTCTGTGAGCTGGGGAGGGCAGAGTTCCAGAGCTCATTTCTCTCCATCCTCACAGATTTGATGTTCAAGCACAGCTTTGGCTGAAAATCTTTCAACTGCCCAGGTTTCCTGTGCTGGGAGGTGTGACGTTGTTCACAGGGGTTCTTGGATGAGGGAAGAGATGAGGATCTGACTCCATGTTTCAGAAGGCTGATTTATTATTTTATTATATATATTACATTAAAACTATACTAAAAGAAGAGAAGAAAGGATTTCAACAGAAAGCTGGCTAAGAATAGAATAGCAAAGAATGATAACAAAGGTTTGTGGCTCAGACAGAGTCCGAGCCAGCTGGGCTGTGATTGGCTATTAATTAGAAACAACCACATGAGACCAATCACAGATGCACCTGTTGCATCCCACAGCAGCAGATAACCATTGTTTACATTTTGTTCCTGAGGCCTCCCAGCTTCTCAGGAGGAAAAATCCTAAGGAAAAGGATTTTTCATGAAAGATGTCTGTGACAGGGAGGTGGCTGTGTGCTCCAGCAGAGCTTTAGTGGGGTCACATCCTGCTGATAGGGAAACCCAGGAATGCCCCAGGGCTGGCTGCATCCCCTGGCTCTGTTGGAGGCTCCTGCAGGGAGTGGCCAGGTCTGGGCCAGCTCTGCTGTGTGCCAAAGGCTCCAGCCCATCCCCAGCTGAGGCTTGTTTTCTGCTGGAAGAAGAAAACATTTTCTCTTCTCTGTGGTGGAGCAAACGGCCGGGCTTGCACAGGGTGGGAGCACATGCTGCAATTTTCATAACCTCACACTGAACCTGTGCTCCTGGCAGCAGCACAGCCCCAGAAACACATCCACTGCCGTGTGAGGCACAGGAGAGCTGCCACAGGAGCTCCAAAGGCAATTACAGGCTCGGTGGTTGGTGCCATCTGAAGGAGGTGGCTGCAGCCCAGCCAGCAGGGAGGGTCTGGCATGGCAGGGGCACTGTGGATGGGGTTTTTCAGTCAGGTCATGGGGCTGCTTTCTCTCCTAAACAGATTTAGAGCAGGGAAGGGATCCAAGCTGCCAGCAGGGACAGGGCTTGTGCTCTGCAAAGAGCAGGTACATCAATGCCAGCAGCAGTGCTCTTGTTTTTCCCTCTGCCTTCCCTGCCAGAGCGCTTCACTCCTGAACTGGTGCCATTGCTGAGGTGAAAACTGGGCATCACAGCATTCCCATTGCTAGGCCTTGGCTAGGGCCAGCTTGTGTGGGAGCATTGGCCATGAGGGAGCTCTGCTGGTGCCATGCAGAGCCTGGCGAGCTCCTGTTGCCCAGAGCTGCCAAGGTGTGTGCTGAGCTCTGGGCTCACATCCTTGGTGTGTCCCAGGGGCTCTGTGCAGTGACCCTGCTGTCCTTGTCCCCACAGGTACCAGGGCCAGGAGGGCTGGGCCCCTGCCTCCTACCTCAGGAAGGGCAATGGAGATGGCTTCGCACCCAAGCTGGGCTCCTCGGCTCACTCCAGTGCCCTGGAGCTGGATGGCATCTCCAGGCAGCAGCTGCTGGCCAGCAGGGACAAGGACGGGCTGGGGGGCCAGAGGGACAGCAGGCTGGAGAGCCGGGCCCTGCCCAGCGCCGACATCCGCCGCAGTGAGTGCTGGGCGGGGCAGGTGGGGCCAAACATGGCCTTGGGTGGGCTCAAACATGGCCTTGGGTGGGCTCAAATATGGCCTTGAGTGGGCTCCAACATGGCCTTGAGTGGGCTTCAAACATGGCCTTGAGTGGGCTCAAACATGGCCTTCAGTGGGCTCCAAACAGAGCCTCAGGTGAGCTCCAAACAGCTTCTCCCTCCCAGGCTGAGGATCCCCTCCCAGGCTGCAGGATGAGATGTTCTCCTCTCAGAAACTGGGGAACCTAAAGGGAGTCTGCCAGAAATACTGAGAGGATGTTTTACAGGACAAGGGAGAATGGCCTCACACTGACAGAGGTTTAGATGGGATATTGGGAAGAAATTGTTCCCTGTGAGGGTGGTGAGGGTCTGGCACAGGGTGCCCAGAGAAGCTGTGGCTGCCCCTGGAAGTGCCCAAGGCCTGGACAGGGCTTAGAGACACCTGGGATAATGAAAGGTGTCCCTGCCATGACAGGGGGTGGAATGGGATGGGCTTTGAGGTCTTTTCAAACCCAGGCAATTCCAAGGTTCTGGGTCAGTCCTGCAATGCAAAAGTAATTTCACGTGGCCACCTCAGCTGCATTTCCCAGGAGAACCTGAAAGCTGGGATACCCTTGAGACCTGGGTAACCTGTGCCACTCAGGATTCTGGGCTGATTGGTTCTGAACTTTGGGTTCCGGGCTGGTGGGTTCCTCCTTCAGGTTCCTTTCCTGGAACCTGAAAGGTGCCAGGGCAATGGGAGGTTTAGTCCTTGCCTTTCTGTTCTGTCTCTCTCTTGTCTGTCATGAACACATGCTCAAAAGCCAGAAACTCAACAGCATCTGGAATTCTTCCTCCACAGAGTCCCCAAAGATGAGGCAGAGGCCACCTCCTCGCCGAGACCTCACCATAGTAAGTGCCAGCTGGTGTGGGAGGGCAGCAGTGGCACAGGGGGAGGGAGAGGAGCACTGCAAGGAGCTCTGGTGGCTGGTTGGGATCATGTCCCCGTGCCTGGGTGTGGTGTCACACCTGCTCTACAAACACGCTGATGGCTTTTCTGTTTTCCTGTCCCAGCCCCGTGGTCTGAACCTGCCCAAGCCTCCTGTCCCCCCTCAAGTGGAAGAGGAATATTACACCATTGCTGACTTCCAGACCACCATCCCTGATGGCATCAGCTTCCAGGCAGGGATGAAAGTAGAGGTAAGGGTGTCACCTTCCCTTCACACCCTGTCACTGTCACTTCAGGACAGTGCTCCTGGCTCCCATTGCCCTGGCACCTTTTGTGCAGGGCTCCCCTTCCAGGCCAGGGAGATCTGCTCCCCATGGTGCTCTGGGTGCAAAGCAGGCAAGGTTTTGTCTCTGTTAACACTCAAGACTCTGAAAGTGGGATAAAAACCTGTAGGAGCTCAGGAGACTCTGGCCCCACACCATTCTTGGTGGCCTCCTGTCCCCCAAGTGTGAGTTCTCTGTTTGAGCAAATGGAAAATAAACCCACACCACAAATGGCATTGGAGATGGGAGTTTTTCCTCTTAGTTAGGCCAGGTGTAAAGTTAAAAGCCCTTCCAAGTTCCTGGAACACCCTCTTTGCTGGCAGAACCCCTCCTGCAGATGGGATTTTGCTTTCTCTGTGTGCGGATGTGACTTACGCCTCTCTAAGAGGATTTTTCCTTCAGGGCTGCCCCACTCAGCCCCTGCCAGGCCCCAGCTCCACTCCTGGAGCTGCAGACAGGCTGGGCAGGGTGGGATCCACACGGGATCGCTGCTGCTGCTGCTGCTGCTTCATTGCTCCAACAGTGCCACGCTGTGGCCAGCACCCAGCATCCCGCTCCGGGAGGGACAGAGACAGCTCAGCAGCTCTTCCTCAGCCCTCCTCCTTCCCTGGCAGCCAGGACCAGCTGTCCCTCCCCTTAGGATGGGATTCCATGGCTTTTGGCTGGAGCAGCACAAGGCCATGTGTCACCCTGCCATCATTTCTGCGACCCCTGAGTGCAGAGCGGTATTTCTGAGGTCTCCTTTCCCCCTGGCAGGTTATTGAAAAGAACCTGAGTGGCTGGTGGTACATCCAGATCGAGGAGAAGGAGGGCTGGGCCCCTGCCACCTTCATTGACAAGTACAAGAAAACCAGCAATGCCTCCAGGCCCAATTTCCTGGCTCCCCTTCCCAACGAGATGGCGCAGCTGCGGCTCGGTGACACCGATGGCAGCAGCGCCAGCGAGGAGGTGACAGGGCCCTGCCGACCCCTGCCAGAGGCTCCTCCCAACGGCATGGACTGCACTGGGAGGTGGGGCAAGGACTGGAAGGGGAAGGAGGCTCCTGACAGCGGGGACCTGGCCTTCGCCGGGGGCTACGAGGAGATCTCTGACCGCGACATGGAGGAGAAGCCCAGCCTCCCACCCAGGAAGGAGTCCATCATCAAATCAGAAGGAGAGTTACTAGAGAGGCAGAGGCCTCCCCCCAAGCCCCCAGGCATGATCTTGCCCATGATCCCACCCAAGCAGTCGGCAGCCCCGAAGGACAGCAAGAAGCCAGAGCTCAAAGCGGAGAAGGCCAAACTCTTCCAGCTGAAGAACGAAATGGGGCTGGAGTGTGGACACAAGGTGTCGGCCAAGGAGGTGAAGAAGCCAAACCTCCGGCCCATTGTCAAGCCAACCAAGCCAAAAGCTGAGCCCGTGGAGGACAAACCTGAGCCCATCACCCAGAACCCCTTCTTAAAGTCAAGACCTCAGATCAGGCCCAAACCCGCCGCGTCCCCCCGGCCTGAGCCACCCCCAGCCGATGACAGACTGGACATTTGCAGCCTGCGGAGCAAGCTGAGACCTGCCAAGTGCCCAGAGAAGCCCTCAGAGCAGGACCCTGCTGCTGGGGAAAGCTCCTTCAGCAATGCCATGCTCTCCTCAGAGCCTTGTGGGCGCTTTCCAGAGCGGCCGGGCACGGAGAGCAAAGCTCTTCCCAAGCTGGACATTGCCCCCAAAGAGGCACTGCCCAAACCTTCCCTGGGCCCAGCCAGCCCCCCCTGTGCCCGGGATGCCCCTCAGCGCCCCGTGGTGCCCCCTCGCAGGCCTCCCCCTCCCAAGAAGATGGGGGCTCCTGCAGCGATGCCCACCGAGCCCAGGGCCCCCTCACGGGAGGCTCCCGAGGCCCGGCCCTCAGCAGTGCCAGGCAGGCCCATGCTGGTCCCTCCCAAAGCCAAGCCCTTCCTCGCTGCCTGCATGCAGGACGAAGCCAAAGCCAGAATAAACCCAAAGGTCATCTCCAAACCCGTGGAGAGAGGGGAGGCCAGGGAGAGGCCCTCAGCCGCCATGTCCGGGCCCGACGTCTCCAGGGAAGCTCTGTACGTGGCAGTGGCGGATTTTGAAGGTGACGAGGAGACCAACAGCTTCAGAGAAGGGACTTTGTTTGAAGTTCGTGAGAAGAACAGCAGTGGCTGGTGGTTCTGCAGGGTCCTGGCTGGGGGGCCGTGCTGGGAGGGCTGGATCCCTTCCAACTACCTGCGGAAGAAGCCGTAGCTGCTCCATGGCTGGAGGCTCCCTGATCTCTCACCTGAGTATTTAATGAGCAGATTAATTTATAGTTTTCTGTAAGGCTGGCTTTAAAAGAGAAGATAATAATTGGAGATCCCACGCCTCCCAGCTGGAGCCCCTTGGCAGCAGCTGGAGGAAGCAGCTCAGCCTCCCCTCCTCACCCCTGTGCTCCCTGTACCCATCCTCCTCCTCACATTCCCCAAAGGACTTGGCTCCCGTGGTTCTCTGTGCTGGGGAGATGGACCTTGACTGACATTTTGCCACCTCTGTGGTGAACTGGAGAGAAATCCAGCAGCAGCCAAGTGGAATGGTACCATTGCAGGAAATCACAGAAGGATTTGCCTTTCCCTGAAGCTCAGGATCACAGCCAAGAGTTGCAGTCATGTTGCTTAGTCCAGGTCTGTAGCAGAACCATGAGGAATGTGGCAAAAAGGATGAAATGATTGCTGAGAACATGTTCCTGTAGCTCTGTCTCTGGTTAAGGGCTGTGCCATGCTCTCCCTGCACGGGGATCATCCCTTGGTCCTTCCCTGCTCTACAATGACAAGTGTTAACTTCAACATCCTCCTGATGGAAAAAAATAGGGAAAAATACCCCCTCATTTACCAGGTCCTGCTATGCTGCTCCAGGACAGCTCTCAGGCTTCTCCCCTGCAGTACTGCAACCAAACATCAGAGGGGTTTTGCTTCCGGAGCTGAGGAATTCTATGCAAGGCACAGAGGACCAGAACGACCCCAAAACCCCTGGAAAAGGGAATGCTTTGCTCTCCTCCCCACACAGACTGCCCTGCCTGTTGGACTAGGCGGGGACCACCCCTTCCAGGACCCACTGAGCTCCCCGGGCTGGCGGGAGCTGGGTCCTTCCCTCGGTGCTGATTTATCAAGTGCAATCCACAATGTGGGAGCTCAGCTCCTCATCACCACCAGTTCTGAGGTGTGTCTGGTGCTCAGGGGCTGCCTGCCTTGTTTGTCACCCCTCCAGGTTCTTGCATTTCACCCTGTGGGCCAGGTTGGCTTGGAGGGGCTGCTGGGCAAGCAGAGCCTGGGCTTTCTCCATGCTGACATTCCTGCCTTGCCCTCAGTGCTGCTTATCCCAGCAGGAGGATGAGCTGTTGTTCCCCAGTGCTGCTTTCTTCCTTTCTGTCCTTGGCTATTTGCAGCTTCAGGGCCACATTTCTCTCCAGAAGAGCTTTAAACCCGGATGTCTGTGGGTTTCACAGAGTCACTGAATTGTTGGGGCTGGAAGGGACCTCTGGAGATCATCCAGTCCAGCATCCCTGCCAAGGCAGGGTCAGCTTTGGTGTTGACCAAGCGCTGTTGCCCTCTCTGGTCTAATTGCAAGTGTGAGCAATGCAGCCACATTGTTTTGCTGCTGAAAATAATGACAATTTTCCCTCTAATTTGAGGCTGGCTGAATTGAAGGAGCGCTCTCCACTCCCTCAGATGCTCACTTCCTTTTCTGTCCATATTTTCCACCCTGGGAATGTGAAGACCCCTCTGTTTGCATACAGAAAAAACAGTGGTCATTCTGGGAGGGCAATGGGGCAGGTTGATCTGATAGGGAAATCTGACCATCCTCATATCCAGAAGCCCCAGAATTCATTTTTGGTGATGGGAATTCACTCACCCCGGTGTGTGGCTGATTCCTCTCCCTCCCACCTGCGGTTTCCTCTGGTGGCACATCAGCCCCTGATGGGCTGACTCACCTGAGCTGGCAGAAGCTCTGCATTTGCAAGGCAGTGCAATAACAAAGCTCCTTGCTGGCACGCTGGGAGGTGTTGATGTGCTGCTCCTGGTGGGTTGGGACAGCTCTGCCTGGCTCCAACTCAATCCTTTCTGCTTTGGAAAGGAGTGGGGACAGGATGAGTTAAAGCAGAGCTGCTCCACAGCCAAATGCAGCTCCCACAGTATGTGGGAAGGGCTGGACCTGTATCCCTGCTCTTGACACGGGGTGGAAGGGCAGTGTGTCCTTTTCCCAGGCACCGTGTCCTTGCTCTGCCTTTGCTGAATGGCCTTTTCATCTCAGCTCTGTCTCAGAGACCTCTGTGCCCTGGCTCTCCTCAGAGAGGGCTGTGCTATTTGTGTGGTCTCATCTCTGGAGGAGGGCTGTTCCCTCTCCCCTCCCAGCCTGAGCCTCAGAACTGGTCGTGCTCCGTTTTCCTGACACAAGTACTGTATTGGCTCACTGAGCATGGGGCAGGAGCTCTCCCTTCTTCCCAAAGAGCTTCCAGGAGGGAGTGCCCGGTGGGATTCCCCTCAGGAGGTGCCCACACCTGCAGCCTTACCCCTTTTCCACCCTCCTGCCTGCCCAGGGGCTGTGGGGAAGGTGCCAGGAGCCACTGGGCTGCCAGGGCTTTGTCCCCCCTCTGGTTTGTGCTCCTGCAGCCACCTGTGCCCCAAGCCAGGCTGCCTCTCCTCCCTGGGCCTCCCTGCCTACCTCGTGAGGAGGAGGAGGATGGCCAAAAGCACCCCAAACTGGGGGGCAGCCCCCCTCCAGGCACAGCCCAGCCACCCAGAGCAGCCCTGAGTGCAGGGGCTGTGCCAAGGCTGGGGGCCCAGGGGCTGGGATTTGGGGACAGGCCAGGCTGGGCACGTCCTGGGTGGGCATCAGCCCTGCAGTGCCCAGCCCCTGCCAGGCTCCCAAAGCCCATTTGTCTGTCCATGTGTCTCTATAGTATGTAATGTGTATAAATCTCCATTACTGTGGGTGGGTGGGGGGCAGCAGAAGGTAGATGTAGCTGTGTCCATGCCCTGTCTATACCTTCACCTTTAAGGGATGGATTTTTTTATTTTTATTTGCTGGGTTTGGGGTTGATTTTTTTTTTTCCTTTTGTTTTCTTTTTTTTTTTTTTTAAGAAACAAAAATAAACTGCTTGACTGGTTTCAAGCACCCTGGTGAACCCGTGTGTATGGCTGGTGGAATTCTGGGGTGCTGCTCTTATGTTCAGGGCTGGTTTGGGGTCTGTCTGTCTGTCTGTTCATCCTGTCAGATGTGGTAGGGAGGCTCATGGGGACCTTGACAGCTCCTTGTGTCTTCCTTGGTGCCCAGACTTTATATCCCACCAAATGGGGCAGTGGAGTGTGGGAGTTTTTACTGGGAGCTCCAACCAGCAGAGTTCAGTGATTTTGGAGAAATGCAGAGAGAGAAGGAGGCACATGAAGGAAAAAAAGGAAAGGGAAAAGGAAACAGGAAAAGGGAAGAGGAAAAGGGGAAATAGAAAAGGGGAAAGGAAACAGGTAAAGGAAAAGGAAAAGGCTAGAGGAAAAGGAAACAGGAAAAGGAAAGAAGAAACGGAAGCAGGAAAGGAAAAGGAAGAGGAAAAGGGGAAGGAAACAAGAAATGGAAAAGGAAAAAGGAGAAAAGGAAAAAAATGAAAATCAACCTTCCTGCTGTGTCTGTATCACCTTGGCTGCCACAACCCCAGCAGGGCACAGGAGGGGGCCAGGCTGGAGACTGGATGAGAAATTTGGGGTTCTTTGTGAGGGCCACCAAACTCTTCCACCTCTGTACTCCTGCAATACACCCTTGTCCCAAAAACTTCCAAGGATTTGCAGGGTTAAATGAGCCAGCAAAGCCTCCCAGCCCATTGAAGGAGTGAGCAGACACTGGGCAGTGACTCCTAGGGGCAAAGCAAAGCTCAGGAAAGGTTTGTAAAATGTCTTTTTTTATTACTTTGGAAGCCTCTGGATCAGTCTTTCCTCACTTTGCAAATCAAGTCTGTCTCACCCCCTCATCTCAAAGTATCTTTGAAGCACTCCAGAGCACTCTGTACAAGCCAAAGGTTTATTTGTTTCATAAACAAGTCAAAATTATATTCATGGAAAACAGGTAAATGGACAAAAGGAAAACACACAGCACTGAACACTATAGAGCACTGACATGTAGAGGTGCAGCTCCCTCCCTCGTGCGATGCCCTCCCTCCCCAGGCCCCCCAAAATTTTGCTTGAAAAGCCTAATACAGAGGTCCAAAATCTGATTCAGCTTCAACAAGATAATACAGGTCACAGTATTGAATCATAAAGGTAACGACAAGAGAGGAACTGCCTCAGAAAGGGGGAGAGGTAAAAGAGTTCCCCCATCTCTTTCCTTTCTTCCTTTTTTCCTTAAAATTTCAAACAAAGGTTAAGGAGGAGAGGAGGGGAAAATCCATGGAAATAAACACTTTTTCACTCCTATATATATATATATGTATATGTATATACATATATATATATATATATAAAGCAGGATTCTCAGTGAACACAAAATTCTATAAAACTACCATTGATCTGTGTAGGTTTTCTCCCCCTATCTTTTTTTTTTTTCTTTTTAAAAGTTGCTTTAAAAAGGATAAAAAGTGCACAGACACCCTTATAAGGCACAAACAGATCTTCTGTACAAATCATATATCATTGGACTGTTTAAAAAAAATAGCAATACGAATACTAACAATGAAATCTGTAAGAGGCTACTTTTTCCTGGAATTTTTTTTCTTTTTTTTTTTTTTCTTTTTTTTGAGGCCTATTTTGGAAAATTCCTGTTGCTCTTGGATAGGCAGGGCCACAGGTCCACTGCTCTCCCATCCCTCTTGGTTCCTTGCTGGCCTCACTGGGTGCTGCCCCTTCTTACAAACTGATTTTGGCTGCTACAGCAAAAATTCAGCCTCTGCAAAGTGTCCTGAACAGCTCCTGGGGTGGATTCGGTGTTTCTCCTTGCTGGCTTAAAAATACAAAACAGAGCTACACCAAAACAACCCCAGCCAGGCTGCACCCACCCTGCTGCTGGAGGCCCTGAGGTGGCACCGAGCAAGGGGGTTCTGCTCCCTGGAGCACCAAGGGCACCCCTGGAGCTGGGACAGCACCCTGGGCATGGCCCAGCCCTGCTCCAGGCCGGGCATTCCAATTCCTCCCCAGGGAAAGGCTTCCCACGGCTGGCAGTGCCCAGGTAGGGGCTGACACACCTGGCACTGCTGTGCCCACTGCCCACAGCTGGACCTGGATCTGCCAGCCTGGGGCTGGGACATCCGTGGGAGTGCACAGCCTGTGCTCCCTGGGGTGGAGGACAGCTGGGAGGTCCAGAACAGCTCCAGGTGCAGGGAATGTGCCCTGGCTCCTCCTCAAGGAAGGTGGGAGTGAAAGGTGCAGTGGCTCTGCTGAGGGTGGTGGCACAGCCAGTGGCACCAAAAAGGTCTCCAAAAAGGGCTCTGCAAAGCTGTTGGGCCCTCGTGCAGGGCCATGGCTGAGAGGTCACAACAGCCTCTCCTGATACACTCAATAAAAATGTTCATCAGCACTCCAAGGAAAAAGCAAAAGGTTTCTGGGTGTCCTGTGAGCACAGCCCACTGCAGGAGGAGGATGGCAGGGCTGGCACAGGGCTGGCACAGGCCAGTAGCCAAACCCAGCTCTTCTGGCACAGCCAAGCCCCCCACGTGGGCAGCAGCACCAGGCACCCACAGCCTTGGAGGAGAGAGGGAACAGCCAGACATCCCTCAGGCTCCCTCTGTGCCCAGAAGCTCTAAAATGTACAGGAGTTATTATTCCATTTTTTCCCTTTTCCAGACTAAAATGGTAATTGCACCTTTCTGAAAAGCTGTTCTTGTGCACTTGGTAGCACACAGTCACAGAGCTGCAGGGACACCGCTCCTCTCATCCTCCCATTTCCATCATTTTCCCTCTTTATGAGCCCGAAGCAGCTGGAAACTGGCCAGGCTGGGGCTGAAGGACAGGATAGGGGCTGTGCAATGGGCAAAGGACAGAGACTGGAGCAGCAGGGAGGAGGATGCTGAGCTCCTCACACCAGCCCTGGTACTGAATAATCAGGTGCTGCCTGCAGCTGACATTACACCAAATACCCATTTACCTTTGAGTTCCCACCATCTAATTCAGCCTGAGCCTTTTTCTTTCCTCCTCAGTAAAGCCAAGTGAGATAGTCCCTGTTTTTCTCAGCAAGGTCTCAGGTACAGTTGAGACCCAGCGTGCAGGCAGCTGGGAGCTGTGCTGGGAAAGAAAGAACAGGTAAAATCAGCAAATACAGTCCCCAGAAATAAAGGTGAGCCTGATGGGACTGGGTCAGAAATTAATTTCTCACCAAAGCCTCCAAAAAATCCCCGTGGTGGGGTGGGAGGAAGGCTGAGCCCTGCCATGGCACTGGCTGCAGGGGAAGGTCTAGCACAGGTGACAGTCAGGACAGGTGACACAGCAGCTGTGCCACCTCCAGGAGGGCAGAGCAAAGTGCAGGGGTGTGTGCCTGCAGGTGACAAAGCCACCACTGCAGTGTGCCCATCCACACACCCCTGCCACCCACAGGCTGCATTTATGGCTTCAGAAGGCAGCAGGGCTGTGCCCGAGCTGCCCCTCACAGCTCCCTGCAGCTCCGTCACTGCAGGGGCTCTGTGTGGGCTCATGCTCCTCACTGCTACCCCATGGCTCTCAGCCTCCATGGCCAGAAGTCCCTGTTCTGCCCCAGAAAGAAAAATCTGCTTTAAAAAGCCCAGACCAGCTCCTCCATGTCCCCATGAGCCTGTTCATGGGGACAGAACCCCAATAAGTGACAACCTGGCTGTGCCACTATTTGGCCTGAGCTGGTTCTCCTTACATGACATTTCCAGATCATTTCTGTCCACTTTGAACCCTCCTGCTGGGCTTTATCCCATTTTCACTCCACCACAGCACAAGCCCCTGGCAGCAGCCCAGAGCTGTGGGGTTTTAGGGTCGGGAAGCCCAGTGGCACCTGGCACTGCCCAGTGGCACCTGGCACTGCCCAAGTGACAACCCCCCAGCACAGCGAGCCTCCCCCGCAGCGGGAGGAGAGAAAAAAGAGCCTTTGCAGGGGAAATTTCTCATTTGCAGCTGGCTGGGGTCCCGGGCCCCACACGATCCTCAGCTTTGCTCCCTGAATTGTGCCCTAGCAGTCAAATAAGGAAACACAGATAACAGAGCCACTGGATAACGACTGACCAGCACGATAACCCAGAAGCAGGGACGGAAAGGCGTGGGTTGCTAGCGGCGTTCCCCCTTCCCGCAGCCCCTACGGACGGTAAATTTTAATCACATCTTTGATGACCCGTCGGCAAATGGGGCAGCAGGCGTTGAGCTGCTTCTTCAGCTTAAGACCACAGGTGTTGCAGAGGCACATGTGTCCGCAGGTGTAGATCACCGTGTCCACCTCGCTGTCAAAGCACACGGTGCACTCCCCGTTCTTGCTGCTCGATGGCTCCGGAGGGGAGAAGACAGGAGAGATGGGGGGGCTCAAAGGGGAGCTGGGGGCAGTCACTGCAAGAGAAAAGAGGGAATGAGGTTGTTTGGTCAGCTGGGATGGGGCAAAGCTGACACTGTGTGAAGTTTTCTGGATCACCTAAGAGGTTGGGGGAGAATTGAGCTAGGGAGATGAGTAGGGAAAGTATTATACAAATCCTAGAATGCCTAGTGGGTTATTTGAGCCTGTTTTGTGAGGAAGGTGAGATGGACGAGTGTCAGGCCTATGATGACGAATGGGAGGAGGAAATGGAGGGCAAAGAATGAAGTTAGTGTGGGGTTATCGACAGAGAACCCGCCTCAGGCTCATTCACACTTAAGGCAGGTTTTAAGGCTGTCCTTAGTCATTGCCTGGTTCTTTGGCCAAATGAAGCCCAGTGTATTCCAACCTGCAGCAGTCACAGCTCTGGGCAGAGCCAGTTATCCTGTTTCTACACATGGGGCAGGTGCCACATCCACACATTTTTGGAACACTTGTAGGGATGGTGATTCTACCACTTCCCTGGGCTGCTTGTTCAAATACCTGACCACCCTTTTCATAAAGAGATTATTACTTATATTTAAATTAAATCACTCCTCGTGCAACTAGATGCTGTTTCCTGCCATCCTGTCCTGTTCCCTGGCAGCACAGCCCAACCTCCCTGGCTGTCCCCTCCTGTCAGGGAGTTGTTCAGAGCCAGAAGGGTCCCCCTGAGCCTCCTTTTCTCCAGGCTGAGCCCCTTTCCCAGCTCCATTCCCTTCCCTGGACACACTCCAGCCCCTCCATGTCTTTCTCATCTCGAGTGGCCCAGAACTGGACACAAGGTTCGAGGTGCAGCAATGCCAGCACACGGGACAGTCCCTGCCCTGCTCCTGCTGCCACACTGGGGCTGATACAACCAATGCACAGCCCTTCTCCAGGCCATGAAACCTTTCCATTCCTTGCTGGCCTGGCAGGAAGGGTACCCCCCATGGCTGAGGGCTGGCTGTCCTTACCCAGCGAGGACTCGGAGGCCGATGAGGACCTGTTGACGCTGAAGGCCATGTCTGAGTCGCTGTCGTACTGGGAGCCACCAGGAGATCCTGAGGGAGACACCGTCCCTGGGCTGGACTGCACCGTGCCTGGGAACACAGGAGAGAGCTGAGCCCACAGAGGGACCCCCCAAACCTGGCCAAAGCCCTCAGCCTGCTGAGCTGCCCCCACCCCCCTGCACAGCGACTTCAGGGCAAGTCCAGCTGCTGAGCTAATGCTGCCCCTTGGTAACGACACAGGGCGAGATTCTGGATGGGAGCCCAGGGTCTGGACCTCGCTATGCCTTTGTATGATGCCTGTTCAGCTTCAGAGAAGCAAGCACCAGGTTATGCAATATTTGCCTTTCCACTTCCCCACAGTCCCACTCTCCCCAGCAGCAGTGGGCTCCAGCTGTGGTCGTCACACTGTCATCTGGGAAAAGCCATTGCTTTGGATGAAGAAAACCTGCTTTACAAAGGCATTAACATCTGCTATTCTGATTGATTCCTTAACAGAAGGAGAGGAGAAAGGCTGGAACCGGTCACCAGCAATGGATCAGAAATGCCAGCTGATCCCTGAGCTGTGGCAGTGCTTCAGGAGCAATTACTGCCCGTGCTTAAACCAGAGCTGTGCCCATAAAAATCACCATCCTTACCAAGGCAGAAGTTTAATACCTGTGGGCTGGAATAGGGAGTTTATAAAGAATCCCTTCTATAAACAAACCCACTGAAAAACACTGTTTCCCCCACAACTACCCCTGTTTATAAAGAATCCCTTCTAAAAACAAACCTACTGAAAAATGGCTGCCCCCCACAACCATTCCTATTTATAAAGAATCCCTTCAAAAACAAACCCACTGAAAAACAGCTGCCCCCCACAGCCATCCCTGCCTCTCTGCCTGCAGCTTGTTTTATCTCTCAAGCCTCATTCTTTCCTGGGGGAATCACAGAGGCTGCACACATCTCTGTGACAGGCACCATGCTTTGTCACTCTTGTTTGCCAACACAAGGAGCTGCATCCTCACACCAGTGAACACTGAGTGCAAACCCAGAGCTCTGCTTCTGGCCCAGCAACCTTCCCCAGCCAGGTGCTCTGTTGGCTGCACTTACCCAGGATTTTGAGCTGGTTGATCACACCGTGGATGGTAAAAAACACCCAGAGGGACTGTGAGGTGTCCACGCACATGAGCATGCCCCGGCTGGCCCCGTTGACCCCGTGGTGCACCTCCCCGTTGGGCAGGACCATGAAGCTGAGGATGTCACCACTGTTGAGCACTGGGAAGGCCCTGTAAACCACCCAGTACTCCTTACGGTCCAGCAGAAAATCCGGATCCGCCGGGAGCTCGTTTGTCCGCAAAGTGCTCGGATCACACGAGGTGATGCCGAACGAGAGGGCCCCGTAGTAGGGCAGCCCCAGGTGTCCAACTTCCACAAAGAGGCTCTCCCCGATGTGCAAAGGCCGGTCAGAAAACACCAAAGTCCTATTGCTCTCCTGCCAGTTGGTGCAGGCCACCATCCTGTCCTGGGAGAAGGTGATGTCGGGGCCGCGGGTGGGGTGGAAGCGCAGGTCGGTGTCCAGGAAGGCCGGGACTCCCTGCGCGTGCTGCCGCCGGCCGGGGCAGCAGGGGATGATGTGGTTGTCAGTCCCAAGCCCTGGCACCCGGCTTAGGTTCAGGTTTGCAATTTTGGCCACCACTTGGTTGTTCTCGAGCTCGTTGTTGTTGAAGTTGGCCGAGTCGTGGTTGCTCTGGGGAAGGCAGGTGCTGAGCCGGGCGGTGCTGAGCCGGGCGGTGGTCATGGTCTCTGCAAACATGCTGTCTGTGAGAGAAACCCAGGCACAGAGGCTTTAGTCAAGAGAAAACTGCCTGCTTTTATGCTTTCAGTTGTTATTGCAGCCTACAGACTCCATAAGGGAAAATCGGCCACGGGTCAACCACTAATGAACAGCCCCTGGTGCAGAGTCACGCGTGGAGCAGGCAGAGAGTGGCTGCATCTGGCACCAGCCAGGAAAAACAAGTGTTCCAAAGTACCTGTGTGATCTGGGAGCTCCCTGCACTGGGAAATGGGGAAAAGCTGCAAACCAGTGTGCTCCTACAGCTTTCTGAGCAGAAGGATCTGATAGCTCTAAAAAAAAAAAATCTCAATATTTTGTTGTCCCAAGGTCTTGTGCAAGACAGGTGCACAAGTGAGGAACTCAAGGATGAATGGATATTCTTTCCACACTCCTTGTCATTGCCTTACACAGGTGTGCCCCAGAGAGGTCATTTCAAGCCTCATATCTCAGGGGTGTTCACAGCCCTGCAGAGGTTTTGAATGGAGAACTTGTCACAAAAGCTACTTCCTGCAGGTGTTAGAAAGCTTTTACAGCAGAAGGTTGTTTTCCCTTTTCACAGCAAAGGGAAAGTCAGGATGTTGATCCTTAATTAATTTCCCAGGTTTCCACTTGAGCCAGGCCAGGCTTGGGGGTGATGTAAAGGTGTGGGAAAGTTTGAGAGTGTTCTCCCTTCTACCTCCAGCCCTGTTGGGGCAGCCTGGACACTTCACTCTGGAAGGTTTCATGCACTGAGCAAAGTCAGAGCATGTGGAATTTAAGAGTATGTGTGATTTACTCCTGGTCTTCACAGAGATGGAGAGGGTAAAGCAGCCCAGCATCAACACTGCTTTCTACTTGGAGGACAGAACCCCCAGGCTTTTGGCAAAAAAAGGAAAAACACCCAAATCCACCCAGCAGCTGCAAAGCAGAACCTGCCTCACTCAGAAGCCCAGGAAGGAGAGGCCACTGGGGTGGGCTGATGGCTGGAGCAGCTCCTTCTCAGCCAGCACAGCTTGTGTGGCAAGAAATGCTCCCACAGAGGGGTCAGACACATCCAAGCTTCATGATGGATGTCCCATCCCTAGAAGTGTCCAAGGCCAGACTGGACAGGGCTTGGAACAGCCTGGGATAGTGGAAGATGTCCCTGCCCATGGTAAGGGGTTGGAATGAGATGATCTCCAAAATCCCTTCCAGCCCAAACCGTTCTGTGATTCATGATCCTGAAAGACACATTTTATGCCTCAGAACTGGATTTCACAATTTTCTCAACTCACAATATTTTGTGAGGATGAGGCAGAGACAAGTAGATCCTCAAGCAAGGAATTCAGGTCCCCTGGTGCCCCAGGTGGCTGAGCATGGCCCTGATTCCTGGGGCAGTGTGGGGGGTTTGTATTTTAATAAAGAAAACCTCCCAGCAGAGTACAGGTGCTCTCAGCCTGAGTCTTTCACTGGGAACTCTTGGATGCTGCAGGCAGGACTGAGGTGGGGAGCAGAAAGAAGCTGCATTTTATTTTTCAAACTCCAATTTAATGAGGAGAAAGGAGAGCCCTGGTGAAGCAGCTGCCTTGGCCAATACAGCAAACATTCCTTCTCCTCTGTGACGAGCACCAGAGGCTGGAGTGTGTCACAACTGCAATTACAGGACAAGCTGCTGGTGAGGTTTAATTACACATTTGAGGCACAGCAGACAGGGAAAAGCGTTGCTTATGTGTGGCCTTCTCGCCTGTAAAATAATTGGCACTGTTCAGAAGCATGCGTGATGGAGCTGCCTGCCCTCTGGACTCACCATTCCACAGCTCATCCCTGGTGCCTGCTCCATGCCAGGCTGGCAGCACCATCCCCTGGGGCAGGTGCAGCTGCCTTGGGCTGTTAAAGCTCCATCAGCTCCGAGGAGCCTCCGGCAAAGGGCAACTCTCTTGGATTTTTAAAGTGTTCCCTGTGGTGCAGCCCAGTTCAAACACTCCATCTAACGCTGAATTAATTAGAAATTTCAATGCTGTAAAAGCCTCAAAAGGAAAATCATTCCATGGCCATCAGCTGGGCTTGCTAATGGGAACAGATTCATCCCATCTTGCAGCCCTCCCTAAGGAAGAGGCTGTAAACCAGCCAGACTCCACCTGATTCCAGGGCTCTGAGTGATGTCCCTGTGCCAGGGAAGGGTCACAGTGCCAACACAGCCCCTCAAACTGCCAGCCTGGGTGGGACCACGGCCAAGAGCAGAGAGAGGGGCTGGGGAAGGGCTCCAGGAGACTCTTGGGCAATTACTCATAGTTTTCCAATGGACTGGCCGTAACTGGTAGCTGGGAAAGAACAGACTAAGTCACAACTGGTCCTTTTTGTCTCCTCAATCCTTGGGACCTTGCTCCATGTTTTTTCATGCCAAAGCAGCACATCCAACTCAGCAGCACATCCTTGCTCCATGTTTTTCCATGCCAAAGCAGCACATCCAGCTCAGGGAAAACTGAGTGGAATTACAGGTAAAGATTTCCATTTATCCCTTCCCATAATGTGCAGCCTTAGGACTTTTCATCACTGCCATCTCTGGAATATATTGCTACTGCTGGCAGAGGAAAAATGATTAATTGGCGGTACAAAACCAACAGCAAATTAATTTTCTTAAGTGCCCCATAGAAACACTCACACAGATCATGCATCAGAAAGAGCAAGCAGAAGAGCAGCCCAGAGGCCAAAAAGACACACTCACCTAGAATTTGCACTTCGTGGGTAATTCCATAGACGTCTATGAGCGCCCAAAGAGGCCCGGAAACTTTAATACCACAGTGAAACAAGATGGGCTCCTCGTCGTTAATACTGTAGAAGACTCTGCCGTGCCGGTCCACCCAGAAGGCCAAGATATTGTCCCTGACCGCAAACCTCTCGGGCAGAGCCTTGGCCCAGTAGCCGGGCCGGGTGACGAGGTCGGGGCAGGCGTACTTTGGTATCTCCTCGGAGCTCATCTGCGAGGGGTCGTGGATGGTGAAGCCGAAGCGCAGGGCGCCGCTCCAGCCGTGGTGCACGGCCACCAGCTTGAGGCGCACCTTCTCGTAGAGGTGGATGGGCCGGTTGGTGAAGGTGACGCCGTTGCAGAAGCTGTTCCTGCGCGTGGCGCGGCGCGAGTGCGCGTCCAGCCGCACGTTCTTGCCCTTGGCCTGCGAGTGGAAGCGCGGCGGCTCCGCCAGCGCCAGCACCGAGCGCCGCTCATGGCTGCTGCTGTTGGGCAGGCTGTAGTAGGGACGGCTGGACACCGAGCGCGCCTGGTGGCTCGTGTCTGCAACGGGATAAAGGACAGATGTCAGCAAGGATTGGTTCAGCTGGATGGGATTTGCAGCGCTCTGGCAAGAGATGGAGTGTCACAGGATCTCACAGGATCTCACAGAATTCACAGAATCACACAGAATCACTCATAGAATCACACACAGAATCATACAGAATCACACAGGATCTCACAGAATTCACAGAACCAGAATCTCACACAGAATCACATAGAATGACCAGGTTGGAAGGGACCTTCAAGATCATCCAGTCGAACCCAGCCTCAACACCTCAACTGAACCCTGGCCCCCAGTGCCACATCCAGGCTTTGTTAAACACACCCAGGGATGGGGACTCCACCACCGCCCCGGGCAGCCATTCCAGAACTTTATCATCCTTTTTGTAAAAAATTTTTTCCTAATATCCAGCCTGTATTTCCCTTGGTGCAGCTTGAGGCTGTGTGCTCTGGTTGTGTCAGTGCTGCCTGGAGAAAGAGCCCAGCCCCACCTGACCACAGCCACTTTTCAGGAGCTGCAGAGAGTGATAAGGTCACCCCTGAGTCTCCTTTTCTCTAAACTAAACACCCCCAGCTCCCTCAGTCGTTCCTCATAGTGCTTGTGTTCCAAGCCCCTCAATATTTCACCTTCACACAGCATGCTTAGCCACAATCTGCTCTTTGTTGTCCCAGTTTGCCCCTCAGCTTTCTGCAGAAATGTGTCAAGCAAGGTTAGGCAGCTTCCCTGCAAAGCTGGAGAGGAAGGAACGTCCTTTGTTCCCATCAGATGCTTCCTATTGCCCTCAGAAAAGCCCAACATCTGCAGCTCCAAGTTTCCTCCTTGCAGAGCACGTGCTGCTCCAACTCACATGGTGGCCAGAGACAGGAGCTCTGAGGATTGTGGCTGCTAAAAATCACAGATGCTCAAGGTCAGCATGGGTTTTAGGAGATTTTTGTGGGACGTGCAGCCACCAGCTGATTTTGTAATGATGAACAGGAACTTTTGACCAGCACAAATAATCCAAGGCATTCAGCAGCTGGAGCACCTCTGCAACACCAGACTGTTCCTCCCAAACCTTCAACCCAGCCCCTGGCTCAGATATCAGATACAACTGGCACATTCAGGAACATTTCATCCTTGCCTTTACCCAGAAGCTCCCATTTGAGCTCAAAGCACTTTATAACTGATGATTGTTTTCAGCTTCACAGCACCGCAGATGGCACAGAAATCCTGCCATCCTCCTTTTACAGATGGGAGAAGGAGAATTGATGGGTGAGATCTTGCAGCATTTAAAGTCAATAGCAATTCTGAGACTGACTTCAAGAAAAGCAGATTTGGGACCTAAAGTGAGCTTCACACAGCCATGAAGCAGAAATGAAAAATAGCTCAATTTGGATCTTAAACCTTAGCTAGAAGCTTCCTGAGGTGGAGACAATGTCTTGTGCATATCCCTGAGCACATGGGGACTTGCTCCAGGTCCTGGGCTCCCACCACCACCATGGTGCTTTAGAAAATTTGGTCTCCCCATTCCCCACCCACTCCACCTCTCCTCCTGTCTCTGCACCTGGCTTTGTAGATGTTTTAAGCAAAAATGGAGCACATCCTGAATGCCCAAAGCCATCCTGTTAAATATAAAACCCCATCACATGCTCACAATTATTCTGAACACTTTTTGCCATGCTTGAAGCTTTAGCAGCCACCTGCCAGGCCCTTCCTTCAAGCTGCTCCCTCCCTGCGTGCAACCCCAGGCTTTGCTTTGTGACAAGGGAAGGATTTTTCTGTCTGTTGGAAAAAAAACCACCAGAAGATCCTGGGAGCTCAGCTGGGTGAGCTGGCAGGAGGGCTGCAGTGGTGGCAGCTTCTTTTTGGAAGCAAAAGCAGAGCAGACAGGGCAGTGAGAGGCTGGGACCTGCACTAAGGCACAGGGCAAAGAGAAGAGAGGGTGCAGCAAGATCTGAGCACAGGATTAGCCCTTCAAATCAGGCACCGGGAGCAGGAGTCAAAGGGCTATGAAGGCAAAAAGCTCCTGTTTGCAGTAAGATATAAATAACAATCAATAGGTGTTTTGTCTCTTGGTTTGTCCTGCACGTGACAGTCGCTGTGCAATGGTTAATCCTGTCAAACAGCAGTGGAAATTAATATACATCCTTGCTCTCAGGCAGTGAGGGGAGGGTGCCAGTTCCATGCTAGGGCTGTGAAATGAGCCCTGGAGCAGATGGGGAAGGGAAAATCCTCCCCAGGTGCTCAATCCCCCTGCCCAGCACAGCACCTCTGCCCCCAGCACAGCAGGGTTCCGCAGAAAGGGACATTTCTTTCTGTATTTCCAGGAGAAATCTCACTCCCTGCCTGCTGAAGAGCTAAAATGCAGCAATGGCTGCTCCCAGCACAGCCCACCCGTGCTCATGTGGGTGCTGCTCCATGTGTGTGTGCCTGTCAGCACTCCTGACAACAGAGCTGCTGCCAAGGGAGCGGGGTCTGGGGGCTCCAGGCAGGGACCCAGCCAGCACCGGGCAGGGTGGAGCCTCTCCTGGCCTTGTCCCCCATCACAGCACCCCTTTTTCCATGAGCATTCACTCAGCCTTTGTGCCCTTCAGGTGGGACCTGGGTCCAGCAGCGCTGGGATGGATCCCAAGGGGCTCCTAAAGGGCTGGGTGGGCTCTGTGCCACCTCACACCCTGCCTGGCTGGGCAGAGAAACCCTCATTTTATAACCCACTGAGCTGCTTTTGTTTGTAAAATGGTTAAAAACAACCCCCCTGTTGGTGCAAGTGCCATGGCCTCACATGGCACTTTCAACAACATGAAGAATGGAAAATGCCATGGCATTGGGAAAGGGGATTTTGGGGATAGCAGAGAGGAGAACAAAATCTGTCTTCCTTCCTTCCTCCTGCCATGGCCCCACATTGGCCAGCAGGAGGAAGGAGGGAAGACAGGTTTTGTTCTCCTCTCTGCTATCCCCAAAATCCCCTTTCCCAATCCCACTGCAGCACCAGCCTTCCTCCCACAGCCCCCTGATGAAGAAGAGGCTCCTGCCAGGGATGTGATGCCCTGGCACTGCTCCCAGGCAGGTTCTTCTCATGCCCCTCTCAGAGGGCACAGAGGATCAAGGTGGCAGTGCCAGTGCCACCAGTATGAGTGACAGCACAGTGAGGACACTGGCACCCACTTCAAACACAGCTTTGGGTCCACCCCGCCAGAGGAGGACTCAGAGCTGGGGTCTGGCACTTTTTGTTTGTTTTGTTTTGTTTCGTTTAAAAAAAACAGGAAAGCATATTGTGGCTAAACAATAGGAAACGCTGGGACGGAAATGAAGGGATAATTTATTTATAACGCTGTCCCCCCTTCACATGAACACCTGCCTGTGGAATAAAGCCTGCCACCACCCGAGGCAGGCAGGCAGAGCTTTCCCACTGAAACACGCCTGCGGTTGAGCTGGGCCATGTGCTTTACTCATTAGGTGCTGACGGGGACTCCAAGCTCAACAGGATGTTTGTGCCTTTCAATTGTGCCTTTCAATTGCCCTAATTTGCAGCTCGGCTTCCACAGTTTGGCTCGGTTTATTCCCTCTGCTATTGCTCCAGAGCCTCTCCTCTGCCCGCTGTGCATTCCCACCCCAAAGTGGGATGGCACAGCCAAGCTCGTGGCACAAGTGCCACCCTGCCCAGGGTGCCTGACAGGCACTGAAGAGCTATGCCAACTCTTTTTTAAATTTTTTTAAGCTGTGAGATTCCTATAACTCTTGGGAGCAAGTAATTTCTTATTTCTGCCTCACTTCCCTGTCCAAAATAGAGTAACACCATTCCTCCACCTCATGGACAGCTAAAAGGATGGAAAAATGTGAGGTTCTCAAACACTTCAACCCCTGAGCCCTGAGACCCTGGCTGCATCACCACAGGGGACACAAACCCACTGAGGGATGCCTTGAGCTTCCATCCCTCTTTTTATTCCAGTTCTCCATTTTTCATCCCCCCTCTTACCAGTTTCAAACAAGACACTCACAGCACATCCCTCAAACATAAAAGGCAGGAAAGTGGAAGGAAAAGCTGAAGTGAAGGGTGAGGAATGGTCTGAGGCTCCTCACTGAAGGATCAACCCTTTTGGCAAGGCAGCATTTCCATCCATATCCTTGTGGTGTCAGATGACACTGAGGCAGATTTGGGTTCTGGGGGCCTGTGCTCTCATCTGAAGCTTCACCTGCTTTCCAAAAGGCCAGCAGACTCATTCCAGAGGTTATGCTGACCTTTGGAGAGGTATTTTAACAGACATGCACTTTGCATTTCAAAAAGGTACAGCAGGCAGACCCTGGACAAATTCCACATATTTATCATGGTTCCAGTTCTAAAAATAAACATTTTTTTTCACCCATTTGTTTGCAGTGGCACTGTAATCCCACTGACAGCAGCAGACAGAATTCAGCTCCAGAGCCCTGTCTGAGGCTGCTGCTCTGCCTGGGGCGTGGGATGGAGGAGGCTGCTCAGCTGGGGAGTGACCTCGAGCCAGATCCATCCTGCCTTCACTTGCCCTGACAAGCCAGGCAGGAATGATACCCCTAAAATGGGGGAGAAGGGAATAATGCTGAAGGAGAGCAGAGCTACAGCGAGAGCAGCCTGACAGGAGGAGGAGGAGGAGGAGAGCGCTGCGTCCTCATGCGTCACCGGTAAATCCATGGTCTGCACCAGAGACATTCCCCGGCTCCCACAGCCTGCTCCTGAGGGCCTTTCCCAAGTAAACCCATGACAAAAGACCCACAGGAGCCCAAGGAGCAGTTTGGTGCCAAAACAGGGCTGTGCAGTGGACACAGAGAGGGAAAAATACTGGGACCATCCACAGCTGGCAGCAGACATGGCTCATGCTGAGGGAGCATGGTCTGCCCTTGGTCAGAGAAAGGCTGGGAGGTTCAGAGAAAGGCTGAAGGGTTCAGAGAAAGACTGAGAGCTTCAGAAAAAGGCTGAAGGGTTCAGAGAAAGGCTGAAAATCTCCTGAGAGGCAGCAGCATGCAGCCTGAAATCCATCTCTGGAGCCTCGTGCCCG
The DNA here is from genome assembly GCF_028769735.1 of Zonotrichia leucophrys gambelii. NCBI lineage: Eukaryota > Metazoa > Chordata > Aves > Passeriformes > Passerellidae > Zonotrichia > Zonotrichia leucophrys. The sequence goes on from NC_088183.1 coordinate 2,020,976, forward strand.
GTGAAAGGGAATCCACCAAACACACCCACGGCTTATCTTTATGGGCTCTGCTTTATCTCAACCTCTTCCTATCCCAGCAGATACTCAGGTGGCTGCTGCTGCTGCTGCACATTGAACAGGGTGTCTGCAGACAGGGGCAGGTGGAGTTTGCATTGTGACAGGAAAACCACAAGAGGTGGGGACACCAAGGGTGAGTTCACAGCGTGACAGCGAACATTGGGAACAATCCCAGTCAATCCCAGTGTGCTCCAGTCAAAGCACATCTCAAAGTCCTCACCCACTGGTGCCTTGGGAAGGCTGAGCTATAGCAGAGACCGGACAGAGCTAAAGAATAAAGCAGGGATTTATTCAAAGGATCTCCTCCATGGATGCACCTTGGGCAGCACAAGAGCCCAGCCAGGGCTGCACCCAAGATGAACCAAAATGGCCCCAAAATGCACAACCGGGCACGAGGTCTCTCCCTTTGATCAATTCTACTCCATTTGCACCTTGCAGTTCATTGTCCCATTCCAGCTTTAGCCCATCCAGTCCCATCCTTGTTTTTCTCTCTCCAGCCCCCGGTGTTTGTGCTCTGGGCTGAGATTTGGGTCATTTGTCCTTGGTGCCCAGCTGGAGCAGGAATTGTTTTGTCTCCCTGCTCTGTGCACAGAGCTCACCATCCCCTGATGTGAGCCCAGACCCAAACACTAAAGCAGCACAGAATGTGAAAAACAGAAAAGCCAAACCTGAGGCATGAGCACAGCATCTGCACTGCTGGAGCCACTGGGAGGCTGGAAGAGGCAGGGGAGGCTGTTGCTGCAGATACCAAACATCCCCAGCAGCACCAAACAGGATTCTGCTCTGACACGATCTTATCTTCTGAGGACAAGAGATACAAATCTGCTCACATATAAATTTAGTGAGCTGTCTAGACATTTCTTTCTTTTTTTTTTTAATACAGAGAATGTGTCAGGGAGCTCTGTGGGAAGCACTGGGGTGGCCTATTCCACGATCAGCGGTGCGGATTTGAAAAGCTGGGCTACCAAATCCAACAAAAAATAAAAATTTGCCTCATTTCTGAATGTCCTGCTGCCTCAAACACTGGAAAATTCAATTAATAAACCCCCCTGTGTAAATTCCTATGGTTTGCACGACCAATCTGGAGGCCTGTTCTGATGTAATGAAAGAAACTTCCAGAGAATTCAGAAAAGGTTCATTTGCAAGAGAGTGACACAGAAATCGAGGTGTTAAGGGGACACTGAAGAGCCTGTGACGAATTACAGGAAATGTGAAAATTTTGAAGAAATGCTTGTGAAGGAGGGGAGGAGGAAAGACAGACAAAAGTCACTTTTTCATTAAAAGAAGCTGTGTTGTGGCACTGAGGTAACTCTCAATGCACATATCTCATGGACATACATCATTTCTCATTGCAGAACAGTTCAGAAAAATCCCTGGCAGAGAACAGGGATTGACTTTAGCTCACAAAATCAAGTTGTGCTTGTCTCCACAAGAAAACCCTCTAATGCTTCAAATCAAACATTTTATGGGGGATTTTTTTTTAAATACTAAAATCAATTTTTTTTTTACAGGCAGGAGCTAATGTCGTATTTATTCTAGATGTAACTCCATGAAAACAGAGAGGTATTTGACAATAGCATTAGTCAAAATCCTTTAGCTCTGATCCTATCTGAAACCAGCAAAGGCAACTCCAGCAGGACCTTGCAGTAATTCCCAGCTTGTTCCACCTCCTGCCTCTCCCTGTATTTTCCAGGCTGCTCCACCTCCTGTGTGTCCTCAGAGCTCATCCTTTCAACTTAAACCCTTTTCTTGCAGTGAGAAGCTCACACCAAACTCAGCCACATCCCATTAAAAAATTGGGTAGCCTGAAAAGAAAGCCAAGACCAAACCTTAACTCTCCTGGTTATCCCAAAATCTCCTCATGGCAGCAGAATTGAAACCAAAAGATGGGGAGTGCAGCTGAAACTGTGACATGTCCCTCCCAGGAAGCACCAGCTGGCTCAGGGCAGAAAATAAACCATGACAGAAGCTCTGCTCTGAGGATGGAAAGTGCTGATGGCAAATCCTCCACAACCTAAAAGAGCCCCAGAAGCTGAGGAGAGCCTGGCAGGAATATTCTCCCATATATAGAATAGAATAGAATAGAATAGAATAGAATAGAATAGAATAGAATAGAATAGAATAGAATAGAATAGAATATATATAGTATAATATTTATAGTATAATATATAATTATATTTGTTAGATGTATATATTATTATATATTAAATACTTTAATATATTATTAAATTATTAAATAATATAATATTATTCTATTATATAAGATTATATTTATTATATGAATTAATATAATCTAATATGATGTAATGTAATGTAATATAATAATAATTAAATGTAAAATTATATAAATTTAGAATTATATATATGATATAATGTAATATTCTATATGTAATATAGTATAATATAATATAATATAATATAATATAATATAATATAATATAATATAATATAATATAATATAATATAATATAATGAATATATATATATATAATATTGTATTCTTCTCCTTGGCTTTGCTTTTGGTGGTAGAAGAAATCAAATATCTTTTGTCACAAGGAAAGCCAGTGCTTGACTTGGATGGAGAAGCATTTCCAGAGCAAAGTGAGGAGCCCTGAGCTAAACCAATACTGGTGGATCAGGCTGTAAAAACAAGGGATGCTCCCCAAAAATAAACTCCTGCTGGGTCTGCAAGGATGGGAACATCCACCCACACTCACCTCTGCCTCTCTCCTGTTGTGCCTCTCTCTCTGGGCACGCAGGAATTTTGCTGCAAAGTTGGCCCCATCTTTATTACAGGCTTTTCGTCCTCCTGCATATAAATAGCACTCAGTATACACAGAAGCCAGCGATTAAGCACTGGAAAAAAAAAAAATCTCCTCTTCCCTGTATTATTAGAGAATCTGGGTCAATGAGTCTGCAACTCGAGTAAGAAATTCTTAGAGCTGGTTAATGAGAGCCAGAGCGGGCGGGATGGAGGAAAGGCAGGGTTCATGCCATAATCCTGCCTAAGCCCTGCAGTGCCAGCGATGAAAGCAGCTGGGTGATGGATGAGGAGCCCTGGAAAGGGCACAGCTCCTCCTGGGCTGCTCCAGGGCTCGACACCCAGCTCTGGCTCCTGTGGCTCCCAAAGCCGCACAGCGCCCAGCCATGGCAGGGCTTTGGGACCCATCCTGCAAAACTCGCTGGAACTCTTGGCTACTGGCTCAAGATAAAAACATCCTGTCAGAAATGATCAGCCAGCGCTCTCACTGCAGCTCTGAGCGGGGATTTTTGGGCTGTGCTCTCACTAATCAGCTGCGTGTGCGACACACACGAGTTCCTACACCAGCAAAGCAAACCCCTGGCCCTGACTTGATGTATTATGGGTCTGCAGAATTGTTACCTTCTTTAGAAAGTGGAGCTTAGCTCAGGGAGAGCAGAGGTCTGCTCAGCTCACTTTATCTTCTCTGAGTCCATCACAGAGTTTTGGGAGGTGACCAAAAGCAGTGAGAAGTGAGCAGCTAATGGCTCTTAAAGCAACTCCACAAATGGTTTCTGAGGAATGCTAGGTTGGAAATGATCATCACTAGGTTGGAAGACTGAATATTTTCCAAATCTAAATGCTTGGTGATTGTCAGTCAGGGATTAAAACATTTATTTCTGTGATTTATTGGTTTTGTTGTTTTCTAGAAACAGGCAATGTGCATCAGAAAGCAAAGAGAGCATTAAAATATGCAACACTCGAGGCTGGAAAGACTGGTCTGGGAGGAGTGATCACAGCTGGAGACCCCAGGATGGGAAGAGAGGAGCAGAGATGTGAACAAAACCCTCGTGTTCTCTGGGGTGGCTGGGCTCTGCTTAGATTTACTAATTTCATACAGAAATAATTTACTAATTTCATAGGTCCAAGGTGAGAGTACAGACCCAGCCTAAGAGCAACCCAAGAGACCCCAAAGAGCTCCTGTGTCAGGGAGTGCTGCTCAAGGCCACCCCATGACTCTCTCTGAGACCCATCCTGCCCCTGGCTGGTCCCTCTGCACAGCAGAGATCACAGAATATTCCTCACAGATCAAAAACCTGCCTTGCTCTCCTTGCCCCCAGCTCCTCCCCATTCGTTTCTCACTTCCAAGACAACTCCTGCCCCACAGAGAACAAAAACAGCTCAGGTTTTCAGAGCAACACATTGGTCCAAAAGCTTCATTCTGGTGCTCTCCTACTCCAGTCAGGACTGGGATTTGTTGAGGAGTTACAAGAACTTGTGCCTGCCATTATCACTGACATTGAAATGGTCCATGCCCTCAGGCTCCTCCTGCTGCCAGAGCAGCACGGAAGGACCATTAATGCAAATAAAGTCCCTGTTTCCATTGAGCCTTTTCTCCTGGCCAGCTGCACCAAGTCATCTGCTCCAGGGATTTATAAATAGTGACCATGTCATTCCAATGTTAATGGCCTTTAATGAAATTGAAGGATGGCATGCATGCATTCCCTTTGAACATCCTCGGAGCTGCAGTCCCACTCCATGCCATGGTTTCAATGCAGCGCTCATGGAAAGAGCCCTGGGACTCAGCACATCCTTCCCACAGCCCATCCATGTGTTCCTCTGCACAGGAACACAAAGAGGGAAATCATTTTGTTGTCTCCCTGATGCAGGAAACCCACCCATCCCCTACAGACAGGCACTGCACCACGAGGGCAGCTTGTGACACAGGGAAAATTAAAAAAAAATAAAGATTTAAGAGCGATAGTGGCAATTGAGCTTCACTTTCCATGCATTGTTCTCCAAAAATCCCCGAAAAGCTGTGTTTACCTTATCTGCATCCCTCTGGGTTTGGGCTGTACACAATCCACAGCCTTCCCCACCTCCCCAAAGCATGTTTGGAGCAAGGCCAGGCCATGAGCTGCGCTGCCATGACTCAGGTGGGTGTGTGAGGCTCCAGCCAGGAGCTGCGATTTCCACACTCCCTGAAAACACCAAAAACTCCCCCCTGAGCACAGCAATCCTCCAGGGCTGGGGAGGAAGAAAAGCTGTGATGATGATGATGAGCACCTGGGCTGGTGAAGGCGTCCCTTTCATGGCAGGGGTTGGAATGAGGGGATCTTTAGGCCTCTTCCAACCCAAACCATTCTGGGATTCTGAGAAGGGTGAGATCAGCACCTGGAGAGATGCTGCAGGTGCAGGAAGGAGAGCCTGGTCATTCATTCCACCTTCTACTTTTCCCTAAAAACCCCCCAAGATAAAAGGAACAAACCTGCTCTTTTTCCTTGCTTCCTCACTTTTACAGAAATTTCTCTTTTCTTTATCTCTCTTCACAGTGCTTCTAAGAGTCCCTTTTTCTTTTCTCCTCCTAATTACAACTTCTCTATACTCCAAAGAATTCAGTTGAAAAGAAAAAAAACCCAGTGGAGCTATTCCAGTCCAAACAGGGATGGATAACCAGAGAGCCATCAGATTTAACAGTGCCACCCAGAGAGGGCTTCAGATCTGCCCTAAGAGCCAAAAACCCCAGGAAAAGGGGGTTTTCTTCCCAGCAAATCCCTCTTCCAGCATTTTCTAACTGTGTCCACAGCTCCTTTTCTATTTACACACAATTTAAACAGTGATCTGGCAGCAGGAGGGGAGAATACTTGGGGAGGAATGCATGGCTGAGGAAGCTAAATAAAGCAGTGGCCAGCTCCTCAATCATCCTATATTTTATATATACAAAGGCTGTGATCCCACTAAGCTTTTCCAAAACAATATGTAAAGAATCCAAAACAGGGCAAAACAAGGGTAATAACTGGTTGTAATTAAATCAGGGGCACAGCAGAGCTCTGTGCCAGGCTGGTTTCCCTGGCGCAGAGGCACTGGTGGCACTGGTGGCACTGGGAGCTCACTGGGGCTGTACTGGTGCGCTGCTGCCTCAAGCCAGCTCTGTCCCAGCAGGGAGATTTCAAGGAAATTCAATCTGGCCAAACTCTCTTTTTGTGATGACCTCACTCAACTCGTGCACAGTCCAACCTGTACAATAACATCACATTTTTTGTTGGCTGTTTTAGTAAATGTTCAGACAAACAAGCTGGGGCTTTTTTTTTTCTAAATACTTCAGAAACAAATAAAAAAAAATTTAAAGGGAAAAAGAAAAAAGCAAGGAAAAAAAAAAAGAGTAGCATACTGGTCCAGAAACACAGGAAAACATCCCACTAAAAAAAGATGCATCCCTCTTTTCCTTAGCTGAGGTTTTTAAAAATGCAGATTTCTCTGCTAAGCTGTGAAGGCAATCTGAGAGGCAGGTGGTTGTGCAACACTTGGCTGCTGCATGGCTCAGCTCTGAGATCCTTTTCCATGATATTTGCAGGAATTAATAAGAGGAAACAAGACCCACTTCAAGACATTAAACTGTCCAAACAAAAAAAATAAATAAATACAGTCATACCATTACCGGACACACCATGACCTCAGCCCCCTTCCTTCGTCTCAAATGCCTTCAATTATTTCAACACAAGAAGGATTTGAGCAAGAGAGGTTTATTTTTAAGCCTCTGTGTCAACCTTAATTCCAGTGGGGTTTGAACCCAGCACACCTAAATCAACATCAGCATTTTTCTCCCTTTATTCTTTCTGTCTTTGTGGTATCACAGCCAAAATATGATAGAGGCAGGTGAACCAAAAACAATCTGGAGATGAGACACAATTCCTTGCGTTGTTGAAAAGCCAGAAATGATGAAAACAATTTTTTTTTTTGTTCCCTGCCCCAAATGAAAGAATCCTTGGGGTGAAGGTGTGAATTAGAGAGCAAACAGCACTGCAATGGCCAGGTCCAGGCAGCACCAAGCCCTAATTTACACCCTGTTTTCTCACTTTTTTAATGTAAAGTTTGGGCTGTTGTTCAGCAGAACTCCTTCCAAACAGTTCACCACAGAGCTGCCAGTTGTTGTTGTTATTGTTACAGCTGTATTTTGGGTTTTTTTGTATTTTTCATTGGTCATTTCTACCTCTAAACCCCAGTGCACAGTCCAGCAGCACTCCTTGGTAACTGTGGAATTGGGAATATTAGAAATCCCACATGAAACAAAAAAACAGCTGCTAAACCCTCCCATTCCCACCCAGATGTCTCTTGTTGCAATTAACAGAATCAAACTAATTCAGAGCCATTCACTGGCCTTGTTTGGACTCACTTGGAAAAACACACCTATAAATCACATCTGAAAAGCTGCAAAGAGAGAAGGAATTTGTTCCTCTTTGGGCAGCTCTTTTTGTTCCTTTTTTTGGTAGAACAAACTTTTACTACCAAACACAAAGTGCACAATTATGTGCTGACAGCTCACAGCCTCCGTGGTTCTGGCCACAATAAAACACAACTCCACACTGTCCCTCCAGTTCTTCGAAATTCAGGACACCCAGAAGCTCCCATTTGCATCATCTTGCTGGGAAGCTGAGCTGGAAAAGGGATCCCAAATGTCCGGGGAGCCTGAAGTTACCAAAACAGAGCCACAGCAGGGATTTCCCTGGTCCCAAATCCATCAGACACTGAAATGCAGGAATATGGGCACAGAAAGGGGAAATGCAGGAATGGGGACAGAAAGGGGAAATGCAGGAATATGGGCACAGAAAGGGGAAATGCAGGAATGGGGACAGAAAGGGGAAATGAAGGAGAAAGGGGGAATGCGGAAATATGGGCACAGAAAGGGGAAATGCAGGAATATGGGCACAGAAAGGGAAATGGGGACAGAAAGGGGAAATGCAGGAATATGGGCACAGAAAGGGAAAATGGGCACAGAAAGGGGAAATGCAGGAATATGGGCACAGAAAGGGAAAATGGGGACAGAAAGGGGAAGTGCAGGAATATGGGCACAGAAAGGGGAAATGCAGGAATGGGGACAGAAAGGGGAAATGCAGGAATATGGGCACAGAAAGGGGAAGTGGAGAAATATGGGCACAGAAAGGGGAAATGCAGGAATATGGGCACAGAAAGGGAAAATGGGGACAGAAAGGGGAAGTGCAGGAATATGAGCACAGAAAGGGGAAGTGGAGAAATTGGGACAGAAAGGGGAAATGAAGAAATGGGGACAGAAAGGGGAAATGCAGGAATATGGGCACAGAAAGGGGAAATGCAGGAATATGGGCACAGAAAGGGAAGTGCAGAAATATGGGCACAGAAAGGGGAAATGCAGGAATATGGGCCCAGAAACATCCTCAGCACTGCCCTACCCAACATTTCAAGGAAAGCAGGATTGCTCCACGTGTCCAAGATAAGGGGGCAGGGGGAAAGCACGGTCACAATCCATGGGCACACAGGGAAAGCTTCTCCCTCCTCCTGGGGCTTGGCCACACCATTAATCTCATCTCCAAGGAAAATCTGAGCCAGTGGCTGAGAGCTGCTTGACGTGGTTTGGAGAGGATTCCTCCAGCCTGCCCATAGACTCTGGTATTTACAGGAGGGCAGTTAATTTCCACGGGGCTGTAAACATTGACTAAATAGGAATGCATACAAAAAGAGGCCTTGCAAAGAGTTTGGTTGGAAATGAGAAGTGGTGTTGACCTCTCAGGGAGGAATGTCCCTCTGCCCTCTGCTTGGAGATGGTCAGCTGAGCGCTCCACGAGGCTGGGAGAAACCAGGAGCTCGCCCAGGGAGCCAGGAAGGAAATTCTTATCTTTGTTTTGCTTCTCAAAGTAGCTTTTAATATTTCTGAGAGCAAGAGGCATTTTGAAAGAAACACAACCCCTCGAAACATAAATCTGAAAAGGGGCTCCTTCTGAATCAAAATAAATTTTGAAGAAGAAAAATGTGAACGCACTCTTATTAAGTGCTAAACTCCAGCTGTTCCACACAGGGCTGGCAAGGCAGGGAGAAATAATTCACAAATCATTTTATTAATTAACCATCAGAGTGTCCTCATGAGCTGATGGGAGACCCCCCACGCTGGGCTCCCCACAAAAGGGAAATAATCTGCATTGCAATTAAAAATCTGCCCTGGAAACCATCAGATTGAGGGAGGAAAGGACTATTTTAACCAATTCATTAATTATGAATATTAAAGGAATCAAGCTTTGAAGCTCAGTTCATAACGAGTCAAACTTCCACTTTTGTTCTGCTTGGGAAGATCCAACTCTCCAGACAGCATCTGTCAATCTGATCATTATGTGGTTAAATGAGGGAGAAAAAAATGTGTTCTCTCTCACCTGCAAAAGCTATCTGAGCCTTGAAAATTTAATTTGAGTTTTCCCTTCTAGATTTGACTGGTCAAGTTAAACTAGAAAGATTATTCATGGAAAAGCAACCGCAGTTGGTTACTAGGATACAAAAAATCACTTAGTATGTTCCTCCAATGAATAATCCCAAGCAGAACACACACAAATTCAATAAATTATGAATTTCTCGTTCTCTCTTACATAAACATTGGGGTTGCAGAGGCATTTCTTGGAAGCCTTTAATATAAATTCATCTCTTAATGACTGTGCTCTAGCAAAACAAACAGAGGGGATGGCTGAGCCCTGCAGGTGAGCTGCATCCTTTGTCTAGACATGGAAGTTGTGGCAGCAGGCAGGGCGCCCGGGGCCAGCAGATCCCTGCCTGTCACATCTCAGAGCAGATTCTGGAATTTGGCAGCCTCACAGGCCCTGGCACAGCGGGTGACGTCAGCAGCAGACTAAGCTAATTTGGAAGAAGGCAATTCTTATTCCAGAAAAAAAAAAAATAAAATAAAATTTAAAAAATCCTCCTTCCTGCACAATTCCACGGATCTGAGAGGTCTTACATAAAGCACTTGTCAGATGTCTGAAGGCACGAGGCACAGTTTAGGCTGGAGAAGATCTCTTAAGATTATTGAGGAAGGCAGGGAGAAGTTTTCCTGCATCCATCTGAGCCCCCAAACCCAGCACAGGGTGGGAGAAGCACCCTGGAGTCAGACAGAGCCTGTCCTGAGCCACTCTGACATCCCTGGGAGCAGCCCTGGGCTCGGCAGGTTCATTTTGGTCATTGAACAGAATTTGGGTTTGTGCGTCTGGGGTTGTGCATGGGGCTGGGTGGGCTCTTCCCACCCCTTCCAAAACCCCTGGATAACAGGGATTACAAAACCCAGGATAACACAGATTACAATCCCCAGGATAACAAGGATTACAAAACCCAGGATAATAGGGATTACAATCCCCTGGATAACAATCCCCTGGATAACAGGGGCTACAATCCTCAGGATAACAGAGATTACAATCCCCTGGATAACAGGGATTACAATCCCTAGGATAATAGGGATTACAATCCCCAGGATTACAATCCTCAGGATAACAAGGATTACAATCTCCAGGATAATAGGGATTACAATCCCCTGGATAACAATCCCCAGGGTAACAGGGGTTACAATCCTCAGGATAACAGAGATTACAATCCCCAGGATTACAATCCCCAGGATAACAAGGATTACAAAACCCAGGATAATAGGGATTACAATCCCCTGGATAACAGGGGCTACAATCCTCAGGATAACAGGGATTACAATCCCCAGGATTACAATCCCGGATAACAGGGATTACAATTCCCAGGATTACAATTCATCCAGGATAACAGGGATTACAAATACCCAGATAATAGGGATTACAATCCCAGGATACAATCCAGGATAAACAGGGATTACAATCCCCTGGATAACAATCCCCAGGCACAAACCCTGCTCCACGCTCAGGTGTTTAAACCCACACTACAGGGGCTGAAATCACTTTGTATAAACTCAGATTTCCTTGAAATTGAGCCTTGTGGAACTTCTGCCCTTCTCACCCTGTGCCTTTGATGGCATCGGCAGCTTGAGCTGCTCTGTGCTGCCAAATCACCCGGTAATTGCTGTTTAAACCCCACAAATTGCTATTTAAACCTGTTTAAACAACTCGGGTGCCCGGTAATTGCTGTTTCAACCCCACAAATCAGGTGTCCCGGGTGGGGATCTGCCTTGCAGCCTGCAGGGGACACCTCCACCCCAGGAGAGAGCACCAGAACACCTGGGATTCTGAAATACCCGCCAGGGGAAGATGTTCTTTATCTCTACGAGCAACAGCCACTTAGAAAATGATTTCTGTTTTCGTTCTTGGAAACCCTTTCACTTGGCAGGACAAAATAACCAAGAGTTTTTGCAGGTGTCCTGAGGAAAGGGCCAGAACAGCCCCTAAAAAAGGTCACAAGGGGACACAGCTTTTTGCCAGGATTATCAAACCCACCCTTAGCCCTGGTAGTCCAGTTCTACTAATTCCATGCCTGGGTGATGAATAACAAATAAAAAGAACTTGTTCTTTAAGATCTCCAGTGATAGAACTGTTCTTATTTATTGTATTCTACCTGTATTCTGGAGAGCACGTGCTCAAAATTCCTGGTCCTGTATTCCCCCAAAAATTCACTGCAGCCTCTTAAGAGAATTTTAGCCACCCCCAGGACACCACACCAGGCAGATCTCCAGTGGAGTTTTGTGTTCCCAGGGAAAAAAAGAAAAAGCTCCATCCAACTGTGTCAAGTTTAAGACCCCAAGAAACAGCAATTTTCCCTCATTAGGAATTGTGCTTTCAAGCTGAGGAGATAACTTTTGCACTGCACTCCATAAATTCCAGAAGACATCAAGCTGAGCAGCTGGTGTCCCAGTGAGAGCAGGGGAGATAACAGGCTCAGGAAAGCTGTGCCAGTTATCTCTGAGCAGAGCAAGATAAACCTGAATGAAATTATTTCATTTGTGCTGCCAAATGGGATATTCTATCTTTTATCTTTGGCTTCTCCAGGCAGGGCCTGGAGGATTCAATGTTTGAGTTATAGAGGAGGGCAAAAATCAAAAATCTTTATTCCCTGGCATTTGGAAACCTGATGGAAAACTTTTGCTCCAGGGAATTCTTTCCTGACTGATTGTTTTCTCTGTGCTGCCACACAGCCAACAAAAACCAGAGCTTTACTTTTATGTGTCTATTTATTTCTCCCACATAACCATTAGACATTTTCCTATCAGGAGTGCAATCACAGGAAAATGGTTAAAATAGGAGAATTCTTAAAGCACAGAACTATCATTATTATGTAAAAATCCACAGTAAAACCTGCAAAGTTCAAAACCAAAACCTGTTACATGCAATTATCCAGCCAACAACCACAAACACAACTCCATCCATCCTTCTCCCCTCAAAGCATCAGTAGCTCTTAAAAAAAATCCTAAATGTGATTTCCCAGCTGCACTGGGAAGGCTTTGAAGTGCAGTTAGATGGTTTTGTCTTTAAGGAATCTTCCTGTGCAATTGAAGCAATAAATCATTTTTTATCTTCTGATTTGGTTTCCTAACATCAGAAAGGAAAAAAAGGGAAAAAAGACATGGTTTTGTTGGAAAAGGGGAAGGATTGGGGTCAGATCCTCTCAGCAGGAGCTGCTCCATTGCCAGAGGTCTGAAAGAACCCAGGGAGAAAAAACCCCCGGGGTGGAAAGCAAGCCCTGCTTACACAAAGCAGAGGAGGAGATCTCCCTGGACACAGAGGGGAAAACAAATTAACAAGCAAGAAATCACTTTCTCCTCCCTCCCTCCTCCCCAAAGCCCCAGCCCAAGTGCTCAGACAGCAGGAATTCATGTTCCAGCACTCACTAATTGAGACAACAGGGCATCCAGGTCTGCAGGGAAAAGCTGGCACAGGTAAGGTGAAATAAACTCTCCCAGTGCCAGTGATTCATTCTCTTTATCATACACGGGGAAAAGAAACACAGCCATCACCAAGGTAGGGAAGAACACTGAGTAAACAGCATCTCCTCCCACCAAAAACGTCCTGCCATGGGCACAGATCTTATCTGAGGGAGCTTGGGGAGGGTCTGTCCCTGCTGATGCCTCTGGGCAAAGAGCTGGGATGGGGAGGAGAAGGGGTGGAACCTCACTAAGGCACCAAAACACCTCTGTCCCCTCCAGGACACAGATCAGTGACACCAAACAGGGGTGGAGGAGCTGCCTGAATGAGAGAACAGAACAAAGTATGGAAATCCTCCTCCAGCAAAGCTTCCTGCAGCTGCTGCAGGCACAGGAACCTCGCTGAGATGTGCCAGAGCCAGGCCCGTCCGCAAAGCCCTTCCCCACTCCCTGGCACCTCTGCCTCTGGATAGGTCTGGAGAATCTGGGTGCCAGGGAGCCCCAAAAGTGGCCAGAAGGAGCTCCTGAGGAGCAGGGAAGGTGCAGGTTGTGAGTCAGCCCTGTGGTTTGGCTGCTGTGCAGGGCACAGGACTCCAAACTGCTCCCAGAAACTGCCCTGGGCAGGGGAAGGGAGATAAACACGGGATAATAACATGGAAATGCATCAATGATACCCTTTTTTGATTTGGAGATGGGGTAACTGAGAGGCACTTTAAAAACTTTAATTCTATTTTCAGCCTCATGAGAAAGCTGAGGGAATACAAATGTTATAAACTCACACCATCACACAAATCCATTCCTCACAGGAATGCACAGAGGAGTGCTGGAGGATCTCACACTCCTTCCCATGGGGAGATCCAGGTGGGATCTGAGCTGTGTCCCAGGGAAAATCATCGTGCAGCACCAAAGCCAGCCCAGCAGCAGCCCCTCAAGGGCTCTCCCTGTGCTAGAGGATCTCACACACCTTCCCATGGGGAAATCCAGGTGGGATCTGAGCTGGGTTCCAGCTCACAAAGCCAGCCCAGCAGCAGCCCCTCAAGGGCTCTCCCTGTGCCCGCTGTGCCAATTCTCCTCTCCCGAACCCACCACATCCATCACGGTGACGTGCACGCTCCACCTTAGGAGAGGCTGCTCCTAATTTAGCAGCCAAGGCTCTCAGATAGGCTCTGTAAACAGCGGGATGCTGCTGAGAAGGAAAATGTTTCCTTTCAAGGCAAACCCTGCAGTGGCAGGACACGGCTGCCCCGAGAGCAGCTCCTCAAGCCGAGAGGTGAAATCCTCAGAGGTGCTGATTTGCATTCCTGATTGAAAAGGCAGCGAATGTGACAAGATCGTCAGCAGGACCGGGAGAGGAACCCGGCACAAGGCTGGCAGTGACTCATCCTCCTCCTGTCAAATAAACATCCAAACCTGCCTGCCTGGAGTTAAACACCTCAAACATCCTGAGCACTTCCATGGGTTATCAGATGATAACGTGCTGGGGAGCTGCGATTTCCTCTGCCTGCAGGGAGGGCTCTCCGAGGGTTCTGCCCGCACACAGACCCTGAGGTGGGATTTCCAGCCTCTGCTGACACACAAAATTATCCAAATTATCCAAAGAAATAAAATTATCCAAAGAAATAAAAGTGGGGAAAGCGCTGCTTGTCAGAATTCCCAGCAAAGCAATTCCCTATGGGGAAAGTGCTGCTTGTCAGAATTCCCAGCAAAGCAATTCCCTGTGGGGAAAGAGCTGCTTGCCTGGAGTTAAACACCTCAACCATCCTGAAGCACTTCCATGGGTTATCAGATGATAACGTGCTGGGGAGCTGCGATTTCCTCTGCCTGCAGGGAGGGCTCTCCGAGGGCTCTGCCCACACACACAGACCCTGGGGTGGGATTTTCAGTGTCTGCAGGAGGGTGAGATGCTGACACACAAAATTATCCAAAGAAATAAAATGATCCAAAGAAATAAAAGTGGGGAAAGTGCTGCATGCCAGAATTCCCAGCAAAGAAATTCCCTGTGGGGAAAGCGCTGCTTGCCAGAATTCCCAGCCAAACAATTCCCCTCTGGAGCAGCATAAATAATTAAAAATTAAAAATAAAAAAGAGAGAGAGGGCACCTGCCCAGCACAAGCCATTGGAGACAGGGAAAGCTCTGGCTCTAATGACACACTTGGCACAGTGCTGGGTGTGTGTGACAGCCCGTGGGCCATGACACAGCTCCATTTAACACCAGCCTGGGAGGCGATGCCTGCCTGCATTGGAGCACAGTTGTTCCTCCAGCCTCCAGGGCCGAGGTGCCAAAGGCTGAATTAATGGTGCCAGTTGGCTGCAGCACAGTTTGGGGCATGTACAGAGAGCCCTGGGTGCACAATCAACCTGCTCCAGCTCTAAATCCCACAGAAGGCTGAGCAGCCTCACAGGTTTCCTTTTGAAGAGTGGGAAAGCAGAAGGCTGCTAAGAAAGCAGTGAATTCATCTTTTTTCTTCTTTTTTTTTTTTTTTCTTCACTCCTGTGACCTTCTTCCAGGAGATGCTTCATAATTAATTAACTCTTGTAGCCCCATGTGAGCCAGGGTTTCCTGCCTCCCTTACATTCAAAGCAATCCTGTGATAAAGGCACTTGCTCAAAGGTCACACAGGGAGTCATCAAAATCAGTGACAGACTCTCAGAACCTCAACTCCCAGCCTAAAAGATGCAGAAAAACAGGCAAAATCAGGCTGGATTAACACCTGCAGTCCGTGTTGATCAGCACTGAACCAAACCCAAACCAAAAACTGGTCTGAACAGGAACATTTTTCACTCAAACCAGAACAACCTGAAGTGGTTTTTTGTAGTTTTCCTAAAGTCAGACTGGAGCCAAATCAAACAATTTACTGAACTCCTGACAATAACAAGAACTCCTCCCACAGTGCATCACTAGCAGCTGAAGGAGGAGGGACCAGCAAACAAATCTAAACAAAAGTGCTCCTTCAAGTGAGATTTCAGCCCCTGGAAAAGGCAGAGATCTTTTCCCACTGCATGGACTTTGCTCTTCATTTCTTAGAGGAGAACTGAATCCGTATTTTGGAAAGGCATACACAGAAATGTCTTTTTTAACCCACAAACTGTAAATTCTTGCTGCTGTACTGTAACCAGGACCCCCCAACCATCCCTGTCTGGCCTGGCAGATGGGAGCACCAGCCTGGTGGGGGCCTAAACTTGAGATTTCTGCCTTGTTGAGGGTGGGTTGATGATTAGAAGCCTTTTCCTTAAGAACACAAAATAATTTCTTGCACCAAAGTGACTTGTGCCAGAACAAGCCCCATTCTCCCTCGTGTTTACCAGACACAAATGCCACTCATACTTGGTATTCCTCGCAGTTGTGAGGAAGGCTGTGGGAGAAGCACAGCAATCAGATCCCAGCCAGATTCTAAAAACGGAATTTGGCTGCTGTGTTAAATACCAATGCCCCTATTTGGGTCAGGACCAACAGCTGGATCCCAAGTGGAAAGTCCTTGCCCTGTGCCTGGGCTGGTGAGTGCCTGCTGTGTCCAGCAGCTGTCCACCTTCCCCTGGCACCACGGGGACACTGCTCTCACAAGGCTTTCCCTGCATCACAGGAATTTTCCCCTCTCCCCAGCCTGCCCTGGCTCCCACTGGCTATTAACCCTTTCCTGAGCCCTGTGTGTGCCTGCAGAAAGGAGCCCCATGGAAGGAAGGAGCACCATCGATGGCACCAGAGTGCTTTGTGCTGCTCCCTGCCTCTCTCACCCCAGCTACACAGCGATTCCCTGCAGAAAAGCAGGCACAGAGCCACAAATCCCACAGATCCAGCAGCTCCCAGCCCAGGTGCTGCCATCACCTGCAGGAGCCAGAACATCACCGTGCCTCAAAAACCAACAATTCCCTCACCCAGCTGCCCACAGATCACTTCAGGCCATGGGCAGGGAGGCGAGGGGAGCAGGGGAACAGCGACAGGGGAGCAGGGAAACAGTGACATCCACGCCCAGAGCTGCTCCTGCAGGGGATGCGGGCCAGCCCAGGTGCTGCCATCACCTGCAGGAGCCAGGACAACACCTCAAAAACCAACAATTCCCTCACCCAGCTGCCGGCAAATCACTTCAGGCCATGGGCAGGGAGGCGAGAGGAGCAGGGGAACAGTGACAGGGGAGCTGGGAAACAGTGACATCCATCCATGCCCAGCCCGTGTGGAGCTGCTCCTGCAGGAGATACGGGCCTGCCATCACCTGCAGGAGCCAGGACAACACCGTGCCTCAAAAACCAACAATTCCCTCACCCAGCTGCCCGCAAATCACTTCAGGCCATGGGCAGGGAGGCGAGGGGAGCAGGGGAACAGCGACATCCATGCCCAGCCCGTGTGGAGCCGCTCCTGCAGGAGATGCGGGAGCCGCTCCCGGAGCATCCCGAGCGCTCCGGGCAGCATCCCCGTGTGTCGGGTGTCATTTCGCTGTCACCCAGAGAACAGCGGCTTCCAGCAGCACCTCAGGCCTGCTTCAAGCGCATCTGACACATCCCAGCTCCTTTCCCCTCCATGCCTCCCCAGGAGCTGCCTCTCATTAGGCGCAGCCTCATTACTCGTGTGGGCGCCGCTCCCGCTCGGAACCTCGCGGTTCATTTGACAAAGCCTGGGCCCATTGTGTGCTAACCATCGGACACTCGGCAAACACGAGATTCCCGAGCTCCCGGCACGAATTCCTCCGGCACCGATAGCGTGTGCTCTTGCATCGCTCCACGGAAACGTGCGGAGGAACGGATGAGGCTGGGCGAGGTTTAAAGATGCAACAGGAATGGTTTGTTCAAGCACATTCAGCCAATTCGGGTATAAAAATGAGTTGTCCTCAATAGGATTTAAAATTGAATTCTGCTGTTTGAGAAAAGCATTGCCATTTCTGTATTAAACCTGAATTGCTGCTTGTTTGGCTTTTCCAGGAGCCAGGTCCCCCCACATTCCCTCTACATCTGATTGCATTGAAAAGGCTTTTTCTACCTTAAGCTATTTATGGTGAACAAAACCACCAAAGTGATTCTGCACTGAATCAATTTAACACAAGTAAGCAAATTTCAGTTTGAAGACGTTCTGTTCGATTGTTTGGGTTTTATTAAGAAGTTTCTTCAGTCCATGGGACAGAGAACAATTCCTCTGTTTGTAAAAACAAGAGTGAAAGTGCCTTGCTCAGTCTGCAGGGTGCAGAAAGAGGTGCATTCTGGACCAAGAAAAGGAAAGACTTAATTCTGACTGATTATCTTTGACTAATTCTAAACAGCCCTCACATTTATAAATAGGACTTCATCCAACCATTCAGTCTCCCGGAAAAACTTTCTAATTTTCAAAAGGACTGTTCCAAGAACAGCTCTAAACCTGCTTCCCTCCGCAATGCCATTTGGATAATGAAAGACAAACAATCCATCCAAAATTCAATTTCATATGAAAAATTGCTGAATGGGGTCCAACCCGACAAAAAACATTCACAAACTTCCAAAGTGCAAACATCCAAAAGCTCCTCTGCGGCCACAGGTTAACAGCTCCTTTGGGCTGTCACTACTCTTGTAAAAAGCAAACTGAATTTGGGAAAAAGACACATTTCCAGCATCATCCAGCCCTCAGCAGAGGCATTCAAGTGTCCTGCATAGCTTTGCCTTGCGCAATTTGACAAATGTTTGCCAATGGACCATCCCCAGCGCTGTAATGCTCCCAGACAGCCTCCACCTGGACGGACACCACCGAGGTTTTCTAGGCCACCAGAACAAACGCTTGAGCTGGGAGGTCTCCATAAATCAAGCCTTCATTTTTTTTTCACCCCCCTCCAATCAAACTTTTCCTCCTGAACGGCTCCTTTTGAAAGCGCCGCGAGTACGTCCTGAATGGCGGAGCTGCGGTGCAGCTGATGTCATCCCTTTTTTTAAATTCACGTGTGGAGGGCTGAGCATGTGGAGGCTGCTCAGGAGAGACTGTTCTAGCACCAGGGCTGGTACAACTCCCAGCCTTCTGGAGCAGAGCTCTCTGCTGGATCCCACGGCCCAGCAGGTACAGAGATTTTTCCTTTGGGAAGTTCCAGCCTGACCAGGGTAACCTCTGCTGACCCAAAGGTGTTTCCCTGGCTTTTCTTCCCCCCTCCCAGGTTTATTTGCATGTGCCCCCAGCTGAAAAGCCAACCCGCAAAATAAATTTCCTCCAAGGTCATGCACTCCTCACTATGCCTTTTATTTGCCAGCTGGTGAAGTATTGAAAAAAAAATGAAAACTTCCTTATTGTCAGAGGGGCTAATGTCCCATTTAAATGTAATAGAGAACGAGAGGAGATGCAACTAGAAATCTAATCGCTGCTTCACAGCTAAACCACGAGCTTAGCAGCTTTCTTTTGTGCCCTGAAGGTCCCAGGCAACCTCTCTTTGCAAAGACAATATATGGCACATCCAAATGCTAATCTATTCCTCTCTTTATTTCTATATTCAGCTCCCTGGCTGATTACAGGCAGACGTGTATGTGTTCAATAGGTCCTCCTGCTTCTTTAAATAAGTTTAATAATACCCTTTTTATTTATGGGAGCCTGAAGTACAAAGGATGCAATGCAGGAGCTCTGCAAGAGCAGAAAAGAGAAGAAAAGCAAAGTAGCTGAAGATACAGCCTGGCAAGGGCTCAGTAATTCAACACTGTTGATTCTATAGAGACCAACTGCTTTTATTATGCACAGATTCTCCGAGGGGGGAGAGAACCCCACAGTTACGAACTTGCAAAGGAAAAGAATCTGTACATGTCTTGTCTGAGTGCAGAATTGGCTAAAAAGGCAATTTTAAAGGCAGGGCAGCCCACCCAACATTTCACCCGGCCACTCCGAACAACTAACGTCTCTCCCCATTAAAAAGTTGTATTAAAAAACCACAACGAGCAGGGGAAATGAAGCAGAGAGCCCCTCCAAGGAGCGGGTGCGAGGGCTGGGATCGCCGCTCCAGCTGCGGGATCAGCCCCGCTTCACCCCGCGCTCAGCATCCCCGCCCGCCGCGCATCGCCGCCAGCGAGCGGCTCGCAAAAACCCCCGAAACGCCCGAACGCCCGGCTCCTCCGGGCACTGCCGGCACGCTCGGCTTCCCCGGGCACTGCCCACACGCCCGGCTTCTCCCGGGGAGCCTCGCACCGGGGAGGGCGGCACGGCCGCCGCCCGCCCGCCCGCAGCATCCCCGGGCAGGAGGCGCCCCCCGCCCGCGGCCCCGCGGTACCTGCCAGCGTCTTGTGCACCGTGTTGCCCATCGCTCGCTCGCTCGGCGGCGCGGCGGAGCCCGGGGCCGCCCGGAGCTCCGCAGGGCCATGGACAGCGCCCGCCTCCCGCCGCCGCTCCGCGCCCGCCCCCGCCCCGCCCCGCGCAGCGCCCCGCCCGAGCCGCGGGAGCCGCCGCGCTGCCCCCGGCGCTGCCCCGGGGCTTCTCTGGGATGGGCTGCTCTGCCCCCATCCCTGTCCGTCTCCCTGTGCCCTCTCTTCCGATCGCTGCCCTGCCCCCGCTGTCCGGATGGGCTGCTCTTCCCATCGCTGCTCCTGCCCCGGTGCTTGTCCGGGATGTGCTGCTCTGCTCCCTGTCCCTGCCCCGGTGCCTCTCCGGGATGTGCTGCTCTGCTCCCATCCCTCTCCCAGTGCCTCTCTGGGATGTGCTGCTCTCCTTCTCATCCCTCTCCCGGTGCCTCTCTGGGATGTGCTGCTCTCCTTCTCATCCCTGTCCCTGTCTCGGTGCCTCTTCTGGATGTGCCACTCTCCTTCCCTGCCCCGGTGTCTCTCCGGGTTGCACCCACTGGCACCTGTCGGAGGAGCTGCCAGCCGGGGATTTGGGCAAACACGGGCCCAGCTCTCCCCCAGACACCCCCGACAGAGGTTTTGCCTCTCTCTCCTAAGGTAAAAAAAAGAATCCTCTTTCTCCCGTGGCACAAGCACACCTGTCCATCAGCAACGCCTTCCCGAAGGGCACCAGCTGCACTGGGGAGCACTGGGAGCCGATAGAGCTGCGCTCTCTCCCTCCCCGTGCCATTTCCTTGCGGGTGACCTTGGATAAGCCACTTTGCATCTCGGTGACACGGCTTCCCCACATGGGCACCGAGGGAATTAGCAGCAACGTTGTGTCGGCAAAGGCGGGATTAGTTTGAAGCACGGCGGTGACCAAGGACACCTCAGCCCACAGCCGAGAGCTCAGCACCGACAGCATCGGCTCCACAGCTTCCCTGCTTCGGATCGCAGACAGAAAAACACCTTTGGAGCCCCCCTGGAGAAGAACAAGGCTCCCTCCCCACCCCTCCCTGCTCCTGGCCCGAGGGGTGACGATGCTGACAAGGGAGGATGCCAGGCCTTCCCTCCCTGCCCAGCCTCCAGAGTTTTCAGACTTTAGAATTGGGAGCCTCAGAGCTCCAAAATGTTCTGCAGCCACACCTTGGGCTAATGACACGGTGCACAGTGCTGGGGAAAAGTGTCCCCTAGCAGGAGTCACATCTCTGCACTGTCACAGAACCTGGGACACAAAAGGAAAAGTGGGAAAGGGGGAGAGCCAAGGAATAGTAGCTCAATAGCCTGACAGAGATCAGCCTCTGATCTATTATAGAGAAGCTAAAATAACAAGCCTTTAATCCCTAGATCATGTTGAACAGGTCAAGTGTGGCTCGAGAGATGAGAGAGGACAGAAAAACCCAATTTGCAGCATTTTTTCGCTATCATAGGGATTTGTTAAAAATGGGATTATTGAGTGAGACACCAGCAGCTGTTCTTAAAAGCGCCTGCACCCATCTGCTGTCTCCTTGGGTTAGCACATGTCTCCCACTCCCTTTGCTGCAGGAGCTGTCAGAGGGCAGCAGGAGCCCGGTGCTCCTCCTCGGGGACAAGGGGAGGGTGGCAATGTCACCCTCTTGTCACAGAGGGGACAGTCCTTGTGTCACCAGACAGCGGGAGGCTCCGCTAATCGCGGCTGCTTTCCCTCAGCAGGGAGTGGCTGTTGTTATTTTAGGGCTTCAATTCGCCTTCAAAAGCAGCGGCACAGCCGGGGGCTGCTCATGTGTGTGCCATGTGTCACCTTCCTGTCCCTGTCCCTGTCCCTCCTGCCACGCCCCGGCCACACCAGCCCACACACTGCCCATCCCAAGGGTGTCCCAGCCCTTCCTCCTGCCCAAAACGGGGTAAAAATAGAAGACAATGAAATGGGAATGCACATCCTTGGGACACGGAGGCAGCCTGCAGGAGTGAAACCAGCACTCCTGCTCTTGGCATTGTAAAAATCGAGAGTTTGTTAAAATAAAATAACCTGCTTCTCACAATGCAGAACAGCACTCCTGGGAAATGGTTCAGCCAGGAGGATTCTCACCCTCCCCAGAAAGAGAGAGTGAAAGAGAGCCAGGACTGGACACCGAGCAGAGCCTGAGCAGCACTGCAAAGTCAGCCAGGAGAAAAGCAGAAACTGCCCCAAGCAAGGCTCCACAGACAAAAGCTCATTAGCATTTTAAGATTCTTTCTGCTCCAGCAAGTTCTGATAACTCTTGCTCACAACACACTTCAGCAATTTCCTCTGTGTGCCTCTGAAGAAATCCCTTCCCTGTGTGCCCTGGCTGGCCAGGCACAGCCTGACCTGCACACACAGCTCTGCTCTCTGCACTCCCAGAAATACAGAACTCTAATCCCACCTAAGCTCCTTCCCAGCAATTTTCACCACTAGACCTCAAAGCGTTTTGCAGACAAGGTGAATGACAATATCCTCATTTCATGAGGGATGAAACCAAGCCACAAAGAAGCCAGGAGATTTGTCCAAGGTCACAGCTTGGCCATGGGCAAACTGGGGAGCAGAGCTCTGAAACAGCCACAAAACTGAGCTGGATCCAGGACTGGACCACTTTTAGCTGCACACATTTTAGTTGCTTTTTCCTCTGCATTTTCTATTGCTCCCCATAACAAATTCATCTTAGTGGGATCAGTGGAGTCTGATCAGGATAATATTATGCAAAAGAAAAAGTCTTTGGGAGGCTTTCTGTATCCCACTGATGTCAGACAGCTGCTTCCCAGCTCACTGTAATCACTTCTAAATCTCACTGTGCAGGGGTGTGTGTGCCCAGGCCTTTCAAAATGGACCAAAAAAAAAAAAAAAAAGAAAATAAAAGAGAGACAAATTTCTTCCTGAATCAAAAATGTGATGAATTCCACTTGAGGTTTGTCGCAGACAGGAATCTGACACAAACCCTCCTCTAAGCACCCACACAGGCCAGGCCTCTCTCTCAGAGAGGGAAATATTAGCAGTGATATAAACACATTTGTATAAATGTAATGTTCCCAAAGATGCAAATAGCTTACAAGGAACAGCTAAATTCCCACTGATTGTTACCAGCCCGATGAGGAGCTCTTGTTACAGCATCAGATGAGTTTCATTGTCTCTGTAAATCCCCCGGGGGCTCGAGTTTTGGGGGCTGAAAGCCGCTGTGAGCTGTGAGGTACCACTGGGAGCAGCTGCCATTCGTGTCTCTAACAGATGGCAGTGAATAATGACAGGCTCGGCTCCTGCAGCAACAGGCAGATCAAACCCTGAGAAATCCGTGTGTCTGTGGGGCAGGGAGCCCTCCTGCCCTCCAGGGGAGTCTGCTCCCATCCCAGACCCCAGTTCAGGCGGGATCACCTGCCCTGGCTGGCACAGCCCTGCTCCAGCTGCCAACACAAACACAGCTCTGCTCCTCCACTCTCAAACTGGCCAGGCTGGTCCCATTCACAGAGAGATCCTGGGGAGCCCCCAGAGCTGTCTGTCCTTCCCAAAGAGCAGATTCCCAAAGAGCAGATTCCTGCTCACAGAGCTGTGCCCAGCCCTGCTTCAGGAAAATTCACAGAGAAACCTTGGGGAGCCCCCAGAGTGATCTGTCCTTCCCAAAGAGCAGATTCCCAAGGAGCAGGTTCCTGCTCACAGAGCTGTGCCCAGCCCTGCTCCACAGCCCGGGCACTGCCAGCTGCTCCCGTTTCACACCCTGCACCCTCAGCTCTGGATCCTTTCCCTTCTCTGTGACTAAAGCTGAGGAGATGCTCACAGAACCCATTTCTCTTCCAGCTCCATCTGCCTGGAGCCCTGAGGGTGCCCAAACCTCCTTCCCTCCCATCACAGCTCACCCTGAAACCTCCCTTTCCTTCCCCTGCTTAGCAGGAGCTCCCTGGGAATTCTCAGAGGCTGCAGATGGAAAATGCCCTAAAAAAGACATCAGGGGACTGTCCCAGCCTAAAATGCCCTTCCAGCCTGCAAACACCACCATGGCCAAGAGAGTGCAGCTCCTCTGAATGCACATCAGTGACATTCAACACATTTCCTTCAACAGGTGCTGATCCAGCATGGAAACAATTCCTTCCTCCTGACACGAGCTCATTTCCCTGGCTGTGCTGGGTGGGTTTATGAGCTTCCCCCTAGATCTCCTGCCAGCACCTTGTGCTTTCCTCCCTCCTCCTCCTCCTGGCTGAAGGGACTGTCCAGGAGAGAGCAGATTTGCCTGATCAAAGCAAATGTAACTCGTCTCACAACTCCCCAGCCTCCGCATCTTGCCTATGGAAGGAGAGTACTAATAAGCCTCTCTCCTACTTGGAGATGAGTGGAAAAAAAAAAAAGGAAAAAGAAAAGCTGAATTCCCATCACACACACTTAAAGAGGGATTTGTTTAGGAGGGATGCATGCACAGAGCATCCTCCAGCAGCACACAAAGCCCTCGTGCCACCCACGCTCCCCACTGCTGGCAGCAATTCCTGCCCTGCCCTGCTCCCAGCACCAGCACAGGATGCTCAGGGTCTCCACAGGTCACACTCCCTAACTGCTTCTGACTTCTTTTTTCCCCTCTAAGAAATGAAGGGAAGCAGGAGGTTCCAGCACAACAGTAGGAAAATTTTGCAAAGAGCTTCTTGAACTGGCCTTGACCACGCAGAGCTGAAGCTGTTTCCTGATCCTTGCCCTCAGAGCCTGCTGGAGACTTGGCTTATTTACCCAAAAGTGGGACATCAAACCACACTGTGTGGAATATAGGGCAGAGTGCTGCTGGGCCAGAGCTGACCCACAGGATGTGGTGCAGCCAGGGAAGGGAAGCCTGCAGGATGGATGGATGGATGGATTCTGTGGTCAGATGCCCAAAGGAGCAGCGAGCACCTGCCCTGACAGGGTTCTGTGCTCAGGGTGCAGGCTGTGACGTGTGCCAGCCTTGCAGGGGATGCAGAAGCCACCTCTGACGAGGAGCCAGAGCAGCTCTGAGCTGAGGAACATGTGGGCATTGCTGGCAGAAAAGGATTTGGCCACGCATTCCTCAGCTGCAGGGATTAAAGCCCAGGCAGCGAGAGGAAAAGGAAATGGTGAAACCACAGCACAGCTCAGTGTCACTCACAGCTGCCACGTCCCCAGTGGCTTTGGGAAGGATAGTGACAGTCCCCAAACAGCAGCAGAGGCTGCCAGCAAGGGCAGGAGCTGGGGTGGCAGCGAGGATGATGATGATGCAGGGAGAAACAAGGAGAGCAGAGGCAGCAAGGGGACACTTGTGACAGCACCTTCTCCTGGGAAAACTGGGCTAATTCCACACTCTCCCTGCTTTAGATAAACAAAGGTGCTTCCTCTCCACCTCCCCAGGGTGTGGGGAGGAGAGGGGCTCCATGATGTCCATGATGCCCAAGGGCCACCCATCCCTGCAGCCCAGGAGCTGCAGCCCTGCTGGGAGATGCTCCCCTGGCAGCCCCAGAGCAGTGCCCTTTGCTCCCGTGGGGGCGGAGGGTGGGCTGGGCCCATGGAAGGAAGAAATTCCAATTTAGAAACAGAGGCAGTTCCTATTATTGTTAGTGGGATGTCAGCATCTCTGGTCCCCAGCACCACTGTCAACAAACAGGCTCACAAATGCTCCTTCAGCATCAGCCAAAATAACATCCATGAAAGCATCTATAACTCAGCATTCACTACACACACAACAAGCTCTCCTTCTTCTTTTTAAATCCAGTCTTGTCCACGTAATTTTAACATAAAGGAACTGGTTGTGGGCTGTGTTACCAAATGAGTCATCACTTTATGTGACAGCGTAATATGATTTAGAGAATTCTTGGCACACCAGTGTGGATTATGCATTATAATCTCTTAATTTGGGCTCTCAGTGCTGTGTGCCAGTGCCTGGAGCAGGAGGGAAGGAGCAGGAGGGAATTGCAGCCCGAGCTCTGCTCCTGCTTTGCTGTGTGACCTTCACAGATTTGGAACCCTCCTCCTGCCCTCCTTCCTCCATCTGCAGAGCAGGACCACGCCTGAGCCTTCAGCAGGGTCAGCTAATGCTCACCCAGGGGGTTTAAAGAACATTATATAAAGGCAAATTGTTATTTCAGTAGGGGAAGGAAAGCAGAGGGACTTTGCAGTGCAACAGGCTGATGTTGGGAAGGGCTGGATGCAGCCTCTGTGTGCTGGGTACCAATCCCAAGCTAACTGGGGATAAGAATTTTCAGATGGTGAGTAGGAATTTCTAACAGGAAACCTGGAGATTTGCAAACTGCGACTCTGTGGAAAACGAGCATTGTTTCTGGCAAATATTGATTAAATAAAT
The DNA here is from genome assembly GCF_028769735.1 of Zonotrichia leucophrys gambelii. NCBI lineage: Eukaryota > Metazoa > Chordata > Aves > Passeriformes > Passerellidae > Zonotrichia > Zonotrichia leucophrys. Next base: position 2,047,134 of record NC_088183.1, read on the forward strand.
AAATGAAACACTTGAGGAAACTCCTCTCCCCTTCCCCTTCTCCTTGGGGAGGCTCCCAGTGTCCCTGTGGGGATGAGCAGCCACCCCAGGGGAAGTGGAAATGCGTGAGACCAGGAGCTGGGGACACTCATCCACTTCAGGCTGGCCTGAAATTCCGGAATCAGCTTCCCCAGAGAGGAAAGGTTTGGGACCAGAGCTGCTCTGGAGATCCAAACAAACAAACCCAGAGTGCAACATCTGCCAGGGCTACCCCTGACCCTTCCAGGGCTTTCCATTCCCTGAGCTTCTGGGAAATACAAACTGACCCATATTAGCCAAGGGGCACTGGGCAGGAGAGATGGTCCCCTTTCCCAAACCCATCCCTGAATCCCTGATCTGCCTTTGCACCATTCCCAAACCTATCCCATCCCTGAATCCCTGATCTGCCTTGCACCATTCCCAAATCCATCCCTGAATCCCTGACATCTGCCTCTGCATCATTCCCAAATCCATCCCACCCCTGAATTCCTGAATCCCTGACATCTGCCTTGCACCATTCCCAAATCCATCCATGAATCCCTGAATCCCTGATTTTCCCTGAATCCCTAATCTGCTTTGCCCCATTCCCAAACCCATCCCTGAATCCCTGATCTGCCTTGCACCATTCCCAAATCCATCCCACCCCTGAATCCTTGATTTTCCTCTGTACCATTCCCAAATCCATCCCATCCCTGAATCCCTGACATCTGCCTCTGTACCATTCCCAAACCCATCCCTGCATCCCTGACATCTCCCTTTGCACCATTCCCAAATCCATCCCTGAATCCCTGATTTGCCTTTGCCCCATTCCCAAACCATCTCTGAATCCCTGAATCTGCCTTGTCCATTCCCAAATCCATCCCTGAATCCCTGATCTGCCTCTGTACCATTCCCAAATCCATCCCTGAATCCCTGATCTGCCTCTGTACCATTCCCAAATCCATCCCTGAATCCCTGATTTGCCTTTGCCCCATTCCCAAACCCATCCCATCCCTGAATCCCTGATCTGCCTCTGTACCATTCCCAAATCCATCTCTGAATCCCTGATTTGCCCCATTCCCACAGCCCCTGCTCTGGGATCAGAGGCAGCAGCATTCCCACAAGGCAGCAGGATGCCTTTCATGAGACACAAACACCACACGACAGATTCTGGGAGACTGAGAAATCCTCCCCAGAAGGAGGAAGAAAATTCTGAGGAAGAAATTAAAAAGGAAAAAAAAAAAAAAGCAACAAACCCCCTACATTTGCTGGCAGGAGGGTTTCTCCTGAGCCCTGTGAAAAGCAGCCAAGGCAAATCTGTCAGAATTGGGGGAGAAAAGCAGGGCTGGGGCTGCCTGGAGCCCAGCTTTCCCCAGGACAGCTCTCAGTGGCAGACAGAGCAAGCAGACAGAATTGTTTGACCTCTGGGAGCTCTTTGGGGAGCAGCTGACAAGCGAGAAACACAAACACAGGAGCTCATCTGCCCCTGCTCTGAGCTCTTTCACCTGTTACTGATTTCCCCAGGCAGGGCAATGACTGAAAGGCCACTTGGAAATGCAGCACTTGATAATATTTTACATTTTAGGAGCTCATGGGAAAACCAAACCAAACCAAAACAAGACAAATCCTGCATTTACTGCCTGCCACCTTCTAAAAATGGGACCAAATTCTAAAGTCTCTACTTAGGAGTTATTCCCTTGAAATGAAGCACTCAGAGAGGGCACAGAGCTACTGGGATAGGCAGAAAACTATCCAGGAAAAAACCATCTTTCACTCCTTGCTCGACCTTCCTGAACTTTTCATGCACAATAGAGCAAAAAGGAGCTGACCCTTGGTGACTTGCAGTTAATTTATAAGCAAGAATCTCTGTGCCCAGGCAGTGCCTGTGCTCCTGTGCCACTTCCAGGCACAAAGGCACTGCCTGAGGGGCTGGGGAACAGCTTTTCATGGGCAGGGGCAGAGCAGAGCCCTCCAAAACCCTGCTAGGGCCACACAGGCACTCTGCACCTCTCCCAAACCCATCCCTAAATCCCTGACATCTGCCTCTGCAGATTTGGGAGTGGTGCAGGGACTGTCCCCAGCCTGTCACCTCTGGGGAAAAATGCCCATGGGGTGAGCCAGGGACACACAGACACTCTGATATTTGCCTGGGACACCCACAGGATTTATGGAGAGAGCCCAAAGCAGCAGGAGATGCTCAGGATGTCCCTCAGCCTTGGCCGTGGGTTCACATAAGGGGACTGCAGCTCTCCCATCAATGCCACCTCCCCTTTGTCACAGATTGTCCCTCCAGAGCTGTGCCATCAAATCCTGACCCCGTGTTTGTTGCAGACATCTTTTATGAAAAATCCTTTCCTTAGGATTTTTCCTCCTGAGAAGCTGAGAGGCCTCAGGAACAAAATGTAAACATTGATTATCTGCTGCTGTGGAATGCAACAGGTGCATCTGGGATTGGCCCATGTTGGTTGTTTGTAATTAATGGCCAATCACAGCTCAGCTGGCTTGGACAAAGAGCCCAAGACAGAGCCTTTGTGATCATTCTTTGCTATTCTATTCTTAGATAGATGAAATCCTTTCTTCTATTCTTTTAGTACAGTTTTAATGTAATATCTATCATAAAATAATAAATCAAACCTTCTAACACATGGAGTCAGATCCCCATCTCTCCCCTCACCCTGAGACCCCTGTGAACACGGTCACACATGTTGGACACTGCTGCCCTCATCCCCAGCCCTGAGAGCACCAACCCAGCGACAGAGCCCAACCCCAGCTCTCCTCCTTGGGGCAGAACAAGCCATGATTTATAGATTTATACACACACATGCCCAGCTATTCATCCTTGCAGCAAACCCTTCATGAAGTGTGCCCCGAGCCTTTCTGAATCGAGCAATTCTCTGCTCAGACAATCAATTCCTGACTGAGACTCTGCAGGGAAAGACATCATGTTGCAGGAATGCTGCAGAAGCTGTTGCATATACTGTTTCCTTTGTTGAGAATAGCATCTTTGCCTTGGATATATTTTTTTTTTCCTCCTTAGCCATTTAATTTCATGAAATGGGGCCCAGTTCCAGCAGGCAAGAAGATTTTGCTTCTCCTTTCCCGAAAGGCTGAGAAACCAGATTTAAAAAATGTGCTTAGTGGGCGTTTGGTGGGACGAATTCTCTCCCAGAGTTCGGCATTTCTGAGCTAGAGCAAGAGCTACATTGCATATGGTGCCTGCTTTTTCTTCCCTAGCAGGTAGCCTAGAGATTTGCTGCCTTTTCTGCCATGAAAAAAAAAATAAAAATCAGAGTAGCTGCTTTGATTAAAAAAAAAAAAAAATCCTGCAAGAGGTTTCAGGTTGGAGCTTTTGACCAAAAGGCTGAGGTCAGGAATTTGTAGATGTGCTTGTGTGTAATAAAAAGCGAATTATTGTGTAATAATTAAGTGTGATAAAAAGCAAATTATTCCTTGCCAGCCACCCAAAGGGCAGGGCCTCTCTGGGGCAGATCCCAGGCTGGCCCTGCCCTCTGGTGCCACCACACCAGGCCTGGCCTCTGTGTCCCCACTGTGGGAAAAGGGGCTGGGGGGGACAACAGGGAGCACAAGGGTGGATCCACTGTAACCAGGGACTTTAAATCAGTGTAACCAGGGAATTTAAACCATTTAACCAAGGATCCTAAACCGCTGTAACCAGGGAATTTAAATCACTGTAACCAGGGATCCTAAACCATTGTAACCAGGGACTTTAAAGCAGTGTAAGCAGGGCTCTAAACCACTGAACCCAGGGAATTTAAACTAGTGTAACCAGGGATCCTAAACCAGTGTAACCTCGGCTTTAAATCAGTATAAGCAGGGATCCTAAACCACTGTAACCAAGGATCATAAACCAGTGTAACCAAGGATCCTAAACCAGTGTAACCAGGGATCCTAAACCACTGTAACCAGGGATCCTAAACCAGTGTAACCACAGCTTTAAATCAGTGTTAGCAGGGATCTTAAACCAGTGTAACCAAGGATCATAAACCAGTGTAACCAGGGATCCTAAACCAGTGTAACCAGGGATCCTAAACCAGTGTAACCAGGGCTTTAAACCAGTATAAGCAGGGATCCTAAACCAGTGTAACCACGGCTTTAAATCAGTGTTAGCAGGGATCTTAAACCACTGTAACCAGGGATCCTAAACCAGTGTAACCAAGGATCATAAACCAGTGTAACCAGGGCTTTAAACCAGTATAAGCAGGGATCTTAAACCAGTGTAACCAAGGATCACAAACCAGTGTAACCAAGGATCCTAAACCACTGTAACCAAGGATCATAAGCCACTGTACGAGTGACTTTAAACCAGTGTAACCAGAAATCCCAAACCACTATAACAAAGCATCCTAAACCACTGTAACCAAGGATCCTAAACCACTGTAACCACTGACCCTTAAACCAGTGTAATCAGTGACCCCAAACCAGGGATCCTAAGCCACTGTACCAGTGACCATAAACCACTGTAACCAGGGATCCTAAACTGCTGCAACCAGGAATCCTAAACCTCTGTAACAGGGATCCTAAACCACTGTAACAGTGACTTTAAACCACTGTAACCAGTGACCTTAAACCAGTGTAACCAGTGACCCCAAACCACTGCAGAAGCACTGGTGTGGAGCCCTGGGTGCCCACAGGGGCACTGCAGGAACAGGCAGGTGCAGATCTGAGCGAGGACAGCACGCAGGGAGGGGCAGAAGGAGCCAAGCAGAAAGCCCAGTGAATGACACTCCTGTCCCTGTGCACCCTTATCAGCAAAATACAACAACTGCCAAGATGTGCTACATCTGCACAATTGTCTCCAAATTAAATGTACATCCACGTTCTATAAATATCAGTAATTCTCCTCTAAAGCATCAGTAATTCTTCAATTCTACTGGGATTTCTTTCTTAGCTGCCAATTTTAGAGTCTTCCCAAGAGATACTGGCTTGAACCTTCTATCTCAGCTATTAAATAAAGACAGGATATTTTTATTAAAAAAAACCAAAGCACACCCTTGAGACTCAACAGTTCAGACTGGAGATGACAACCCCTGAGTCATGCAACATGGTTTTAAGGAGACTCCAATAAATCATGGAATGGCTTGGGTTGAGAGGAACCTTAAAGATCATTTTGTTCCAACCCCACTGTCATGGGCAGGGAAATCTCTGCAGCTACAGAATCTTCCTACACCTGCACTGGCCATTTTTTTCTCCCAAATACAAGGTTGAGGTCTCAATATTTTTTCCCATGTAAAAGGTTGAATCTCAGTGTTTTTCCTCTGTGACTTGGAGAGGGATGGAGGATTTTTCTCCTCCTTTGAGAGGCACTTGGAGAGAGGAGCTGAAAGACAGCAACTCCAGCAGCACATGGATTTGGGGATTTTACAGAGCCCCAGAAACCAGAGCTGTCCAATAGAGGGAGAACACTGAATTCATTACACCCCCAGGCTGCTCTGGGCTCAAAGACCTCTCAGATGTGATGAGGATGCTCCAAAACTCAGGAGAACTTTAAAGCCTTTCTTGTGTGCTGCCAGAGAACTCAAATTTTGGGGTGGCATTCAACCTTTCCCTTTGAAAAGCCCCATTTCCCTGAAGGAAAGGCCCCATCCTTGCAGTGCACATGATCACTGGGGTGTTGTATTTAAATAAAACAGGAAGGAGCATCTTTTACTGTGTGCAGTAAAAACGAGGAGACACCTCACAACACTTGTGATACCTCTTGGTATTAAGGACACCATGGAGGGGATTGATAGCTGGTTTGTAAATAAAGCTGAGTTAGTAGAATAAATAACAATTGATGATTTTTGAGTGTATTTATAACAAGGAAGAAGAAAATGCTGTTAGCATGGGAACAGATTAGAAAAGATACATGAAAACTTTTGTAAGTTAGATTACATGCATAAGTAAATGTGTATAGGTGCCTTATTAAATTCCTGTAAAACTTTTGCTAATTATATCAATGTTAATGGCTTTGCAGCAATGAATATAATAAGTTATTATGATGTAGTTAATGACTTAAGACTACACTTTGTTAGAGAACAGACAGAATAAAAACTTTTTTTTCTTAGAAGTGTGTGTGTGTGTGTGTCACATCCAGCCCAACAGTGACAGACACTTTACAAGAGATCCCCTCCCCTGCCTGCCAAGGGCTGAGCCTGCTCCTGGCTCACACAGCCCATCCATCACCTGCCTTCACCTGGCCCAGATGAGGAAATGGTGCCTGGGAGCAGCCCCTGCACCACGGGCTGGCATTGCCATTGTCCCACAGCGAACATTTGTCCAGGTGCCAGCAGCTCTTTCCATCCCTCACCTGCACTTTTATGAGCAGTGCTGCTGTGTCTCCTCCCAGCTGCTCCTACCACGTTGCTGGCAGCTCAAAAAAACCACACTCACCCAAGTAGGGCACATTTCTGGGTCACCTGGAGGGGTTTGGTGGCACTGCCATCCCCCTGCAGCTCAGCAGGGTGGGATAAAGAGAACCCAAATGAGAGGCACTCACCAGATTTCCCTTCAGTGAGAGCCCATCAGGGCAGCAGGAGTGGCTCAGAGGTGGCACAGGGTGGCACAGAGCTGGCATAGGGTGGCACAGAGTGGCACAGGGTGGAATAGAGTGGAACAGAGGGGGAACAGGGGTGGCTGCAGCCCACTGAAGGCACTGGGAAAATTTCCTGCTGCTTCAGAGGGAAATGTGGGTTAGGGACATCAGCCTTCCCCAGGCAGGTGAGACCCTGGCATAGGTGAGAACCTGGCACAGGGCAGATCCTGGCACAGGTGAAACCCTGGCACAGGAGAGACCCTGACAAAGGTGAGACCATGGCACAGGGGAGCCCTTGGCACAGGGCAGACCCTGGCATAGGTGAGACCCTGGCACAAATGAGGCCCTGGCACAGGTGAGACCCTGGCAAAGGTGAACCCCTGGCACAGGACAGACCCTGGCACAAGTGAGACCCTGACAAAGGTGAGACTGTGGCACAGGGGAGCCCTTGGCACAGGGAAGCCCTTGGCACAGGTGAAACCATTGCACAGGTGAGCCCCTGGCACATGTAAGGCTCTGGCACATGTAAGACCCTGGCAAAGGTGAACCCCTGGCACAGGTGAAACCATGGCACAGGTGAGCCCCTGGCATAGCTGAGACTCTGACAAAGATGAGACCCTGGCACAGGTGAGCCCCTGGCACAGACAATGAGGGTTTGCTGATGCACAGCCAGGCAATGCAGCCCTTGAGCAGCTCCCAGGTGGGAGAGGAGCCACCTCAGGACAGAGCAGCACTGAGTGACAGCAGCCCCTCTGCACATGGCACAAGTTCTGCATCGTGGCTTGGCCAATCCCCTCTCCATTCCCCATCCTCAGCCAGCCTGGGAGAGGATGTTTATTCCTAAAATCAGATTTATTCCTCATCAGCAGGGTTTGACCTGCAGCATCTCTGTGTTTCTGGGCCACACACAGCCCTGCTCAGCCTGAGCTGCAGCTCTGTCCTGCCCTGTCCTGCAAAGGTCTCAGGGTTGAACTCTGCCTGGAAAGGGCTCTGGGCTCCCAGCAAACTGCACATCAGGCTCCAAACCCTCTCCATCTCCCAGCTGGGTCAGTGGCAGAAGCCTCTCTCCAAACAGCCAGGGTCAGACCACACAGAGCATTCAGAACTCTCCCCTCACAGCAGCCTGGGGTGCTGCTTCAGGCTCTGCAGCCTTTTCAAGTCCCCAAAAATTACAGATACAGAGTCCTGACTCCTCCACTGAAACAAGAAAAACCCCTGATTTATGAGAAATTAAATAGGGGAAAACAGGACATGGGTTTGCTTTCGTTATTTTATTTTTTAATTATTTTTTTCTGTAAAGGCTCCAGATCTGTCCAAGGAAAGAATTCCTCAGGGCTTATCAGAGCAGCCACCACAAAGCAGAACAAAGGAAACACCAATCATTTCCAGCAAATCAGAAAAATGACAAGCTGTAACCTTCAGAGGAGAGCAGATTCCTGCAGAGGGTTTGGCTGCTCTGCCTCTGAGCTTCCTTTTCCCCAGCCCCAGCTTCCTAGCACGAGATCCCTCAAACAATAGAGACTGCCATCAAAAGAAAAAAGGGGGAAAAATGGAAAAGAGCCCGCCTTTTACAAATGGAATTAAAATGGAAGGACAGGACTTGTCCCTTGGGGGAATTGGTCCCTCCTGGTGCTGCAGGGGACTCAGGGCAAGAACTGCTGAGGGGTCACAGGGCAGAAAGATGCTCTTGGCTGCATTTCCATGAGTAGGAGAGCTCTGAGGGGCTGGAGCCTAAACTCCAGGGCCTCTTTTTTCACGGAGGAAGCTTTTTAAACCCCCACAAGGACCAATGAAATCCTTCCTGTTTTACCCACACATTTTTTTCCCCCTCACCTGGGAAGAACAGAGGGGTCTCCAACCTTCTTGGTGGGGAGTGGGGCAGCACCAGAGAGACACAGAATCATCTGGAAAAGCCTCCAAGAGCCAGATGTATCTGACCCCCAGCCCAGAGCACTGAGTGCAAATCCATGGCTGCGTCTCTGTTCTCCTCTTGTCCCAAGCCAAGAGGCTTGGGATCATTTGGAATCATTTGGAATCATCTGGAAAAGCCCTCCAAGGTCCAGCTGTGCCTGACCCCCAGCCCAGAGCACCGAGTGCCAACTCCATGTCAGTGTCTCTGTTCTCCTCTTGTCCCCAGCCAGACCCCATTGTTTTATCACTTTTAAACCCAGATAACCACAGGAAATGTTTGCTCTGGGGAAAGCAGCAGAGCCAAGCAGAGCAAATAATTTCTTTTCTGTCCTGCAGTGAGCCAGGCCATGATAATTGGAATCCCCTAAAAAAATCTTTCCTTTTCCATTCTACAGTGAGCCAGGCTGTGGCAACTGAGATCCCCTAAAAAATAATTCCTTTTCCTCCTTGCAGTGAGCCAGGCCATGGTAACTGAGATCCCCCAAAAAATCACTCCTTTTCTGCCCTGCAGTGTGCCAGGTAACTGAGATCCCCTAAAAAATAATTCCTTTTCCATCCTGCAGTGAGCCAGGCCATGATAATTGGAATCCCCCAAAAAATCATTCTTTTTCTGCCCTGCAGTGATCCAGGCTGTGGCAAATGAGATCCCCTAAAAATTAATTCCTTTTCCACGAGGAAGGAGCTGTGACAGGGCCAGAGCTGCTGCCAGGAATGTGCCCCGACCTGAACAACCACAGGGCTCTCCTCAGAGCTGTGCTGGAGCCACAATTTGGGCAGCAGGGACAGCACTGGAGCTGGTGGCAGCTCTTGGGGCTGTTCTGAGCTCCCTGGGCTCTCTCAGGGCACAGCTGAGCGGGGTTGGACTGGATGTGCCCCCCAGCCCCATTCTGGGCTCACAGCAAAGGGATCTCCTGCATTTCCCCCCAGCCCCACAAATCCTCATTCAAACCTTCCTCCAGCAGAGCCACAACTGCTTTGCTGAGGTGGGAACAGGTGATAAAAGGTGCAAGAAAGTCATCAGCAGAACAGCCCAGCCACAAATGCTGCTGCTGAACTGAATTGGTATCAGGAGATCAAAATCTCCTCCCAGAGAGGTCCCAACAGCAGCCAGGAGTGGCCCTGGGAGAACAGGAGTGCCCTGATGTTTCCTGGTAAAAAATCATTCCTTTTCCCTCTTGCACTGAGCCAGGCAACTGAGATCCCCTAAAAAAATCATTCATTTTCTGCCCTTCAGTGAGCCAGGCTTTGTGGGATTCCCTAAAAAATCATTCCTTTTCTGCCCTACAGTGAGCCAGGTAACTGAGATCCCCCTGTAAACTCACTACAAAAAATCCCTCACCACACAATCCTTGTTTCATGCTGCTTCTCCTGCTCACAGAAGGGGAATTCATGTGTCACTGCTGACAAACCCCAAAGGGCCTTCCCCAAACTAAAATCCAAACCAAGAAGTTTTGATCTCACCCTGTCCCTGTGTTATTCAAGGCTTTGCATCGACCATCAAACAAACCTCTGGATGCTTGGATCCAGTTTGTCCTTTGGGAGATCTGTCAGGAAAGAGAGCAGCAGCTCAGGGGGACACAGCTGTGGGACAGTTCAGTACAAGAAATCCTTCAGCTCCATCCTGAGGGGATTTTGGAAGTTTCATGTGCCTGAGGGTAGGAGCTGCACCGAGGTTCACAGCCCTCCACACCATGGCCAGAAGTGCTGCTGTGATACTGGAACGGTGAAACTCTCTGGGTTTTCAACAGGAAATCTATTCTGGGACCTCGAAGGAGGACTCCTTAACTTTCCCTTTTGGAAAGAACTGTTGATGATCTCACTGCACGGCTATCAGTGTCCTGGGCCAAATACTCCTTCTGCTCCTGGACTTCTGATCAGCTCACAAAGCAGATGCAGCGACTAATTAAAGAAGCAGAGCCTGTGTTTTCTGCTTCTTGCAGCTCTAAATTCAGTAGCTGGTACATGACACCTCGTGAGCTGATGCTTGTCTGTCTGTGATCTCAGATGAAAGAAACATTCACCAAATAATCCAGGGGGATGGGAGCCTGAGCACTCCCTGCCAGGGCTGTTCCAACAGATGGAGAAACAAAATCAATTGCAGGATCCCAGATTCACAGGCAGTGGTTCTCAGGAATGCCATGAGGGAAATAACCCCATCTCTGCTGGCTGGAAGGGTTTCATACCTGCCATGACATCACCTGGAATTCGTAATCCTGGATTTTGCAAGAGGACAGGCTCTGGGGCCAAGCTGCACAGGCCTTTCCAAGCTTTATTTATGGCAGCATATTCAATCTTATTCCATATTTCATAGGATGGAAGAGACTAAAATGAAAGTTGCCTTGGCTGAACACACAAAAAGAGCAGAGGAGATTTCAGTGCCACCACCCTGTCACTCACTTACGCTCTCGAGAAATTTTACAAGGGACATCATTAAAAATAAAGTGAACTAACCTGTAATTTAGAAGAGAACCTTCTCTTCCCTGAGTTATTTATTAACCAGTTAAGAATCTGTCAAGCCCTTCTTAACTATTAACAAACAGTTGTTGAGGTTGGGACATAATCCCAGACCCACCTGCACAGCAATTAAATGACAGGAGAGCCTGAAATGGATTGCTCTCCTTGTGCAAACATCCACGTGCAGCTGCACAAAACCTCCTGTGCCCCAAACCTCCAGGAGGAGCCCAGAGCTTGGGGTGCTGCTCCCTGCAAACACTGCCCCCACCACACAGGGGACACAGGAATAAACAGATAAATCAAGATATTCCCAACCAGCCAGTACTGAAAAATGGGTTTGATTGAGGAAGGCTATGGAATCATGGAAGGGACACAGGAATAAACAGATAACAGAAAATACAGGAAGTAAATCCACAAAAAACAGATAAACCAAAACAGTACTGAAAAATGGGTTTGATTGAGGAAGATCATGTAATCATGGAAGGGACACAGGAATAAACAGATAAACACAAAATCAGGATATTCCCAACCAGCCAGTACTGAAAAATGGGTTTGATTGAGGAAGATTATGGGATCATGGATTGGTTTGTGCTGGAAAGGACCTAAAATATAATTTAGTTCTACCCCCTGCCATTGACACCTTCAACTGCTCCAAGCCCCATCCAAGTTGGCCTTGGACACCTCCAGGGATGGGGAAGCCTCAGCTTCTCTGTGCCAGAGCCTCCCCACCCTCACAGGGAACAATTTCTTCCTAATCCCTAATCTAAACCTAATCTCTTATCAGTTTGGATATAGAAAATATACAACTTAACTAGCAGGAAGCCAACAGAAATGCCAGGCATGGTAGAACAAGTGCTGGGGGAAGTAATGACCAGGAAACTAAATCTGTCAGCCTTAAATGGTCACAACAGCTTGTGCTTGGGGGGAAAAAACCAAATAAATGGCAATGGAGAGCATGACTGTCCCACACCAGGTGTGCAGCCACCTTTTCACAGCACAGCTCTCAAATCAAAGCAGCAAATTTTCCATGATTGCTTCACAGGCTGGGAGAAAAAAGAGTTGCCTGAAGCAGACATTGAGGGTATCTTATCATGAGGAATTTTGAATAAAAATATATTCTACACTTAAAGCAAGCAGGTGAGTTTGCATCCCTGCAGGTGCTTTTGAACCTGGTGTCTCATTTCTTTTCACATCCTCCAGACCTCCCTCACATCAGGATATTGGAGTCTTTGGGATAAGCCCACTCCTGGTATAAATTTGCTCAAATTTCCCTGTGGCTACAATTTGAATGTTAAACTAAGACCCTCAGGGCTCACCTGGTGTGGTTCCACAGCTGACAAGGTCCAAACCCACCCACACCAGTGGTGCCTGCCCCCACCAGGGCAGGAATGGGGAAGAGCTGCTCCCCTCTAAATCCTGTTAATATTTCCAGGGAGAAATACTGTGGAACATCCCTTTGGGCAGCATCTGCAGAGATGGAGGAATCTCAGACCCTGACAATGTAAACAACTGGCCCGATTTCATCTCATGTACAGCAACTGCTGGTGTGAGAGGGAAGGGAAATCAGTGCAATTTGTTTCTCTGCAGACATGTGTCTCTACAAAAGAAAAGGACTCAGTTCAATACAAAACTCCTTTGGGCAAGGACGTGGCATTTAGGTTTTGTCTGTGGGCACAAAGCACATGGCTGATGTACCATGAAAATAAAAATGTTCTCTTGACCATTATCCAAAAATGAAAAGGGATCAGCAATGCTGGAAAGCTCTGCTCTGACATTTCCTGCTCCCTACCACTCTCCTGGGTATCCCTCTGGGCTGGCCCCAAATTAAATCTGAACAGCATTCTCTGCCTCTTCCTTTTCAACAATATCCAAGGATTTGGGAGTTTCTGTCCTGGCTGGGGGGAATAAATGATCTTTGATGTCCTCTCCAAAGGACATCAGGGCATATCCACCCTCCTGCCTGGGAAAAATCTGCTTCACTTTGTCTCATCCCTAGAAATTTCCAGCATTTTGGTCACTGAGAATGTCTGTGGCAGAAAGCTGAATTTCCACCCAGATCCAGCTGTATCTGAGAGCTAATGACAACAATCTGGAAGGAAACCTTGCTGCAAATGTTACTGGAAGAATCTCAAGCAAACCAGATCTTTCAACACCATAAAAAACAAGCCAACTCCCAGCTGCAGGTGGAGATCAGATAAGAAAAAAAAACCATTGGGAGCAGAAAAAGCCTTTACATCATCATTGCTTTTTTTTTAGTGTGGTTATCTTAGGTTTCACCTCCAAGTGGACATAATCAGTTCTGTCTTCTCTCAGGATCCTTCAGCTGCAAAATGCCCAGCCACACTCCTCTAGGGAAATGGGTTTTCCTCCCCAGCATCTGGAACGTGCTCTCCTGACCTAGGAACAATCACTCTGTTCCCCATTGATTTCATCCCTTAAATATCAGCTTGAAAAATATCAGCTTGAGCTTCCTCTCTTTCCCAGGGGCCACGTGCCAGAGCAGCTCTGCCCTGCTCATCTCCTCCTCCAAAATCAGCATCAGCACTCCCCATCCACACTGAGGACACCCTGGAAACCTGGAAATACAACTTGTACATCAGCAGGGCACACTCTGCTCTGCTCTGAGAGCAGAGTCCAAATTCTGACCTCTGCAGCTTTGGGGTGGCAGCCCAGTGTGGATGTACAGACCAGAAAATCCTCATCTGTGCAATATATTTCAGAAGAAAGCTTCACTTTTCTTTTCCCTTTCTAATTTTCACCTCAGCTCCCCCAGGTGAATGTTTTCTGTATGTGAGCTGTACCTGTCCCTGGGACTCCTCCTTCTCCAGGTGAGGTCACTCATCCTTTTCTCAGGTGCCCCTCATTTTATTGCACTTAGATTTTTCATGAGAACTGCCCATTCTGTTTCCTTAACTGAAAATGTATTTTATTCACCAGTGCCTTTCAGCTTTCTAGGGGAAAACAGTGAAAAACCCTGAACTGTGTAGGGTTTGTCCCTACATGAGCTGTCCTGTGGGAATATTCTTCCCCAAAAGAGAAATCATCTTTACATTGAGCAAAATTAATTCAGGCCATTCCCAGACCATGGCTCCAAGGTCTGCCAGCTGGAAATATGGGTGGAAAAAAAGCTTGGCAAATATTCCAAGGATTATTGAAAATAACCATCAATTAGTATGGCTTCCTCCTTCACTAGAGCTCATTTGCCTTGTGGCCATGAGGGATAAAAATGTTCAAATCCTCCCTGGTACCTAAAGTCTTTGGGAGATGAGGATGCCAACTGAACACAGGCAGAAAGGCCAAAGTTGGCACTGCCAAAGCCTCACAGCTCCTGAGGACAGAGCCTAAAACCAGCTGGAGCCCCCATCCTGCTCCTATTCCCCAGGATTAACCCCAGGTCTGCTCTGTCCCTGGGATTACCTTTGGGTTTGGTAATTTTGGATTTTGGATGAAAAATGAAAAGCAGGACTGAAGTCAGTGAATTTCCATCTTTCCCTGGAGGCTGTTAGAGGTCAATCCATGCATGTGGGATGCAAGAACATCACATCAATCCCAAATGCATTCTGCAGGGTGAGAAGGAAGCTCTGATTTACAGAGCTGGCTGGGTCTGGGATCCCATTTGGATCTCTGGGCAGCAGAGCAGGCCTTGCTTGCTCTGACAGCACAGTGATTAAACACTGAGGCTCAGAGAGCTCCCAGCTGCTGGGACACAGAAGGAAGAATCTGGAAAAGCCAGAAATGTTCCCCCCACACCCTCATGCAGAAGGACTTTGTGCTCATTAGGGCAGAATTCGCTGACAATTTCCAAGAGCACAGGGTGACCTGGGGGGCAGCAGGCACAGATAGGGATCACCCTGGGGCCTGAGTCACATCTGACTGTGCTCATGAGCCAGAGGGGTTTACAGGGCAGGGAGGGCTGAGCTGGGTGACCTCAGGCCATTGCCAGTGTCTGCACCAAAGCAAATCTCAGTGTGATGTTCTGATCTCCCTGAGTCACCCCTGCACAGGATGGCTGAGGGGCTGTGCAGCCCCATAACTGCTGACCCCACCTTCCCTTCCCAGTGTCACTTTACAAGGATTATTCACAACAATTCCTGCTTCACTTCACACATCTGTACAAAGCACTTGGCAAGATTTGCTTGAGACTCTGCAATTGCATCAGGCAGCTCACAATATCACCATCCATCAAGGACCTGGAGCAGTGGTGTTCAGATTTCAGCACTACAAACATCTGTACATTCATACAATCAGAATAATTTAGGTTGGAAGGGACCTTAAAGCTCACCTCATCCCATCCCCTGCCAGGCAAAGCTGACACAACTTCAGACCCTCTGCTTGCAGTCTGAAAATCCTAAACCTAAACATGAAACCCTAAAAATCCAGACCTCCATCCAGAGAGCAGCTTGCAGACCATTCTCTGTGTCATTTTGACTTGCTTTCTAATAAGAGAGCCCTTCATCCAGCAGGAGAACACCCTTTTCTCACATATTCATCCCTAATCCCCTGCCAGGCCTTCAGAAAGCGTTGCTGTGGAGACTGGAGGATGGTCAGGAGTGGCACAAAGCAAAGGACCGAGGGTGTGCTGGCCCCAGTCTGACTGCAGGGGCAAAACTCTGCCTCTCAGGGAGGTTTGGGGCTGAAAAGTGGAATTTGGGGCACACCAGGGGCAAAGCTCTGCCCGTTTGGGAGGTTTGGGGTTGAAAGGTGGAATTTGGGACACAGCAGAGGCAAAGCTCTGGGGCAGGTTTGGGGCTCAAAGGTGGAATTTGGGACACACGGGGGAAAAGCTCTGCCTGTGGGGCAGATTTGGGGTTAAAAGGTGGAATTTGGGACACACCAGGTGTTCCCAGGTGGCCCCAGCAGAGCCCAGAGTGGATGAACCTGCCCAGCCATGGATCTGTGCAAACCCCCCTGGGCAGGGCTGGCACTGGAGCATCTTTAAGGTCCCTTCCAACCCAAACCATTCCATGGTTCTGTGATTTCAACGTTCCATGAAGGCCATGCCAGGCTTGCCACTGGTGTCCCTGTGCTTTGAGAGACAGAAAAAGCTAGATTTTCTCCTCCACTCCAATGCTTTGAATTACCAGAGTTTTTCTCAGCGGAAGAAGAAGAAACCTGGATTAAATTCCCTGTTAGGAAAGGGCCCAAAGGGAAGCTGGGGCCTGAAACCCTCTCAGTCTTTTGTGGAAGGGTGAATGTCCTCATCCCTGTGATGGTGCTCAGATCTGGGAAAGGAAAGGGGGAGAAAAAAAGATCTTTTAAAGAGTGATTTCAAATCAAGACCCATGATCTTGTTACCAAGGTATTTAGGATGTTAAAAAAGACAGACTTCTGTGGGTGGAAACGAGCAAAAAGATCAACTGAGCCTCCAGTTCCATGTAGCTGCCTTCAGCAGAATGCAGCATGAGAGGGGGAAAATTCCCCATGAAAGAAACCCAGAAGATGAAAGGAAGCTGCCTGGGAAAGGGAATGATCATCAGAACATCATCTGCTCCTGAACAGCAGGCTGAAGGCTGCAAAACTTCTTTTTAGGAATTGCCATAGACTAGGAAGTATCTCCAATGACCTAAAAAGAGATGCAAGGATATATGCATATAAAATATATATATATATATATATACATATACATATATATATACCCAGGGATATATCCAGAGAGGGAGCCTATCTGTAAGGACAGATCCCCACAGCCTCTGAGGCTTGGAGCCAACTCACTTCCTGCTGTGCTCAGTCATTGAAGCTCTCAGGATTGCTAAAATTGGGCAGCTCCAGGTCTCCATTTCAGCTCCAGCCCCTCTCCTGAAGCAGCAGAATGGAAATGGGGCCCAGCTGAGGAGCCACCCCTGCTCTTGGCACAGGGGAGCAGCTCCTGGGCACCACGGGGCCCATCCTGGATCACCCACAGAGGGGATGGAGGCATCAGAATGGGAGCTGATGCTTGGGTGAAGCTCGGAATTGAAAGCATTGGCAGATGTTTCCTGCTCTGTGTCACAGGAGGAACCTGTGGAACCTGCAAAGGGCCTCAGGTGGGTTTGGGGTGTCCCTAGATCAGCATTGCAGGCTGCACCTTGAGGCAGCTGCAAAAAAAATTAATAGATAAAACACAGCCAGTGACAGACTCAATTTCAACGCTGGGCCACTGCAAATCCCAGCTCCTCAGAGCACAAACTGTTGTGATTTGAGACAAAAGAGTTACATGCACAAGCCCAGTGGAAAACTATTGAGTTTTTCCATGGTTATTAATGGTACTGGATCCAGCCAAGGGTTGCTGATGACACTGAGATCCTCACCACGAGATTTAGTTTGACAGGAAAAGAGGAAATGGCCTCAGGCTGGGCCAGGGCAGGATCAGGTTGGACATCAGCAGGAATTTCCCCATGGAAAGGGGGCTCAGGGCAGGCTCAGGGTGGGCACAGCAGGAATTTGCCCATGGAAAGGGGGCTCAGGGCAGGCTCAGCAGGAATTTCCCCATGGAAAGGGGGCTCAGGCACTGGAGCTGCCCAGGGAGGGTTGGATTCCCATCCCTGGAGGTGGCACTCGGTGCTCTGGGCTGGGACAAGGTGGGGATGGGGCACAGCTTGGACTCATTGGTCTGGGAGGGCTTTTCCAGCCTGAATTATTCTGGGATTCTGTGAAGGGTGCTGTGGTTTGTCTCTCTCTCTGATCAGACCCCACAGAGCTCAGGGGATCCCTCCAAGCCAGCAAAGCAACACCTCCACCCCAGGAGGCTCTCCCTGAGCAGAACCAGGCAGGTGCATCCTCCCCATCCCTCTCTGGTGCACAGCAGAGTCTGTGCAAGGGCACAGCCCCAGCACTGCTGCACAGAGAGCCCAGGAACACCCTGTGCTCAGCCCCAGGGACACACTGCAAGACAGAGTGGGCACAAGCGAGGAGAGAACGTCCCCTTTGCTTTACAGCCTGCACATTCTGCAGTCCCCAGCTCTGACAGGAAGCAGAGTCTGTTTTTCCCTTCATTCCCAGCCTGACACTAACACTGACATATTTCCCCCCCTATATTTAGTGGCCACATTACCTGGCACTCATTTCTGTGCTGTCACGAGCAGCTCTGCTACATGGCACAACAGTGGGAACGGGGAGTTTTCCTCTGTTTGGGTTATTTTTTTTCCCTTCCTCTTCCCTTCTTCCCAAAACACTCACACGAATTTCTTGCAGCACAATCCCTTCCTCCCTCCCGGGCAATGCCATCAGCTGTCATGCTGCATCATGTGCTTCTGCCTTCCCTGGATCACTCACACCCCCCACACCACTTTCCCCAGGTCTGTCACAGTTATTAAAACCTCATAACAAGCTGCTTTGCATTTAATCCCATCTGTCATCAGATCCTGTTTAAACACCAAGAATTACCACTTTAATGTGACTACTTCCTAAGATATGACAGCTTTCTTCCACGGATCTCAGAGAGTTCTGCAAGAGAAGCTGAGCATTCCTGAGCTCCTTTTTTTTTTTATTTCTGGATAATAACTGAGACAAGAGGAAATAGGGCAGCCCAAGCAAAATGAACAGCCCAGTGCCAGGAGACAGAAGAAACCCAGCTGGGATATCCCAGCCTGGATATCCCTTGTGACTGTCACAGCAAGCTGCCTACAGTGGGTTTGGGGTGTCCCTAGATCAATATTGGGGTGGCACAAGCAGCACACTGCACCTTGAGGCAGCTGCAAAAGGCCAAAAAATTAATAGATAAAACACAGCCAGTCACAGACTCCATTTCAACGCTGGGCCATTGCAAATCCCAGCTCCTCAGAGCACAAACTGTTGTGATTTGAGACAAAATTGTGCAATGCACAAGCCCAGTGGAAAACTATTGAGTTTCCATGTGAGAAGAAATCCCCTTTTCCCCAGCACAGGAGGGACATGGAGCTGTTGGATCCCACCAAGGTGGTTGCAGGGAGGGAACACTTCTTCTGTGAGGAAAAGCTAAAAGAATTCCCAATGTTCAGCCTGGAGAAGAGAAGCTTAGGGGCGACCTAACTGTGATCCACAAGGGATGGGAGCTGAAGGGAACCTACAAGAAGGACAGAGAGACTTTTTACAGAGAAACTGGAGTGTCAGAACAAGGGGAATGGCTTCACACTGACAGGGAGTGGGTACAGATTGGGTATTAGGAAGAAATTCATTGCTGTGAGGGAGCTCCTGGCACAGAATGCCCAAAGCTGTTCCCATCCCTGGATGTGTCCAAGGCCAGGCTGAACAGGGCTCTGAGCAGCCTGGTCCAGTGGAAGGTGTCCCATGGCAATGAGTCGGAATGAGATTTATTTCAGGTTCCTCCCAACCCAACCCAATTCATTCTGATTGTCCTCATGCCCACAGAGAAGTGGAGTTACCCCACAGGAGCATTCCCATCCTACCAGAGAATCCCTCTCAAGCCTGCAACACAAACTGCAGGGTCTAAGCCCCCTCAGGACCCCCATCTCTGGGGCAGAGCATGAGGCAGGTTGCTGATTAAGCCACCAACACGTTATTTTGTAAGAGAAGGGAAAAAAAATTAATTAAGAAAGCGCATTTGTTATTATTCATTAAATGTACTGGAGCTGCCTTATGTGCTAAATGTTCTTCCCCTGATGATCTTAGCACCTAATTAAAGGAGGCTGATGAGGCATGATAGAAGCAGTGTGTGAGTACATCCAAGCTACCAATGGAAATGGAGGCAGGGAGAGCACATAAATTACCCACATGAAAGAGGCAAAGGGCACCAAGTTTTGATCTCCTGGTGATCAAAACACTCCTTCCTCCCTTGGGAACGCTGCTGGGTGCCACAGCAGCAATGTCCCCTTGCCAAACTCATCACCTGCACATCAGAGCCCAGGATTGATGCTCTGGGAGCTGCTGAGTCCTAAAGCTGGGAGGGTTTTAGGAGGATTTGTCCCAAAGAAACATTGGCCTGGGGCCACTTTTGGAATTGAGCTCGAATCAAGATTTCTGGAAGGGCTTATTTATATTTACACGGGATGGCAATATCCCAAACATTGGGATAGCACAGGAGAGCTGGTTCTCATGGAGTTTTCCATCCCACTTTTAGGACACTCTGCTCCAGAGTCCTTTGAAGGAAGTCCAGCTCTGTACCTTTTGGATTTCCTCCAGAAATCCACAGGAGGAACAGGGAGAGCTCAAGTTACAGCTCCAGTTCCCAATATTCCACCCAGATCAAAATGTCCAGGTTAAAAGACCAAATTGGGCCTCAGTATCACAACTTCAGCCAAGGAATGGAGATCAGAGACATCCTTGCCTCTTCAGTCCCTAATTAACTTCTGTTGGCATCCTCAAAAATTAATTACTGTGCATCCTCAAAAAGCAAGGCACAGAAGTGTTGGATGCTCCTGCAATGAAATCCTTGGCATCCGTAGCACTGGCCATAAATCTTGGGAACAAATTCCTTGGGATTTAGCTCCTGCTTTGAGCCAGACTGGAGTTCCCCAAGGACAGTGCCTGTCAGGAGCTTGACATCACAAATTGCACATGGTTATGAAAATGGAAACAACTTCTAGAAAAGCCAATGTTGTTTGTTGGGCTTTTTTTGTTGAGATTTCTCAAGAAATTCAGTTTAAGGCCAATTCATATGGTCAGGGCGGATTCATTTATCCAGACCTGCTCGACCTAAGCACAGATCCTCTTTTCAATCACTTCAGAAGAAGGAAGCTCAAGTCCAACAGCCACATTAAAAACCACAAAACACGTTAGATCTCTGGGTTCTGCCTCATCAGCCACATCCCAAACAAGAGCCCATCCAGCCCCAACAATGTTTGGACAAGCCAAATCACAGCTTGATATTTAACCCGGCTATTTGATGGTCCAAAACTCCCCTGATTGCAGGCTGGGCTGGGCTGGGCTGCCAAGATTGAAACAAAAGGGGGGTTTGGGTGATCGACACAGGGATGGGACGGGACACAACCTGTCCCTGTGCCATGGGGGATCTTTCAGAGGAGGGAAGACCCTCTCTGCCCTACAGAAAGGTGGGGAAGGAGGTGGCAGCCAGCCAGGAGAAGGATTTGGTGGATCCTGCAGGGCAGGTTCCACCAGCCTGAGATGCTGCAAGACAGACAGAGAGAGAGAGAGGAGACCAGCTGGCAAATGTGTGTAGGTGGGGAGAGTCATGCTGTTTGCCAAAGGGGCAGGGAATAACACATGTTCCTGTGCCTCAGTGGAAGGGGAAGTTCCCAGAAGCTTGCCTCATCTGTCTTTCTATTCTTAACCCTTCTCTGGCACCCTCTCAAGTCTGGGTACTGGTGGAAGAGATGGAAAATAATGCAGAAAAAGCAGCCCTTGCTAGCCTGGCAGAGAGCAGGTCCTTTTTGCCTCTCCAGCATCAGAAAGGCAAGGCTGAAATGCTTTTTCCAGTGTGAACCAGTCCCAAAAGCCTGGTTTGTGGAGAAATGGATGTCACCAAGGAACATCTGCTTTTCAGCAGAGGTAGCACTGAAAGGTCTCCAGCCCCTCTGGTGCTGTGAATCCCCCCAAGGACTGGGCTGGCATCAATGCTAGAGGGATGCAAACCCTCAGGTGTGAGGTTAAAAAAAATCCTAAAATCGTTCTAAAATTCCCAGGGCAAGAAAGAGGTTTTCAAAGCAACCAACTTGAAAAGGATTTTAAAAGAAGATTTTCTTTTTTTCTTCTGGGAAGAAAAAAAAAATTCTTCTTTTTCTGCTTTCCTCTACACCATTCCCATTCACTGCAGTGAGACACTGGCATGACAGTGAGTTTGACAGTGAATTTGACCCCAAGGACTCAGCTCCACCTCATGTTTGGGACAAGCTGTAAATCTGGAGCAGAGACAAGAGGTCATTGCTCTTCCCCAAAATCCCAACCTAAGTGAAGCTGAGATAAAGCCATGGCAGCACTGAGGGGAAATTTCCCTCTGCCTTGGAGGATAATTTGTGCAGGAGCCATCCTGTCCCTCAGGGCCTGCTCTGAAGGCTCATCTCAGCCCCTTTTCCAAACTGAGAGCATATTTCCAGCATTTGTCATTCCAGCCTGGAAAAACATTAACTGATCCCCTGGTTTGGCTTTTTTTTTT
Organism: Zonotrichia leucophrys gambelii; assembly: GCF_028769735.1. Classification (NCBI taxonomy): domain Eukaryota; kingdom Metazoa; phylum Chordata; class Aves; order Passeriformes; family Passerellidae; genus Zonotrichia; species Zonotrichia leucophrys. Next base: position 2,069,054 of record NC_088183.1, read on the forward strand.
GTTGGTTTGGTTTTTTCTTCCCTTAAAAGCTTGGAAAAGCTCAGCTTCCTGCACAGGAGCTGGCAAAGCTGGGAGGGACAGGAAGGTGGGCAAGGCAGGTTGGGGCACTGTTATAAAGTTAATGAACACAAAAGCAATTTTCATCTCCAGACCTGAAGGAAGTTCACCACACATCCTTTTCCTTCACTACAGATGGAAAGCAGGGGAAACCTGGCAGAGGGGTGAGGAAGAGGAGGAGCGGGAGGAGAACCTGCTCCTCACCAGGCCTAAGGAAAGAGCAGGAGCTGGGATGCACACATGGACCCAAAAATCCATGTCAGAAGGAGCTGGAAGGAATAGAAGTGCACAGATAGGGGTAGGTAAAATATGGTTATGAAAATGGAAACAACTTCAAGAAAAGCCAATGTTGTTTGTTGGGTTTTCAGTTTAAGGCCAATTCATGCATCTGGGCTGATTCCTTCTTTATCCAGACCTGCTCGACCTAAGCACAGATCCTATTTTCAACCACTTCAGAAGAAGGAAGCTCAAGTCCAACAGCCACGTTAAAAAACACAAAACACGTCAGATCTCTGGGTTCTGCCTCATCAGCCACATCCCATCCCATCCTCCCAAAAAATCTGTGAGAGCCCAGCAGGGCCGTGCTGGGCCTGCCTGGGGTGAGCAGGGCTGAGGGGAAGGGAAAAACAATGTTCTGAGGAGGGTACGATCCTCTCCAGGTTCACACGTAGCAACCCTGCAAGTTTCTATAGCAACACCGCGATTATTTTTAGCATTAGTCACATTTCAACAGTAGCAACCCAACATGGAGCTGGGGTGGAGGTTTCACCCTCGCCAAGGCTTTTTCCTTCCCTCTCCTGGGGCTGCAGAATCCCACCCTGGCAACTGCTTAATGCTTGTACAGCTGTTCCTACAAATAAATGTGAAGGAATTGGGCAGAAAAGCTCTTTTTTTCCCCTCTTTTGTTGATGTCCCTCCAAAGGCTGCAGTGCCCATAGCAGTGGTGACACCCAGCCCACAGAGGACATTTCCATGGTGTTCTTGAGCTCTTTCAGCCTTAGTGGGTTCTGTAAACACCAGGGACAGCAGGGAGGAGCCTCACGTGTCTCATTTTGCTGTTATTTAGCAGCAAAAGGGGTCAAGGACGGCTGTCACAGGTGGGATGTGCTTGGGGCACTGCAGGGATTTGTGGCAGGAGGAGCTGAAGGCAGCTCTGAGGCACAGGAGGGTGCAGGATGGAAGAAAAGGTGCAGAGCATCTTCCCAAACACTGAAAGCAGGTGGAAAAAATGCCCAGAGCCCTGCAGAGCTGCCTGGAGAGGGGGATGCATCTCATAGCTGAGATCTGACACTGCACATCACCCACAGGAGCCACTCAGACACAGCTCCCAGCTCTATCAGTGGGCAAAACTCTCCCCAATCCCAGTCCCCATCAGGCCTCAGGTTTGAGCTTTTATATTTTCAGATTCTGTGCTGCTTTAGTGTGTGGGTCTGGGTTCACATCAGGGGATGCTGAGCTCTGTGCACAGAGCAGGGAGACAAAACAATTCCTGCTCCAGCTGGGCACCAAGGACAAATGATCCCAATCTCAGCCCAGGAGCACAAACACCATGGGCTGGAGAGAGAAAAACAAGGATGGGACTGCCTGGGCTAAAGCTGGAATGGGACAATGAACTGCAAGGTGCAAATGGAGCAGAACTGATCCCAGGGACAGAGCCCGTGCCCGGCCGTGCATTTTGGGGCCATTTTGGTTCATCTTGGGTGCAGCCCTGGCTGGGCTCTGGTGCTGCCCAAGGTGCATCCATGGAGGAGATCCTTTGAATAAATCCCTGCTTTATTCTGGAACTCTGGTCTCTGCTCTGGCTCAGCCTTCCCAAGGCTGTGACCAGGTGAGGAGCCCCTGGAATTTCTTGTTTTCCAAGCCCCAGCACAGCACAAGGCACAGAGCAGAGCGGATCCCTGACAGACCCAGCCAAGCAGAAGCAGGAATACAAATTATAGCATTTCCTAAGGATCTGTTCTCCACCCACACACCCACAGTCAGTTCCTATTGCCTCTCAGAACAACCCAAATCGTTAACCATAAAAATGTGTGCTGTGATAATTAACAATTTCCCTCGCATGCAGTTCCTTTTATGCCAAGAAAAGCCATTGGTGCCCCACAATTCCTGTGAGCACTGAACCTCCAGCACCTTTTTGTGGGGTTTAGCCCCCACAGAATAAACCAGGTTTTAAACACTCATCAAATGAGCCAGATTCTGATCACATCCATGGAAAGCAATCCTTGTCCATCCTCATCTCAAGCAGTTTCATTTCTGCTCACTCCAAATGAAATTCACTATGGAGTGGGAATTCACTTGGAAGAGCAGGGAAACTCCTGGAAATGGCCACAGAAGCAGCTGGGGCAGGAAACAAGATTTCCACCTTTATTTTCCCCTCTGAATCCAATGTTTGCCGCACCATCAACACTCAGTGGCAGGAGCTGTGCCCCTGTGCCCTGTCCCCCATGGAAAGCACTGCCAGCAACAGGAAAGCTGCAAGAATGAGCTCTGGAGAAGGTCCCTATGGGCAGGTGCTCCTGGAACAAGGACTTTCACAGAGGTGGGATGGGTCTGAGCTGGGCTGGAAGCAGCCAGGGTGAAGGTGGTTTGTGGAGAAAGTCACTGGCAGTCAGAAGGAAATGCCCACAAATTACAGTTGGGGATTCAGAATCATAAATCATAAAAATCACAGGATCACAGAAGTGGGAAAAGACATCCAAGGCCATCGAGTCCCAGCTGTACCCAATACCCACCTTGTCCCCAGCCCAGAGCACCAAGTGCCACCTCCAGGGATGGGGATCCAACCCTCCCTGGGCAGTTCCAGTGCCTGAGCCCCCTTTCCATGGGGAAATTTCTGCTGTGCCCACCCTGAGCCTGCCCTGAGCCCCCTTTCCATGGGGAAGTTCCTGCTGTGCCCACCCTGACTGCCCTGGCTCAGCCTGAGCCATTCCCTCTCCTCTGTCCCTGTTCCCTGGGAACCCAGCCTGACCCTCACCTCACCACCACCTCCTTTCCTTGATTTCCCCAGGCTGCCAGGGCTGTGCAGAAGAAGAATTCAGCATTTTTTCCAGCCAGTACCTCACAGAAACCCAAATTCAGCACAAGCTCCCCCCCAGCTTCCTGTCCTGGGAGAAGAAAGGGCAAAAGAAGGCGAGTACCAAGCTGCACTTCTGGAGAGCCCTGCACTCCCCCAGGGATGCTGTGCTGGGCTGAAGGAGCCTTGCCTGCCCTCACTTACTGTGTGCTTCACTCTTCCCCAAGGAAACACAGAATTTTTCTAATTAAGCATTAAAGTGATTCAATTATGAGGAATGCTCTCTTGTGGAGCTGAAATCCATCCCAGACAAGAGCACAGCAAGGCTTTGGACAGTCCTGGAGAGGTTTTGCTGACTGGGGGGCGTCAAGAAACAGCACAGCTCCAAAATGGGATTTTTATTTTTTTCCCCCTCGTGAGAAGCACTGAATTGTGCTCTCTGCAAGTGTAAAAGGCAGCAGAAGAACAAGAAATGATGATGCAGACAGGAGTGACAGCCTGAGGCTCACTGGACTGCAGTGGACCACGCTGCAATGGACTGTCCAGAGAAAGCAGTTATAAAAATAAAATAAGTAATGAAAAAATCATTACAGACACTGTCTAGACAAAGGCAGCCACCTTCCAGGCCTCCCTTCCCTCCCAGCCAGTCCATTTGCCTTCACACACTCCAGCTGGCCTGTCCAGCTCCCTTCCTGCTCTGTCCTAATGCTGCCTCCATTTGTTTCATGTCTGGGGAGCTCCTTCCAGCACATCCCACCCTGGCAGGGATGCAGCAGCAATGCAGCCACCCTGCTGCACATCTGCAGCTCCTGAGCAGCAATGCAGCCACCCTGCAGAGGGGGAACCATTGTACAGAGCTGTGACAAGGAGCAGCAGAGACCCCTGTGGTGGCCCAGCTGAGCCAGGGACCTGTGTGAGTTCCTCAGCACCTGAGGGTTTGGGATCCCTGCCCCAGGATCCCATCTGCTTTTCTGGTGGAATTTCAACAGCTGCAGAGCAGTGAGCTCTGTAAATTCCATAATGAAGAAAACCTCAGCAGGACACAGAGAATTTAAGGATGCTCCTGCTCTGGAACATGGGGATCACTCCTGTTGGGTGTCATTCCTCATCATGGCTCTGCTGCCGACCTCAAACCAGACCTCATCTGTGTTTGGGCTGAAAGCTCTGCTTGGAAACCACTGGATAAAGGCCAGGTTGGAAAAGTCCTCCAAATCCAAGCTGTGATCCCCACCTTGTCCCAGCCCAGAGCACTGAGTGCCACCTCCAGGGATAGGGATCCAAACCTCTCTGGGCAGCTCCAGTGCCTGAGCCCCCTTTCCATGGGGAAATTCCTGCAGGCTCAGGGTGGACATCAGCAGGAATTTCCCCATGGAAAGGGGGCTCAGGCATGGCAGGAGCTGCAGAATTCAAAACTGCTGGTGCCCCATCCCTGAACATGTTCAGGGCCAACTTGGACAGGGCTTTGAGCAACCTGGTTAAGTTGAAAATGTCCCAGATGAACTGCCAACCCAAACTGTTCTATGAGTCTTGAAGCTGCTCAGCCCTCTCAGCACACAGGTTGGATACAGCAGCTCCAGCCAGAAGCCAACACCACAATGGATGTCCTTCCCAAACTCTCCCTCCACTCATTCACTTTCATTTCAATGAAAATAATTTTTTTTCACTCTTCCCAGCCCTTTTGGGGAAACGAGTTTCTGTCCCACTGGTGGTGATGCAATGTCCCACGTTCCCACAGCTCCAGCACCAGCTCCCATGGGAGCAGAGCCCAGAGGGCTGTGAAACAAGTGCACAGCAGCAGCTGACCTTCCATGACCCAGAGAATTTGTGCCCTACTTTATTTAATCCCTGGAAATCCTGGACCATAACCTCAGGACCTGCCTTCAGCACATTGTGCTAAAATTAAACCCAACTTTTTCCAATGAGGTTTACAGACCTCAGGCATGTATTTTTCTCCTCAGAAGCATGGCAATTTAACTGCTTCCAGCCCAGAAAGGTGAAATGTGGATGCACAAAAGTGTACAAAAGCCATCCCTGTGGGAACAGGGTCAGGTGAACAGCAAGAGATGAGAACCACCTGCAAATTAGACATGATGATGATCCCACCTCCAAAAATCATCTTACACTCCCCAAATTAAAGTGTGAGAAAACCCCTAAGGGCTGTTTTTCTGAAAAGTTTCCAGTGAAAAAGTTGAGGGCAGGAAAGCCTCTGAGATTGTCACCTGGCAATGAGGAGAGATGGCTGCTGATACATCTCTCACCTAATTCTCTTTGTGTCCATCACACCTCTTGGCTCACCACTCCAAATTTGGGTCCCCTAGGAAGGACAGAGGCTGTTTTTCCACCCAGACAGAGAAAATCTGGTGGCCAAGAAGTTCCTTTTCTCCCATCCCTCCCAGGAAGCAGCTGCCACGCTGTCAGGCAGCCCAAAGGGATGGGCTGCACCAATTAATAATTCCAACACCATTTGGCCCAGGTTCAGCTGACCTAAATCCTGCCTCATTTGCAAGCCTGTGCTCTGTGGGAAGACCCCCAGCTCCCAGCAGCATCTGCCAACAGCAAATATCAGACAGAGACACAATTAGGGCATTGAATCTGGGCCAGTGCTCTTCAGCCATGAGAGCCCAGCCCTGATTGTGGTCCTGTGTTGGATGGGAGGCCCAGAGCTGCCATCATTCACCACCCTGAGCACCCAGCATGGCTTTGCTTCTTGTATTGGACTGAGCAAGAATTGGAGAGGTGAGAGCAGCATTTGGAGGGAGAGAGAAAAGGAAAGGGAGCCCATCAGCAGAGGGAAAAAAGCACCAAAAAGGTGGTGTGGGAGAAAATCCAGATTGAAACTTCACAAAGTCGCCCTTTGCTCACACAGCCTTGGTGTTCAGAGCAGGCTGTGTGCCAGCAGGGTCTTTGCAGGGGTGCAGCAAGGGCAGGTCCCAGGTTATGGGAGAAAAGGAAAGGGAGCCCATCAGCACAGGGAAATAACACCAAAAACGTGACATGGGAGAAAATCCAGACTGAAACTGCATGAAGTCATCTTTGCTCAGCACAGCCTCCTGCCCATGGTGCAAGCTGTGTCCCAGCAGGGTCTGTGCAGGGGTGCAGCACAGTGTCCCACAGAGGTCCCAGCAGGACACACGTGTCCCCAGCCCTGCCTGGGCACAGCCCTCGTGTCCATGCTCATCTCCCCTTGTGTGTCACCATGTGAGGGAGCCCTGGCAGCCTCAGCCAAAAAGCAGGAGCCACAACTCACAGCAAACTGTCTCCCCATTCATTATTCATCCATTCCAAGCTCTGCACACACTCCTTTTTCCTGCCACTTCTCCGCATTTCAATCATTTGCAGCAAAGCAAATCAATCATTTACATCACTTACTATTTGCTTCATCCTACACACAGCTAAAAAAGACAAGGGCTCTCCATGAATGAGGACAGCACGCTACTCCAGTGAGGCTGACAAGAACAGGATCTCTTTGGCTCATCTCCTGCCACTCACTGACAGCAATTTAGAAAGGTCTGTTTGACAGTAATTTCCTCTTTGCATTCTTATTCTGCTTAGACTGGAAAACCACCAGTGCAGAAACAAAACCACTCAGAAAAAGACAATCAGCCATGGCAATCGGGTGCCTCTCCATTTACCAGCAGAGATTTTGGAATCATTTTTGGGGTGAAAGCAGGAGAGGCCACAGGCTCCATGGCAAGCTGCCAAAATGGATCATTCCTGCTGGGCATCCTCCTGCTCGTGCCAGGGATGCTGCCACCTCTAAGTGCAGAGTGTGGCCAGGGTGTCCCTCCTGTTTGGGGGCACAGCAGCACCAGGAAGCTGCTGGGATGGTTTGCAGCATTTTTTTGGGGGGATATTTTCCAATTTTTGGGCTCGCTGCTCAGGGTATTGAGACATTCCCAGCTGCATCTCCCTGCTCCAGAGTCCTGAGGAGCCCTTTGCCACAGCCTTCCAGGAAGCCAGAGAGGGATTTTTCACTGAAAATATAGGGATAGGACAAGGGGGAACTGATATAGTTCTCACTATATATAGGAATATATAGTGATAGGACAATTTGGACTGAATTTTTGAATGAAGATTTGTAGACAAAAATAATGCTGTCAGGAAATTAATTGTGTGAATTATAATGATGTTTTGCTGAACTGTACTGAAAAATCAACATAAATCACAGTTATTTAAATTAAACAGAACCATCTCATATGGAGGAATTTTTTTTCTGTCATATTTTGCAGTTCTGCTTAATCTGCCTTACAGCATATCTTTAATTCCACATCCATTACCAAATAATGGCATCCACATCAAATAGCTTGGAGACTCACAAAATTCCAAGTTTTACAATAATTTTGCAAAAAAAAGATATTATTTAAACTTTAATAAACTCAAAAATATCATTAATTTTACTTATATATTTTATAGTATATAAATAGTATATTTATTTATACTATATATATGATATATATATAGTATATATTTTACTTATATATATACTTTCAGCATACTGTGCTAATGGGTATTGAGCAGGCCAAATAAACAAACTCCATTCAAGTAGCTTTGAGACTCACATAGTTCTGAGTTTTACAATAATTTTGCAAAAAAAAAGATATTATTTAAACTTTAATCAACTCCAAAAATATCATTAATTTTACTTATATATATTTTTATAGTATATATATTTATACTATATATATAGTACACATATATATAGTATATATACATATATATACTATATATATACACATATAGTATATATATTTTATTGATATATATACTTTCAGCATACTGTGCTAATGGGCATTGAACAGGCCAAATAGACAAACTCCATCTCACAAAAACCTCTTCAGTATCAATGATCACAATATTAGCATGGCAGCAGAAACAAGCTTTCTGAGGCTTTATTATTCCTGAGATGTCCCCTCTTGCAATCTTTCCCCAGGCTCTGAGGAAATGCCAGAGGATTTACTGTCACACGTGTCTCCCCCTTGGAACTGCCCCAAAATCCGTGTCAGTCCTGACCACACTCCGATTCCACATCAGGCAGCTTTCCTCACCTGCCTGCAAACGTTATTATTTCAGCCTGCTGCCACAAAGAGACAGATTGGAATCAATTTTAGAGCAAGCTATTTAAAATATCCCGTCCTCCTTTTCAAAGCTGACTCAGTGCAGGCCACACACACCCCCTGGAGATGCCTGAACACCATGGGCATAAATCCCCCTCCTCTACAGGTTGCTGGTGGGGAAAATTCAGCCCTTGAGCTGTGATGTTTCAACCGGGAGAAGAATTCCAGCAGGGGAAGGAGAAAAGGCAGAAATGAGCAGAAAATCTAAAATCAAGGATTTGATGGAGCTCAGCTGCTCCCAGATGAGCTGCCCAAGGGCTGCAGGCACTGTCTGGATGGAGCAGGAGCAGGAGCAGGACTGGAGGAACCAGGTGAGGCTGAGGTGAGCAGGAAATCCCTCCTGAGAATGCAAGAAATCATTTTCATCACAGCTCTGGCAGTGCCTGCCCAGCTCACTCTGAATTCCTTCCACACACTGATGCACACGTGCTCCCCACTGGAGGGGGAGAGACCTCCAGCAACACCAGGACCTTTGATGACATCCCTGGGGATGAAATCCTCTGCCCACCCTCCCCACGAACAGCTCTATCAGACACCTCTCTATTTACAGCTGCAGGGGTTGGCAGATTAATCCTGGCCCTTCTCAAAAATCCACCCACTGTGTCTTCCCCTCAGAGACTTGTGTGTGGCTGCAGATCTTGTGTGTGCTGCAATTCCTGAGTGTGACTGCAATTCCTGAATGTGGCTGCAGATCTTGTGTGTGCTGCAAATTCTGAATGTGGCTGCAGATCCTGAGTGTTCCTGAAAATCCTGAATGTGGCTGCAGATCTTGTGTATGTCTGCAAATGTTGTGTGTGCTGCAATTCCTGAGTGTGACTGCAAATCCTGAATGTGGCTGCAGATCTTGTGTGTGCTGCAAACCCTGAATGTGGCTGCAGATCTTGTGTATGTCTGCAAAAGTTGTGTGTGGCTGTAGATCTTGGGTGTGCTGCAAATCCTGAGTGTGGCTGCAAATCCTGAATGTGGCTACAGATGTTGTGTGTGCTGAAAATCCTGAATGTGGCTGTAGATCTTGTGTGTGCTGCAAATCCTGAGTGTGGCTGCAAATTTTGTGTGTTCCTGCAAATCCTGTGGATGACTGCAGATCTTGTGTTTTCCTGCAAATCCTGAATGTGGCTGCAAACCCTGAGTGTTCCTGCAAATCCTGAATGTTCCTGCAGATCCTGAGTGTCCCCAGCCTGTCACTGTGGGCAGTCCCCCCCTGCTCCATGGCCCAGCCAGGTCCCCTCTCCCCACAGCATCTCTCATCTCTCTGCTCTGCATCATTCTCTGCTTTCCCCTGTTCCTCTTTCCTGGCACTTGCACAGAACACCTCAGAGCTGACTTGAGCCATTTTTTGGGTTGTTCCTTGCTAGAGCTGCCAGTCATGTCACACTGACCCACATTGCACGGTTATTTCTGTCAGGCAGAGCATCCTTTGCCAGGAATAAATGCTGCTTCCCCCTGTGATCTCAAACCTGATGGGAGCCCAGGTTCTCCCTGGGTGATTTCAACTTCATGAGTTACTTACACAACCTCTCCAGCATGTCAGATGAGGAAAAAAAAAAAAACCCACAGAAAGGAAAAAACTGAATACTTAAGTGACAAAAACCATCCCCAGCTCACAGTAGAGCCACTTCTGGCTCTTCCCACTGTGCCTCAGAGGGTGACCAAGCACCAGCAAGGGCAACATGGACCTGGTCCAGAGCTCAGCATGACAAATTATGCCCTTAATAAGGGGACCAGAAGACAATGGTGAACTTGTGACATGCCAGATCCTAAGCAGCTCTGACAGGACAATAGAAAAATCCATAAATAGAAAAGCAGAATTGCTGGGGTTCGTCCAATGGGTGAAAAAGTGACAGAGATTTGGAGCCAAAAGAGAGAGGAAGTCTGGGTGAAGGAGAAGCTTTGAAAGGAGCTGACAGAAGAAGAAAGCCCTGATAGAGCTCCAGCCTCAGCCAGGGCTGGAAAAGCCAAAACTCGTGTGGAACATCTGCCTGAAATCCTTCCTGGTCAGCAGGATGGTTGGGAATCCCATTTCAGATACGCAGTGTTATCTAAAAGTTGATTTTTGTATTGTTTTTGTAACACAGAGAAACAGGCAAACCACTGCAAACCCTGATCCTAAAGCAAAGATTCCATCCCTCCTCATTCCCTGCACTTGGTTTTCCCAGAGAAGCTGTGCTCAGTGCCACTTTTTACATCACTTTGCCTGAAAAGCCAAGATGATCAAGAAGAATTTGAAACCAGATCTGTTCGAGAGGAAAAAATAAAATTCATCAACTTCTATAAAAATCTAAACCAAAATAGATCCCACATAGAGGATATTTTTAAGATTTAACTTGCAATATTCAGGCAGAGATAACAGTTAAGCAAGGAAGGTTCCCAGGTGGAACAGAGCACCCAACATCACCAAAACCCCACCAAACTCAGGTCTTAAATTCATCCTACACATCATTTGTCCCCTATTTGACATCCAGGAAAATCTCCAGCACACAAACCCAAGTGCATTCAAGTAAAGGAAAAGCTGTGAAACACCTCCAGTCTGAGGCACACCCACTGGATGGAACCAAGCACAGGCCTGGGATGAATTCACTCATTCTGAGGAGGAGAATTCATGTCACAGAGAGGGGATCTAAATTTGGGGAGTTCAGTGCACACTGTGATCCACCTTGTGTTCACCTCCACAGCAAATCAGAGGCAGCAGTCCTTGATCTATGGCCTGGTATCAATTTGTTCAGTTAATTTTGGGGTCTTCAAAAGCTGTGGAATATCTTGGAGAGAAAAAACTGCACAGAAAAACATGATCCCATCAGATCCTTGGCACAACCAGCTCAGCTCTTCCCACTGGGAAGTGAGCTCAGAGAGGGTTAACCAGGAAAACACCCTGGTGCACATAATCCCACAACTGTCACCCTGATTTTTAAAGTTTTTCTAAGCCTTCTGATGTTTACATTCTTGTAACAAATTTCTCACACGCTTTCTGTAAATAACTTATTGCTTTGCATTCCTTTATGGAAGAGGAGAAATTTAATAGACTGTTAGTTTGCCCAGTGTCATTGGAGAGGTGGCACTGTCACCCTTGGAAATCTGGAAATGTTAGAATCAGAATTTAAAAGTTCTCTTTTTCCCACCAGAAAGCTGCTTGTCCACGTTGTGTTATTTCATGTCCTATAGCAACACACAACCAACCCCAAAAATTGTTGGGGTTTTCAGCTTTTTTTTTCTCACCCTTTTGCTGAGCAGCCTCTTCCTAAGGGAGGAGGGAAGGGCTGCACTTTGGGGCATCGCTGAGGGTAAATCCCAGAGCTCTGCTGTGCTCACCCACAGGGAATGGGGTGAAGCTGAGCCAGGGGAGTTCAGGCTGGATTTTGGGAAAGGTTCTTCCCCCAGAGGGTGCTGGGCACAGCCCTGAGGCTGCCAGAGCTCCAGGAGGGTTTGGACACCACTCCAGGGATGCCCCAAAGACTGGGGTGGGATTGTTGGATTTGGGTGATCCTGTGGGTCCCTTCCAGCCCAGAATTCTCTGTGAGATTCTTGCACAGCAATAAAGCAGCTCCTGAGGGTCCACACGAGCTCTGTGCCTCGAGGGCCACCCCAGCTCCTCAGGAAATGCTGGCCATATTTCCCAACTAAGCAAACTTGAACCCTCAGCACAAGGGAAAGAAGGAGGCAGCTCTCAGCGGGCTCGGGGTGAATTCTTGGCACTGTTTGTGTTTCTCATCGCCAGCACAGCCACAGCTTATGTTTCCTTTAGTGAGTTATCTTTACAGCCAGGAAGTGGCTCTTTCCATCTGGACAGTGTCATTCTCCTGGCTGGTTCTGCCTAAATGTTAACAAAACCCTGCTGCTGCCTTTATTCCCCCTCCTCAGGGATACTTGGAATTTTTATTTTTCTTCATAACCACTGAAGAATCCATATTTCACAGAGTCCCGTGATCTTGTAAAGGGACTAACAGTGAAAGAAAATCACACTGGGCCTCAGGGTTATCTGGTTAGCCTAAAAAAATTGCAAGCATAATGCAAAACACAAAGGCAGGGGTTGCACAAGAAATTTGCAGGGCCTTAGGGGATGAAAGTCTCATTTAGCAAATAGATTTCCCAGAGAAATCCCATGAGGGAAAACAGACATAACGAGATCTAAACATATTTGCATGATGTGAAGGTCCTGTTATGAATAGGTATTTATAGTTTGCTGAAAGCGAGATGGAGAGAGGCTCGTGGGCAGCAATAAAAGCCATGGCTGAGCTGGCTTGGGAGAATAAAAACCACAAGGACAGGAGGAGGGGGAATGGCCTCAGGGGAGGGGAGCTCAGGGTGGGCACAGCAGGAATTTCCCCATGGAAAGGGGGCTCAGGGCAGGCACAGCAGGATTCCCATGAAAGGGGCTCAGGGTGGGCACAGCAGGAATTTCCCCATGGAAAGGGGGCTCAGGCACTGGAACTGCCCAGGAGGGTTTGGATCCCCATCCCTGGTGGTGTCCCATGAATTCCTGGAGGTGGCACTGGGGGCTCTAGGATAGGGATGTGTTCCAGGGGGGACTCCACAGCTCAGCCCCCTCAGAGCATTTCCACCCACAGCCCATGGCTGCAGATATTTCTGTCCCACCCTGGAGGAGCCCGAGCTGCTACACAAACACACAAGAGCCAAACTCCTGGAAGAAGTCAAGAAAAGCTGCTCTGGTTCAACTCCATCAAGTCTTTGGGAGAGGCAGAAATGAGGAGTTTCCATCTCCCCATGTAGCCAAGGGGTTCTCATCAGCCCCCTCCTGCCCTCCCATGGGTGCCCCCAACATCCAGGGGAAACAGTGACTCTGTAAAGGGAGATGGTTACAAAGCCCAGGAAAATCACCTTTTCCTCCATCTTTCCTACTCTGCCCATGTCTTTTGCAACAGAGCTGTGCAAATCGGGAGGGTTTTCCTGTCTCCTGCAACAGGCACAGGACCAATTTTGAAGTGATGAATACCCCTAATAATAATAACAAAAATAAAATAACACAATAATAATAATAATAATAATAATAATAATAATAATAATAATAATAATAAATTCATAATTTATAACTTGCATTTATAATAATTATAATGGTTATAATATTATAATTATTATAATAGTTATAATAATTATCATATAATGATTTATATTATATATTTATATAATATAATGATTATTATATTATATTATATTATATTATATTATATTATATTATATTATATTATATTATATTATATTATATTATATTATATTATATTATATTATATTTACCCCTCTGGGTAGGGGTTGAACATCACTCAGCCCAACCCCAAATTTTATTTCAGCTGTGCCAGCCCCAAAAAATTTGAGAAACGTCAAGAAATGTCCATTGCAGATTGAATTTGTGAAGTTTAGTATAGCCACACTCCAACTACATCTTTTTCCCGTGGTAAAATGACTCATCAGGGGCAAAATAATCTATTTTTAAGTCAAGTTCAGCCTCTCTGCAAAAAAATCCTCAGTTCAAGGCAGGACCTGAGAGGGCAGGTGGTTGCTATGCAACTCCTGAGAGAGGACAGCAAGTGAGAAAGGTGCTTTCACAGAATTAACATCTTTATAAAGTTCAGCCAGTCCCATAAAGCACTACTTGCACTGTTCCTATTTAATAATTATAAAATTCTGGCAAATAAACCCAAATAACAAAGGGATGATGTTTGTTAGAGCAGACGAGCCAGGATGTTGAACTAGGAAAATTCTGTCTTTATGGAGAAAATATCTATATTTTCACAAGATAAGAACTGTGCTTTTCTAAAGGAAAAAAATACAAAAAGGCCAAGAGGAGTTTCTTGCCAAGTTGGAACATTCTGCAATCCCACTCCCAGCACAGGGCTGCCCTCACTGCTCACTCTCCATCAGCCAGAGACTCACAGGCAGCTGCTGCTGAGAGCCAGAGGGAGCTCAGCAGGGTTTGGGAGAGATAAGAGGGGAAAAAAATTGTAAAGAGAGAAAAAAAATTAGAGAGGAAAAAAAAAATTAAATTAAAGAAAAAATAAGAATGAAAAAAAAAACAAAAATAAGATTGAAAACAGAAAAGAAAGAACAAAAGAAGAAAGAACAAAATAAGGAGGAAAAAAGGGAAAAAGAGGAAAAAATAAGGAAGAAAGAAAAAAAGGAAGGGGAAAAAAGGAAGGGAAAAAAAGGAAGGGGAAAAAAAGGAAGGGGAAAAAAAGGAAGGGGAAAAAAAGGAAGGGGAAAAAAAGGAAGGGGAAAAAAAGGAAGGGGAAAAAAAGGAAGGGGAAAAAAAGGAAGGGGAAAAAAAGGAAGGGGAAAAAAAGGAAGGGGAAAAAAAGGAAGGGGAAAAAAAGGAAGGGGAAAAAAAGGAAGGGGAAAAAAAGGAAGGGGAAAAAAAGGAAGGGGAAAAAAAGGAAGGGGAAAAAAAGGAAGGGGAAAAAAAGGAAGGGGAAAAAAAGGAAGGGGAAAAAAAAGGAAGGAAAAAAAGGAAGAAAAAAAAGGAAGGGGAAACTAAGGAAAAACTAAGGAAGAAACTAAGGAAGAAACTAAGGAAGAAACTAAGGAAAAAACTAAGGAAAAAACTAAGGAAAAAACGAGGAAGGAAAAAACGAGGAAGGAAAAAACGAGGAAGGAAAAAACGAGGAAGGAAAAAACGAGGAAGGAAAAAACGAGGAAGGAAGAAATGAGGAAGGAAAAAAATGAGGAAGGAAGAAATGAGGAAGGAAGAAATGAGGAAGGAAGAAATGAGGAAGGAAGAAATGAGGAAGGAAGAAATGAGGAAGAGAAATGAGGAAGAAGAAATGAGGAAGGAAGAAATGAGGAAGGAAGAAATGAGGAAGGAAGAAATGAGGAAGGAAGAAATGAGGAAGGAAGAAATGAGGAAGGAAGAAATGAGGAAGGAAGAAATGAGGAAGGAAGAAATGAGGAAGGAAGAAATGAGGAAGGAAGAAATGAGGAAGGAAGAAATGAGGAAGGAAGAAATGAGGAAGGAAGAAATGAGGAAGGAAGAAATGAGGAAGGAAGAAATGAGGAAGGAAGAAATGAGGAAGGAAGAAATGAGGAAGGAAGAAATGAGGAAGGAAGAAATGAGGAAGGAAGAAATGAGGAAGGAAGAAATGAGGAAGAAAGAAATGAGGAAGGAAGAAATGAGGAAGGAAGAAATGAGGAAGGAAGAAATGAGGAAGGAAAAAAATGAGGAAGGAAAAAACGAGGAAGGAAAAAACGAGGAAGGAAAAAACGAGGAAGGAAAAAACGAGGAAGGAAAAAACGAGGAAGGAAAAAACGAGGAAGGAAAAAACGAGGAAGGAAAAAACGAGGAAGGAAAAAACGAGGAAGGAAAAAATAAACTAAGAAAGAAAAAAAAAAAAGAAAAGCATGGCTAGTGAGATGAAGCTAAACTCTCCAAATCCTTGAGCACCACTGACTGGCCCATGAATATTCCCCAGCTCTGCATTCAGGCTGCCCTGCAGCACAAGGTGTTTCCAAGCACATCACTGGCAGTTCAGGGTCAAAGCCACATTTACTCATTGCTGGGCATTTCTGTGGGATCTCTAAACAAGTCCAAGCTCTTGAATCACTTTTCTTCCTCCCTGCCATCAATCAGAGCTATCTCTTCTGTCCTCTCAGCACTCAGGCAGCTGGAGACACTCACCAGAAGGAATTCAGCCTCATCTGGGGACTGGCTGACCCATATTTTTCACATCCTGAAGCAACATAACCCATCCCCTCAAGAAAAACCATCAGAAAAAAAGAGAAAATAATTCCAGCTACGGCTTTTGAGCTCTTCAAAAGGATCCCCACATGGATCCTAGTGCCAGTCTGAATAGATCTGTGCTGGGCAGTGACAAGGGGTTCATAGGATGAAAAATGGCTCAGAAAAGGCAGAAAGTTTTGGTGTGATGGATCTGTGATGGGCAGTGAGAAGGGGCTTCATGGGATGAAAAATGGGACAAAATAGGCAAATCTATGTGATAAATCTATGATGGGTAGTGAGAAGGGGTTCATGGGATGAAAAATGGCTCCAAACAGAGAGAAAGCTTTGCTGTGATAGATTTGTGATGGGCAGTGAGAAAGGGGCTTCAAGGGATGAAAAATGGCTCAAAATAGGCAGAAAGCTTTGGTGTGGCAGATCTGTGATGGGCAGTGAGAAGGGGTTCAAGGGATGAAAAATGGCTCAAAACAGGCAGAAAGTTTTGGTGTGATCACTTCATGAGTGATGTTTCTGCAGGCAGTGGGAGTGCTGAGCTGATACAGAGGTGTTTAACCCTTAGCTCCAGCTGGGAAGGAGAGCTTGGCTGGTTTCTAATCATCCTCCAGGACAGCCCAAGCTCTTTAATCCCTCCTATCCCTGTCCATCCACCCTGATGGGGCAGCTCAGAAGCCCCATCCAAGCCTGGAGCTGAACAATCCCAGCCCTTTGCCAGCTTCCTCCTCCAACACAAAGGGAGGCAAAGGCTGGAAGGAGCCAGGCTGGCACACAAAGCCCCTCTGGGCACAATTGTGTCCCTTATCAGGGTTTTCCCCCAGAGCTCCAGTAAGGAGATGCCAGAAATAGCAGCTGTGCTTTAAATCTGGGCAAATGTTTGGAATCACCACATCCTGGAGATGCCCACCACAGTGACAGCAAGCCTCAAACCCAAGAGACAATTTGAAGACTCAGATTCCCAGGGAATTTGGGCGCCTCCCAGCCCAGTCCAGACGGGATTGCTGCTTTTTGGACCCCAACAACGAAGCCAAGTTGTTGTTTGATGATGGTGATTGTAACCTTTTGTGCCAGACACTGGAGACACACCCTCTGCTCCAGAGCCTGCCATAAACAAGCATTTGGAACTAAAATGCATTTTTCCAAGACAGGGAGGAGGCGAGGAAAAAGAATAGGGCAAAGAATTAGTTGGGAATGGGAACACAGAGACGTGGTTCCTTTCCTTTGTCCAGTGTTTGCCCTGAGTTCCCAGCAGAATGAGCCCCCAATTCCCAGCTCAGGACACAAGGCTGTGGCTCCTTTCTGCTGTCCCTGGAAGCATTAGCAGTGCTAACAGGGAATATTCTCCATGCAGAATACAAAAGCAGCCAAGCCACAGATCTGAGCATCAGCATCCACACTTGGCAGCAGCAGAGGAAACCACCACATGCAATTATGGCAGGTAATCTTATTTTCAAGTTGGAAATAATTTGTCCTGGGATGGAAGATGGGCACCACAACCACTTACCCAGCAAACCACAAACAGCAAGGGATGGCTGCAGGCAGGGAAGGGAGGGTATAATAATCTTATTTCTGTGCAGCAAACCATACCACTCACTAATATTCCCACATATTTCAGGATGTCAGTGCAAGGGAGCTGCACTTTTTTTTTCCTTGTCAGAGGAGAAAACAGAGAGGAAAGCAAGACAACTGAATCCAGCCTGGAACAGAGCTCTGGTAGCTGCTCCCAGATGGGTTCCCAAACCTCCCAACAGGATGCTGTTGTGCATTATCAGCAAGGCACAACTTTCCATGTACATTAATGAGAAACACTGCTGTGCTACCAATTTGTCTGGCTTGGTCTTGGCAGAATTTCTAGGCTGGAAATCCCATAGTTCACATAACTGGTCTGTTCACCCCGCTGCTTAATCTGTCTTCACTTGGGGAGATGAACTCCACATATAAACATGCAATGCTAGATATAAACAGCCCCCAGGCCTGGGGATGACAAGAATTAAGCATTGCTCTGCCCATGTGTGTGTGTGTGGGGCTGGGAAGGAGGCTCTAGTTTCCTGGTTAGTATAAAATTCTCCATTGTAAATGCAAAGTTCTCCAAAGCTCAGGCTGGGCTGCAGCCTCAGAGATGAGCCCTGAGCACAGAGGGGCTGACAGGATCCTGTTGTGGTTGGCAGATTTCACTCTCTCTGAACCAAAATTCAGGGGAAAACACCTAAACCCAAGTGATTTGTGGTACATGGGCCTCAGGAGGCCGTGCTGGCTGCTGGGGTAAGGAGTGAGCATCCTGTGAGAGGGAGACACATCCTCCTCCTGTGTCCCAAATCTCAGAACAGCCCTCACAAAACACTTCCCCCACAGCATTTCCCCACACATGGGGCCCAGGCTGTTTCCTATAATGAAATTACAACAGTGAGGATCATGTTTTCCTGCTTATTCCTAACAGAATTTGTGAACTTAATGAAAAAAATCTCCGATTCCCCAAGATTGTTCTCATGCTGTTTTCGGTTGGTGGTTTAATCCTTCTCTGGATGGCTTCTGCCAGAAAAGGTCAGAAATTATCAATGGAGGGGGAAACAAAACAAAACAACACAACAACAGAAAGCCTGTTAAATCCTTCAGGGTGGGGAGGGAATTCCCAGAGGCATGGCTGAGCAAAATCCCTTGGCCTGGCAGGAAATGCAGGGACTGAGGGATGCTGTGAGGGCCAGCAGGAGCTCTGGGCTGTGCAGAGCAGGGACTGAGCACACCCTGTGCCTCCGCAGGCACAACTCCTGGGACAATTTCAAGCCCAGGAATTATTAAATTATGCAGGATAATGTGGCTTGAGACCCCCACGGCCAAAGCTCCTGCCACATCCCCTCCAGTTCACTTTAACTCAGAGGTGCCTTTGAGCCTCAGCCACATCTCACTCCCTTTTTTTCCTGAATAAACACTGGGGAGGGAAATGAAAGGAAGGGGAAACTACAAAAGTGACTATTTTAAACCCCTCATGTTTTGAAGGAGAGGTTATCACAGGCAGCATCCACTCCACCAGCACAACTCCTGTGAGAAAAGGAGTGGGCAGAAAACTCTGATCTCCAGCTGATTGCTATTCTGGGCAACACAGAACGCACAAAGAAAAGAGGAAAAAAACTTCAAAATGTGCCTGGGTGGGCAAGCCAAGGTTTTAAATTCCCAGCCCAGCCCGTGTCACTGCATGTTGCATTTCACTGCTCTGAGTCTCTGCTGGCTGTGCCCAGATAACAAAATCCCCCCAGAGGGATGAATGGGGCTCAGATCTTGTGTTTATCCTGCAGCCCAGCTCATCCCTGAGTGCACAGCACGTTCTGTGCCTCCTTCCCCAGCCTCTAACAAAACAGGAGGATAAAGAGAAGCCAGGGAGATGACAGAGTGAATAAATTAGGCACACGTGGCCTCCTGTATTCATCTCCCTGTCTCTTCCTGCGGGAACAGGAGCTGTGCTGGTACCTAAGCCCAGCCCCACTACAGGGAGGAGGATGCTGGAGCAGGTGCCTGCAGTGGGAGGAAGGCAGAGAGAGGAAAGCCAGACAGCTGCTCCACCTCCCAGGGTGTCACTGCAGCCTCGGCAGAGCCGCTTCTGTGAGCACACAGCCAAAAATCCGAGTGCCAGCTCTGTCTCTGAACCCTCCAAGTGGCAGGAGCTGTGCCCCTGTGCCCTGTCCCCCATGGAAAGCACTGCTAGCAACGGGAAAGCTGCAAGAATGAGCTCTGGAGAAGGTCCCTGTGGGCAGGTGCTGCTGGAACAAGGACTTTCACAGAGGTGGGATGGGGCTCAGCTGGGCTGGAAGCAGCCAGGGTGAAGGAGGTTTGTGGAGGAGGTCACTGGCAGCCAGAAGGAAATGCCCACAAATTACCATTGTGCATATGGAATCATAAAAATCACGGAATCCCAGGGTCACTGAAGTGAGAAAAGCCCTCACAGATCATCAAGTCCCAGCTGTGCCTCATCCCCATCCTGTCCCCAGCCCAGAGCACCAAGTGTCACTCCAGGGATGGGGATCCAACCCTCCCTGGGCAGTTCCAGTGCCTGAGCCCCCTTTCTATGGGGAAATTCCTGCTGTGCCCACCCTGAGCCTGCCCTGAGCCCCCTTTCCATGGGGAAATTCCTGCTGTGCCCACCCTGAGCCTGCCCTGAGCCCCCTTTCCATGGGGAAATTCCTGCTGTGCCCACCCTGAGCCTGCCCTGAGCCCCCTTTCCATGGGGAAATTCCTGCTGTGCCCACCCTGAGCCTGCCCTGGCCCAGCCTGAGGCCGTTCCCTCTCATCCTGGATGCCCCCCTGGCTGTCCCCTCCTGTCAGGAGCTGTGCAGAGCCACAAGAGCCCCCTGAGCCTCCTTTGCTCCAGGCTGAGCCCCTTCCCAGCTCCCTCAGGAATTCTCCAGCCCCTTCCCAGCTCTGTTCCCTTCCCTGGACCTGCTCCAGCCCCTCAATGAGAGGCTGCAAGGAGATGGATACAAGGATTTCACAAGCTGAAGGACACTTCTGCTGGTGATTCAGGAGCTGATGGGAGCTCTCAGCTACGGAATGCAGCATTTTTCCCCCAGAATTTGAGCATTCTTAACAGAATTTACTGTCCCCAATTCAAAAGGCATTTGTTCTATGCTCTTCTGCAGATAGGAGGCTACAAAAGAGCTCCAGAAAGGGCTTGGGTTTTCTTGATCTATGAACAGTCAGGGAAGAAAGTTTGCTCCACAAATCACATTTTCATGGCCTGGAAAGCAGAGAATTTCAGAGACCACACATCCACCTCCTTTTACACAGCACATGACAAGGCACTGGACCAATGTTTGTTTGTCTCTTGTAGAATTGCTATGTCTCAACACAAAACTCAGAATAAACCATGAAGATTCAGAGCTCCAAACCAATAAACCACATCCCTGCCACATTCTCTCCAGGTTTTTTGGAAGCCAATAAGGTTCTGATAATTGCTGATACAAATCACCATCAATTAATTACCAAGAGGATCCAAAAGCCTTCACCAAAACACAAATGCAATGAAGGGAACCTGGAGATGACAGAGCAAAGAAAAGGGCCAGGAGTGGCCTCTTCTGTTCATCTGATCTGGCCAGGAAACACCACCACTCTCCTGGTGCTAATAAAACATGAATTTACTGGCACATTGCAGACACAAGCTGGGCTTGGTTTGTTTAAACTCTGCCCACAAAGACAGGGCCTAAACATCAGCAATTTTCTTGCCAGAGTGTGCTGGAGAAGTTGAAGATCAAGTAGCTGGGCCCAGAGGCCACAGCCTGACAAAATGCACCTCATTTCCTAGGAAGCACACTCAGCTCAAGGAGCTGCCTTTAGGTCAGGAAGCATCTGCTTAAGTCAGACCTTTCCACAGCCTGGCCAGAGCCCCGAGCAGGGGAGGCAGCCCAGGCTTCCTGCAGAAACCAAAAATCAAATTCTCCACCCTCAGCAGCCCAGCCACTGGGGGAAAGAGGAGTTTCTGCCCTGAGGAGTGATTGTACTTCCAAAGGAAGATCTAGAAACAAAGCAACCCAAAGCAGAGTCACGTTGCTGAGCTCAGCCACTCGAGGAGCATCAGCCTAGCAGGAGGATTTAATTCACATCCATTACTCAGCTCTGGGTGCAGCCTGTCCTATCTGGAAGGTAAACAGTGACTTGTGCAGTCTGTCTGGCTCCTTGCAGCTCTTTACCCCCCTGTTTTACCAGAGGAGAAGGCATCAGCTGCTTTAGCAGCACACAGGCCCACTGCAAATGGAAGAAGCTGTAAAAGTGGCAGAAACTACACCGTTTTTTCCTCTCCAGACTCAAAAAAAACCATCCCTAAAATATGTCCAGAACACCACGGCCTTACAGTTACCCTAAGAAAAGATGCCAGGGGTTGGAAGTGCTGTTCTGTACTTGTTATCTGGCTGTTCTGTACCTTCCAGCAGGGATTGCACATAACCCCAGCACAACAGATAACTGTGCCTGCCACCTGGATGTGCTCATTACAGAACTTTGGGGCAGATTTGGCGTTCCTACCTTGCAAGGTGCTGCATTTCCCCCTCTGTGCTTCATTCCTCAGCGACATCGTGCAGTCCATGCCCAGATCCTTCCTCAGCTGCTACACAGGAGCCAAGAAATCCCCCAGCACACCCAGATCCACTCTCCAAGGAGAAACTGGGGCTCAGGGAGCAGGTGCTGGCTCTGGGTTCAGCTCTGGGACACTGAAGCACCGTCCCAGGGGCTGAGCAGGGAGTGCTGCTGCCTTCCCAGCTCGGTGCCAGGCTGGGGAACCCAACCCCAGGAGCAGGAATGGCATCAAATCCCTGAGAGAGCTGCAGGGCCTGGCTGCCAGCTGGGCACAGGGATGGATTTCAGCTGTGCCAGGTGGCTGAGGGTGCAGAACCCAAGGTGAGCAGCTCTCTGCATCATCAATTATGCACACAGGTGCAAGGTTAGTGTAGCCTGACCCACCCGTGGGGTTATTCCTTCTCCATCTCATTAACTGCAGCTGAAGGTCTGCTGATGGATAATTCACATCCCTTGAGGCCCCTCCTCTGAGCAACTTTTCATCTGTTTATCTGAAAACATTTGGTGAGTACAGTGAGGTTTAGAGAAGCAGAATTTCCATTTCACAAGCAGGGAAATGGAGGCACCTTTTTTCTACAAGCAACTCTCACCAAATCCCAAAACCCCACAAAATCAGGATCTAGGGAATCACCATCAGCCCCACAACCCTGCTCAGGGGATGCCACATCAGCAGGCAGGAGCAGAGGAGCCACAGAACAGTTCTGGGATAAATCCACTTTAAACCACACCACAGGAGAGGATTCATCCCCACACTCTGACAGCTTGTAGGGAATAGGAGATGCAGATGTTTCTCAGAGTGAGAGAAGGTGTGACACAGCAACCTTGGAAAGGAAGGTTTCCTCAGTACAGTGGTTTTCCTCCCAAAAATTTCATACTGGACCCCAAAATTTCATACGAGACCCAACATTTCATACTGGACCCCAATATTTCATACTGGCAGCATCCACCCTTTTGTTGATGGCAATGGCCAGGAGCCAGTGAGGAG
Organism: Zonotrichia leucophrys gambelii; assembly: GCF_028769735.1. NCBI lineage: Eukaryota > Metazoa > Chordata > Aves > Passeriformes > Passerellidae > Zonotrichia > Zonotrichia leucophrys. The sequence continues at coordinate 2,091,952 of NC_088183.1, forward strand.
CTTTTGGTGGCTTTGGGGACCAGGGAGAGCAGAGACATCTCACATTTACCCCAAGGAGCTTGGGCTGGAGTGACTCAAGCCTCACTGGAGCTGTCTGGGAAGAAGAAGCTCTAATTCCATTTCCCAGTACAAACACAGATCCACCACAGAGGAGAAGTTGGCAATACCCACCAGAGCATTTCAAGGAGAATTCCCTGCAGCTTTTCCATCAGGCCATTGAGAAACTTCTTATTCCTAACACTGAACAAATAGATGCTATTTCTGCAATGACTGTGCTATGAGTAACAATATTTTTACTTTTCAAACACAAACCAACTTTCCAGCTGTACTTAAAGACATTCCTGAAGAACCAGACTTCAGACAGCCTCAGGGGGACTGGATCCAATCCCAGATCCAATCCCAACTCCCTCTGACCTGACACAGTTCACCTCACTTGCTGCTGCAAGGCTTTACAGGTCTCAGCAGTGCTGTGAAGGTAAATTATCCAAGGATTGTGTGCTTGGAAAGATATCTAAACATCAATTGTTAAGCACAAGATTATTTTGACACCAGCTTTTAAGAACAGTTTTAGATGTCTGTGAAAAAAACTCCGGGAAAATGTTGGGGGGGGTGTTAAGAAAAATCTTAATTAAGACACTTAAAAGGATAACTCATTTTTTTCTCTAATTAACACGGACATATGTACCAGGCAGAGGAGCAGCAAGGCAAGGAAACTAAAAAGGGAGAGCAACAAGCACATGAAAAAAAAATACCAAAGGGAAAAAAAAAAAAAACAAACCAAAAAAACCAAACCACCTTATCCAGAGGTGGCTGCAATGTTCCAGAAACATTGGGAGTGTCTGCCTCATATTCTTGTCTGGGAGCAAGTCCTTCTGCTTTGTTCCGAGATTGGTATTGATTTCAGCAGCTCAGCAAAGCCCTGTGGACAGTGGCAGCTCCTTGCTGCTCAAGTCCTGCACTTTGATAAATGACCACCCTGCAGAAATCAGCTCCACGTGGGCAAAAAACTGCTTGTTCCCCAAAATGAGCATCATAATTAATGACTGGGCTAATTAGGCTGCAACCTCAGAGGTTTTGCTCCTCAAAGTAGCACTTCAGGGTGGATGAAATGGCTCTGTTCTGGATGCACTCCAGCACCCCATAAAATCTCTGCTAGGAACCCCAACAGGCACTCCCCCTGTGTTCCAGCTCTTGTTCCTATAACAGGAATTACAGAGATGTAATTGTGGTAAATCCACCAAATTAAGGAAAAAGGAAATCTGTGTGTTTTTATTCTCTAATGCCACCTTTTCACACCCTGCAAAGCCTCCTTCCCTCTCCCTCCACTTGCCCAAAAAACCACCAGCCAGGCTTTTCACCCTCTCTTAATTCTCTGATTTCCTTAGTCCCACCCTGTCACTGTCACATTTTCTGAACAATCCCTTCGCCCAGGATTTTTCTCCTGGGAAGCTGAGAAGCCCCAGAGAAAAAGGAAAACAATAATTCTCTGATTTGCTTCTCCTGTGTTTTGCTGCTTTGGAATGTGTTTGGACATTGTTTACCCACAGGTGATTGTTTCATTGGTTTCTGTGAATTGTTTTGACTTCTTGGCCAATCAGGATCAAGCTGAAAGAGTCACAAGTTTTCATTATTATCTTTTTAGCCTTCTGTCTGTATCTTTTCTGTATTCTTTAATATAATATAGAATCACAAAATAATAAATTCGCCTTCTGAGAACATGGAGTCAGATTCATCATTCCTTCCTGCCACAGGACACCCCACAAATACAATTCCACCCTGGCACTCCTGTGCTGCTTTCCCCCATGGGACTGAGGCAGCAATCCTGGCCAGAATTTCACAGCAATGTGTAATTAATTGCAAGCACTGCGGCAGAGGCTGCATTTGGGTGTTCAGTCACACACACTCTGCAAATCAGGGTTCCAAACCACTGCTCCTGTCAGTGCTGCCTGCTCCTCAGCACGCTGGAGCTGAGAGCAGAACATGGGTTTTAAATGAGCCTCTGAAGCAGGCTGTGGCGCTGAACAGTGTGGAGAGCTTTATCTAGAAGGGCTTTTCACTTTCCAAGTGTGAACCACTGCTGCTGGAGCAGAATGAAACCCATTAGAGCTGGCTCAGAGGCAGGGCCCTCTCCAGAACACCAACCACCCACAGGTAAAGACATGATCCCTGTAAATTCAGCACATGCAGGTGAAGCTGCAGCCCTGGATGCTGAGAATTTTAAACTTTCTGTGCTGAAAGGCACGGACCTGCAAGAAAACACTGCATTTGACCTGAGGCTGTGGAGAAGGTTTCCAAAACTGATTAATAGCATTGGGATTATGGGTGTGTGGTTGGTTAGAAGTGTGTAATGTCACAGGGTGGAAAACTTAGAGTTTGGGGTTTTAGAATATAGAAATAAATATGAAGCAAGATGGAGGTTTTAGGGCAGAGGCAGGTTGTTCTTCTTTCCCTTCTTCCTTCTTTTCCATGGGTTTAGGTGGTATTTTGTAATTGGACAGAAAAGTCCACATTGCAGACTTCGAGTGATCAATTATTGAGTCAAAAGGGAAAATAATTTAGGTGTAGTTTCTTAATTGGATAGTTTAGCCCTTAAACACCTTGTAACAAGAGACAGTTGGCCATTTTGTGCCTTGCTAATGAAAGACTGCAGAGCTCCCTGCTGTGAGGCTGTAACATTGATAATAAATAATAAACACCTGAGTCTGAATGTGAACCATCATCTCGAGGGCCTTCAATCCCAACCCTGACAGAGTTAGAAAAAGGAAGTACAGAATACACAAGCAGGGAGTGTTCTGATTCTCCCTCTACTACACAGCACAAAACTTAATTAAAATTATAGCACCCCCCCCCCAAAAAAAAAAAACCAAACAAAATCATTCAGATAATTTAGCCATTTTAACCCCATTTGTTTTCAAGATTTAGATACTTTGGAGTGGAGTGTTCTGGTGCCTATTAACACTGCACCAGCAGGTAAAGAAATAAATAAAAGCCATTTCATAAAATGACTTCCGAGAGCTCCAAAGCTGGTGAATGATCCAAGGGAAGACACTCCTTTGGAAAATTCTCCTCTGGCCTCACAGTCTTGGATTAAAACCTCGTCCAAATAATATCACTATCAGGACAGAAGGATACTTTTATCTGTAGCCAACCTCCATATCAATAGATGTGCTGCTCAGGGAGTTATGCCAAGGCCAGTTAGTAACTTATTTATGTTTTTCATCTCACACAGCTTCCAAGTGCTCCACAAAAGCCTTTAAGAGCTACCAGCATTAACATTCTGGGCAAGAAATGCAGTTGCAAGGGACACACATTGCCCAAATTCCCATCCTAAGGAACGAGCAGATCCAGACAGCAAACTGAAAAATGGCCAAGTAAAATAAAAGTATTCATTTCTCTTATGTGGGCTAGACAACCTTACCATGAAACCCTTGAGATTAATTAGCTGCAGTTGCTAATAATTTATAACCACTCAGAGAAAGTTATGAGACCTCACATGCAAAAAAAAAGAAAAAAAAATTAGGAAAATGCCCAACTCCTGTAGGTTTAGAATTAATTTTGAGAAGCATGACTGCCCAAAGGTGCTGCTGGCTGATGACCCAGCTGGACAAAACACACAGTCATGGAGATCCAGGTGAAAAATCACATTTCTTCAGCAATTATTTACAGAGTTATATACTGGAATGGGCTGGAAAGGATCTTAAAGATCACTTAATGTCAAACCTCTGCTGTGAGCAGGGACACTTTCCACTGTCTCAGGGGCCAGGGCCTCCCCAGCCACACAAGGAATGATTTCTTCCATATATCCAAGCTAAATTTCCCTTCTTTCAGTTTGAACCCATTCCTCCTTAAACAGGATGAGTATTTAGTTGAGGGGGAAACTGCATTTGCCTTGGTGAGGTCTCTTCCTTTTCAGTGCATATTTCATGGAGGAAATTTTCTTTTCTAAATGCTAAGGAAGAAATATCTCAGGAATTAAGGGGTCTGGATCTCATGTACAGGTAAGAGACAGAGCTGACACTTGGATATCCATGGATCAGCAACTCCAAACAAATCATGGATATGATGATGGATTAGGTCTCAGGAGAGGTGGTATTGAGATAGGAAAAACAGCTGGGTGCTCCAGCTCCCTTTTTAATTGATGACAAAAGCCTGCCAGCCCTGCTGGGAGCTGATCCTGAATTAAACAGCACAGGGCACCCCAGCCCTCCTGCACCACTGTCATCCCTGCCCAGCCTGCAAGAGAAAACACCTCTGGAAAAGCTCCTGCTGCACTGGAGCCTCTTCTGTTTGAAGATCTGAGGGTGCCACGTTTCAGACACCCCAAACAAATACAAAACTGAGCCATTCTTAGGGGAAGAGGAGGGAGGGAGAGGCATTATCCCACATTGCACAGAGAGAGAACAGTGTCACAAGAATTTAAGGGCATCACCTCAAGACTGAGCTGCTCCTTTCCCCGAGCACTCAGAGCTGGAAATTTGCACCTTTGTCAATGGATCAAAACTCATTGCAAAGAGCATCCTCAGAAATAACACTGCTCCTCCTCTTCCTCTCTCTCAGATAGAGCTGAGCATTTGGAATATCATTCCTTACACACTGGAGCAGGGTTTATTAACAGATGAGATCTTTCTAAACCAACCCCACCCCTCCTCACCCCTGAAAAAAAAAAAAAAAAAAAAAAAAAAAAAACCAAAAAAAGAGGAGATGGGGGAAGAAAAGGAGACAAAGGCAAAAGGAATGGAGGTGGAGGAGGGCTGAAAGGAAACATCCATTTCACAGAGCTCACATCAGAGCAGAAAGCAGAGCTGCAGGGAGGACAAAAAGCAGATCTGAAAAGCCATCAGAGCCTTTTCATGGCAGTGACCGTCTGTCCCTGGGTCTCTTCCTCAGCCTCTGCCTTTCCCTGGGGAATGCAGGAACTCATCCCAGCCTGCAGAGCAATTGCAAGGGGCTCTGGGGTTATTTTTAAGATAGAGCCATTATGGCCCTTGTGACTCACTGGCCTGTAATGATGGAAGGATGTTTGATCTGCACAGACACAGCCAGCCAAATACTTTCTGTTTTAAAAAAAATAAGATCCTGAGGGGGAAAAAACTATTTCCCAGAAAATGAGAAGAGGAAAAGAAGACGGCTCATTGGAGCAGGGTCTCATGCTGACACACAAGCACAGTGCCTGTTCTACCTGGTCTTTTAACCTCCCATTTTTTAACAGCCCCTCATCCTTGGCTTTCCAGGGCCCATTACAGAGCCCAGGGTAGTGACTGCACAGCAGACGACAAACAGGGACTGGGATAAATTGGGACAGCCTAAACAGAAAATAAACCAAATTAAGAGCAATCTCTGAAACACTTCCTGCCCTCCCAGCTCCCTGTCCCCAAGGGGTTTTTGTGAACCATGTTTGTCCTCATTCTCCTTCACAGCTCCTTTCCTTGGATGGTCTTGGGTTGGTTTTGCTGGGCAGAAATGGCAGTGGCAGACAGCTGGCAGGAAGGAGAGCCAGAGAGAGCCCCAAGGATGCTGCTGGGTGTGCAAATGCCAAAGGAGGATCAAAGTATTGCTTCTGTGATAACCTCCAAGTGAAATTCCTGAATTAGAAGCAGCCGTGGGCCCAAAGGCACTTCAGCCACAGCATGACTTGAAGGTTGATTTTCTACCACAGGCATGAAGGAGCCATTTCAGTGTCTCACAGACCACAGCAGAAGCCCCAGAGCTGAGTCCAACTCATGAGTTTTCACTTTTTTCACTCTCCTTCCCTTACATAAAGGAGCCAAGCAGGGCTGCCCTGGTTTCTGCTCCATATAAATCATATGGCCGGGGAATGGGGATCACTTTGACAATGAATTAACATTTCTGGGTTGCTATTTCTGTCCCTTTGTTTGCCCAGCCACAGAGGCTCAGCCCTCTGTAGTTCCCAGATCACAATGTCTGTGTTGCATGAGATCATGCTTGTAGTTCTGGACATGTCCTTTTTTTTTTTTGAACAGCTCCTACTGAATTCCCCCAAGTCAGCATTTTCCTTCCTCTTGCTCTCAGTAGATCAAACAATATCAAATGGAGCCCAGGAGCTGTGCAGATCCATTTCCCTCGTGTTTTTAAGAAGGTTGGAGTAGGTGCTCTGCTCCCTGTGGTAATTTTGGGGAGGTGAGTTGGAGGAGAGAGGAAGGACCTGACAAATGAGAGGCAGCTGGAGCTGAAAGCACTCGGAAGAGGTGACAGTGACAGGAGGGATTCAGACTTCATCTGGGCATAACAATCTCCCCAGAGAGAACCAGGCTAAGATAACATCACCAGGCTGAGAACCATGGAATGGTTTGGGTTGGAAGGGACCTTAAAGCTCATCCAGTGCCACTCTGCCATGGACAGGGACACCTCCCACTGTCCCTGGCTGCTGCTCCAGCCTGGCCTTGGGCACTGCCAGGGATCCAGGGCCTCCCACCCTCACAGGGAAGGATTTTTTCCCAAAATCCCATCTAAATCCATTTTCTGTCAGTTTAAAGCCATTCTTCCTTGTCCTGTCACTACGCTTATAAAAATAACACAGAATACAGAGTATACAGGAATAAAGAGCAGAAGCAGCTCAAGGTTTTAAAGAGCAATAATCTGTTCCAGGTGGCTTTGGGAAGGGGCACAGGGATGCTGGGAGCATTCAGGCAGTGCTGGCACAGCCCTGGGGACCCTGGAGCCCACAGGGTCAGGAGAGGAGCTCTGAGCCTGCCTGGAGGATTTCCCCTGTTCACCCCCACCCTCTCAAAGCCATGGAACAAATGAACATAGCAGAGATCCCAGACAGACCTGGAGACTGTTTGGGATGGCCTCTGGCTGCAGCAGGAGGCTCTCCCCGTGCTGACACTGCAGAGGTGCCAGGCAGAGAGCCAAAAGGATACTTAGGGTGCAGCAAAACTCAGGGAAACAGATTTTACAGAGACAGACACTAATTCACTCAGTCAGAAACAAATCTCCAATTTCCTGGTCTCTCCCCACAGCTGGAATTTTCAAGAGGAAGGGGGATCATAAAGCCCTGAAGGAGCAGAAATCTCCTCTCTCCATGCCAGCTCACATCCTCCCCATAGGATCATAAATACCAAATCCCCCAAACAGGAAAGCAGTAAATCAGGAGAGCTAATTAACAGTGTGCTGCACAAAGAGGGACTCCCTCAAGCCCACTTCTCTCATTAGCATCCCTCCCCTTTTAACGAGCAGGGCAGGCAGAGCTGGCAGCACCAGGGTCCCAGCGCAGGGACAGGGTGGCTGCCACCACCTGCTGGGACACAGCAGCCCAGCCCAGCTGTCCCACAACAACAGGGATTGTCTATAAAAAGGCCTGACAAGGTTTGAGACAACTGCTACCAATAACCTTTGCAGCTGACAGACGTCCTGGGTTTGTTTTCATTCCTTTAATTGATATCTTATTAAATTCCCTATAAATAGAGCGAGCAAAGAGCAGCGTGCAGGCAGTTGGGGGAGCAGGGCTGGCAGCAGGATGCCCAAAGGGAGGAAAGGCAGGAATTCAGGAGGGAAATGAGTCATCTCCAGCTTTCCACAGACACCAGCCTGGCGTGGGGACAGTGGTGCTGCAGGGACACCTTGTCTGGGTGATGTGGCACCAGTGCCACCAGCTCAGCCCTGGGCCTGGATGTGCTGGGGATGCCTTGGGAAGGCTGAGCTAGAGCAGGGACCAGACAGAGCTAAAGAATAAAGCAGGGATTTATTAAAAGGCCTCAATGGATGCACCTTGGGCAGCACAAGAGCCCAGCCAGGGCTGCACCCAAGATCAACCAAAATGGCCCCAAAAATGCACAACCGGGCACGAGGTCTCTCCCTTTGATCAATTCTACTCCATTTGCATATTGGAATTAATCGTCCAATTACAACTTTAGGTTATCAAGTCCCACCCAGCTTGTTTTTCTCTCTCCAGCCCACGGTGTTTGTGCTCTTGGGCTGAGATTTGGATCATTTGTCCTTGGTGCCCAGCTGGAGCAGGAATTGTTTTGTCTCCCTGCTCTGTGCACAGAGCTCACCATCCCCTAATATGAAGCTCAGAGCCACACACTAAAGCAGCACAGAAAAACATAAAGCTAAACCCTGAGGCATCCCTGGGATGCCATAAAAGCCTTCAGAGAGCACAGAGCAGTCCCACAGCTCTGTCTGAGGGAGGCTTTGGCCTCTGCTGCTCAGCACACGTCACTGGCGCTGGCAGAACTCCAGCTGACCTCGAGGGATGAGAGACACAAAACATCTGCACCCAGCACTGCACCCTCCTGCAGCCTTTGCTCTTTCTCCTCGAGGAATAAAGGCAGGGATGAGGTGCCCTGTGATGCTGTGCTGCTCACACAGGGCTCTGGGGAGGACACAGCCAGGAGCCATCCTACCCCAAAACAACCAGCTCCTCGTTCTCATCCCACCTTGCTGTCACCACATCACCTCCCAGAAAATCTCCTTATTCCAGCTCCCTGCTCTGGACTGGCCACTCACAAAGAGCCAGATGGATGCAGGGTAAGAATGACCTTGTTTCATCCACACCTTGTCTAAGACAATGGGGCTGATCTCTGAATTTAATGCACAAAACTGCTTTATTCCATTTTTGAGATGGGAAGGCAAAGCAGAGCAGGAATAAGTGACCCATCTAAGACCACACTGGAAGCAGGAGGCAGAAAAGGGGCAGTCCCGGGTCAGAGCACCCTTCCTCTGCCCCCAGGCAGTGCAGCAGGGGAACAGCTCTCCAAGGCAGTGAGGACAGCACGAGGGATGCACCTGAACTGCTCACCCAGCATCAGCATCACCTGGAAACCTGCCCAGGGCTCTGCTCAGTGCATTGTGCCACACACTGATTCCTGATGTGCAACACTCCCCCAAATGCCACTGCAAGAGCTTCCCTGCAGCTTCCCAACCTCACCAGGGTGTTAGGAACAAGAAGACAAATAAATAAACCAGGATTTTGCTTTGCTACTTTTCAAGAGCAGCTTTTGTGCAGCAGCTGCCCTGCCCAAGGCTGCAGGCACAGAAACCCCAGTGTTATCCTGTCCCAACAGTGGCTTTCTCCCAGTAATTAATCACAGAGTTTATGATACTTCTGGAGAAAGCTGTCCATAAATAACCCCTGGGGCATGAACTGACTTGAGGGCACTTTTACTTTCTCCAAGCATTGTTAGGGCCTTTGTCAGGTCAAGGGGAGGGCTGGGGTTGTACAGTCAGTCGCTCTCTGATAACCACATGGAAAACTCGAGAGCTTTTTCCCAAACCATACCCTGGGAAGTAGTTGCTGTAAATTAACATTTCCTTTAAGGTTGCACTGCAAACTAGAAGTGGGAAAATAGCAACACTGTGCCAGTTTGAGGTGAAGATGTGAGGCAGAGCAGGAAGCTGAGTGACCCCAGCATGGACACGCAGTCACTCAGGCACGAGACAAAGGATAAAAAGTCTGCACAAAACCAAGCAGTGTCCTTATTTAAAAAACACCCAGTGATAGAATTGTGCTTAAAAATATAAATTACTGACAATCCAGTGCTTCAACAAGTTTTGGGCAAGGTGGGCCCCTCTTGTGCCTTCCCCACATCTTTACCATAAGGGTGTGATGCCCTGGCACAGGTACCCAGAGCAGCTGTGGCTGCCCCTGCATCCCTGGCAGTGCCCAAGGCCAGGCTGGACAGGGTTTGGAGCATCCTGGGACAGTGGGAGGTGTCCCTGGTCAGACCCAGGTCATCTTTAGGTCCCTCCCAACCCAACCCATTCCATTCCACCACTGGCACCCCCCAGTGCCATCCTGCACCAGGCTCCACCTGGCAGCACAGACTTGTGCTGTCACTCCATCAAAGAAAGAAAAGCAGACAGGGATTGATTGCTGCCCCAAAAATCCCACTGGGAATTCTCTCTCCAAGCCAAACACAACAAGCAGAGCCCTCAGTGCTGTGCTCACACAGCCCTGACCTCCTCCTGCTGCTCCTATATGATAAATTCCATAGTGCTGTGGTTTGTTATTTTGTTAGGAATGAAAATAACCCTTGCCCAGCTCTCCAGGGCTCACAGTGCCATCTCCAAACAAACACTCCACTCTCTGGCAAGGAGCTGTGTTAGCACAACTGGATGTGCTGAACTGTGCACAGGGTTTGAACACATGCTGGAGTCAGAGGCTGTCTGACCCTTTTTTAAACCAATCTCTTTGTGGGCTGCATTCAAACCATCCCTCCCAGCAGCACTGAACAGGGCATGGGCACCACTTGCCAGCCAGCAGCTGCTCCAATGGCATCCACATCCAAAAAGGCACAAGAAGATTTCTTGGATTTCTTTGGTGCCTCATGGAGAGGAAAGAGAGAAAGAGAGAAAGAGAGAAAGAGAGAAAGAGAGAAAGAGAGAAAGAGAGAAAGAGAGAAAGAGAGAAAGAGAGAAAGAGAGAAAGAGAAGAAAGAGAGAAAAGAGAGAAGAGAGAGAAAGAGAGAAAGAGAGAAAAGAGAAAAGAAGAGAAGAGAGAAGAGAAAAAAAGAGAGAAAGAGAAAGAGAGAAAGAAAAAGAGAAAGAAAGCAAGAAAGAGAGAGAGAGAAAGAAAGTGAAGAGAAGAGAAGAGAAGAGAAGAGAAGAGAAGAGAAGAGAGAGAAAGAGAGAGAGAAGAAAGAGAGAAGAAGAAAGAAGAAAGAAAGAGAGAGAAAAGAAAGAGAGAGAAGAAAGAAAGAGAGGAGAAGAAAAGAGAAAGGAGAAAGAGGGGGAATTAAAAAAAAGAAGAAGAGAATAGTATCACAGATTTTCAGTCAGCCTGTCTAATGTTTAGAATATTTTGCATGAAAAAGAAGAGAAGAGAAGGAGAAGAGAAGAGAAAGAGAAAGGAGAAGGGAAGGAAAGAGAAGAGAAAGAGAAGAGAAAGAGAAGAGAAAGAGAAGAGAAAGAGAAGAGAAAGAGAAGAGAAAGAGAAGAGAAAGAGAAGAGAAAGAGAAGAGAAAGAGAAAGCAAAAAGAGAGAAAGAGAAGAGAGAAAGAGAGAAAGAAAGAGAAGAAGAAAGAGAAGAAGAAAGAGAAGAGAAAGAGAAGAGAAGAGAAGAGAGAGAAAAAGAAGAGAAAGAGAGAGAAAGAGAAGAAAGAGGAGAGAGAAAGAGAAGAAAGAGAGAGAAAGAGAGAGAAAGAGGAGAAGAAGAAGAGAGAGAAAGAGAGGAAAGAGAGAGAAAGAAGAGAAAGAGAGAAGAAAGAGAGAGAAGAGGAGAAAGAGAAGAAAGGAGAGAAGAGAGATTAAAAGAGAGAAAGAGAGAAAGAGGGGTGAATTAAATAAAAAAGAAGCAAGAGAATAGCTTTTATCCACAGATTTTCTTCCATGTTCAGCCTCCTGTCTTAATGATCCTTAAATTATTTTGCATCCATGCAAATCTTGTGCTCCAGAGCACGAGAGAAGTCAGATGTCACTCTGTGCCTGTGGGCATTAGTTCAGGTTATCTCAAGCCTCTCTTTGCTCCACCCACATCCATCACACTCCTTACCTCCTGCACACACAGGGATGTGCTCTTCCACATCACTTATCTGCCAATTTCCATTCTCAATCAGATGTCTCCCAGCATTCCCAAACTGTTACCCTGGGTTTCTTTGCCTGACACGTTGTAAAAATAACCCAGACTGCAAAGCTTAGTTGATGTTTACAGGAGCCTGTGGAAACTTCCAGCTCACAGTAATTAACTTCCAATCAAATTTTAAACTACATTAAATAAAAAATAGAGGGCAACACAGGGAAATGCTCCAAAATCCACTGGTGGGAGACAGTGCCCTCCGGGAACAAATTAGTGACATCTATTAATGGGAGAATCCTGGTGGATTAGGTGAACTAAGAAAAGTAATAATAATTAACATTAGTCACATGAAACATAATTGACTTCCAAGCGCTTCTGATGTTATTTTTCTAATAAAGATGCTGGAAAATATCATCAGAGCTGGCCAGAGAGCTTATCAGGGGCCAGCACAGGCAGCAGGATTAGCTGCTGAGCACAGAGGGTGATTCACCCCCGTGAAGGAAGAGCTGCTCGTCCTTCCCAGCAGCAGGAAGGAAACTTTCAGCAGTTGAGTTTCTGCTGCTCTTTCATCCCTCCCCAGCCCAGCCCGGGCAGGGGGACCCTTGAATGGAGCTGCCTGCCAGGAGTTCCCTTTTTAGAGCTGCACACTGATTAATTGGTGATGGTGAAAGAGCTGTCCCTGCCCGCTTTGGGCTGGGTTTATCCTGCCTTAAGGTGATGTTTACCTCTGAGGAAAGCTTCACTTTGCACCAGAAGCTGGACACAGCTCCAAGCTGACTGCTCTGGAAGCCAAAGCTCTTCCTCTGGGTTAAGTACCTTTTCCACAAAACCTTTCTGCAAATAGCAGCTTGCTGCACACACTGTGCAAGGTGACTTGTCAAGCCCTGGAGATGGTCTAATATTGCAACCACCCTGCAGCACCAGCCACGCTCCTCACTGGAGAAGGTTCCTACAGAAACTGTTCCTTTCTGTCCAGTGAAGCCACAGTCTAAAAACCAATTTCTAGACAAAGTAAATTTCACTTTTGGAGCAGTTTTTTCCCAAGCCTGAACATGCCACTGTCCCACCCCTGCCTGTCTTCTGTCACCTCCAGGATATCTGTCCCTGCTGAGTATCCAAAACACATCCACTGGTATCCACAGTGCTTCAGGAGTGCCCAGGGCTCCCACTCACTCATTTATTGGAGTGTCCCTTTCTCCTGTGGGGCATTAGGATTGTTCCTTTTAACTCCCCCATGCCCAGATGCTGCCTGAAAAACCACATGGAAACACAGAATGGTTTGGGCTGGGAGGGACCTTAAAGATCATCCAGCTCCAAACCCCCAGCCATGGCAGGGACACCTCCCACTGTCCCAGGCTGCTCCCAGCCCTGTCCAGCCTGGCCTTGGGCACTGCCAGGGATACAGGGGCAGCCACAGCTGCTCTGGGCACCTCCCCACCCTCACAGGGAAGAATTTTTTCCCCAATATCTACTGGCTTCTTGTCACTTCTTCTCCCCTATCCCATGTTCCCAAGTACCCCCAGAGATGAATCTCATGCCATTTTGGGGGGATAAGATTTATAAAAGTTTCCTCACACCACCAGAAGGGGGAAGGCATCCGAGAGAGCTCACAGCAATCCAGCTCCCTTGGGTGATCCTTTCCCCAAGGCAACATCTGGAGCAACAGCTGGCCTGCTCCCTCCTGATGGAGCTCTGGAAGGATTTAACACCAAAAGCTCACCCCTTGTGTACCCTACCCGTTTTCCAGGAAATTTACTACAAGGATATTTGAGGTAGCAAGTCCAGAGGAACTACTGACTGTTGCTAACTCTCTACTTCTTTTTGTTTTTCACTTCTAAGGTCTCATTTTACAGTCAACTGTTGTTTTCCTCGTGGTGGATAAATGATCTGCTGACATCCTCAGGGCAGAGAAAGCTCCCAGTGGGCAGCTCTTCCTTAGAGACTGCAACAAAACCAACCTGACATGGCATATTTAATATTTGTAAGGCTGGAAAGAATTGTGAGGAAAACAAGCAACACTACTTTAAAAAACACAGTCATTTCCAGGCTTCATAACAAGGCAGAACAGCAAACAAGTCACCCAACAAGCCACCTTTAGGCTACAGCCATCTATTTTTAATGACAAGGCTCAAATAAATGTTTCATCAGTGTTGTCTCAGTGTAATCATCAGATTACAAATTCTCCTGGAGAGCAGAGGCAGGAGGGAGCTGGAGGAGGTGTCTCCCCTGCCTGCTAGAGGTGGTTCCCAAATTCTGGGAGTGCCTGCAGGGCTCCCCAGGGATGGTTTGTGGTGGCACCCACTGAGCACACGGGATTTGTGTCACTGCCCAGTGTCATCCCTGAGCAGGGAGCTCAGAGCTGAGCATGGAAAGGTGATTAAACCTGGGAGAGGTTCATTTAACCTTCCAAAAAACCATGGCCTGGCCAGGGCCAGTTCACAGGATCCCAGTGATGCCTTCAGTTTTAGCTTCCATATTTCCCCAGACTCTGTACTGTGTTCGTTTATAACTCTGCACTCCCTATAAAGTGTCAGCAGTTCTGCTCCCAGCTCAGCCCCACAGAACAATCCTTTTCCAGCCCCACAAGCAAGGACACCGCTGCAGCTCCAGCCCCAAAAGTGCAAACAACAGGGAATGGAGGGGAGCAACCTGGGAGGGTGGGACTGCATCACCTGGAGCTGGGATTGGACACTGAACCCCAGCATGGAAATGGACCCAAACTTATCAAAGTGTGAGAACTCGTGGCCAGGATCCATCTGGGGTGGAGCCATGGCCGGGCTCTGGCACTGCCCAAGGTGTGTCCTGTGAAGGGCTTTTAATAAAAACCTATTTATTCATTTAACTCTGCCCAGCCTCTGCTCCAGGCAGCCTCTGAAGGCAGCACCAGGACACAGATTCCCACCTCATGGCCCCACCAGGGACCCCAAACTCCCCTGCCACTCTCCCAGGCTTTCCTGAGCCACACACGCTGGCAGGGTGAGTGTCCCCAAAGCCACACAGAGCTGTTGGCTCTGATGTCACTTGAGGAGATGTCCACTTCCTGCCTCTCCATTTTCAGTATTTTCAGTATTTACAGGCACTGACAAATTCGCTTCTTCATGGAGCTGGGCCAAAAGCAGCAAGGCACTGCTCCTTCCCCCTCCTGAGGGCCCAGAGCCCAGCACACAGGGAAGGCATTACAACTATGTAACCTGGGGTCACATTTCACCCTGGACTCCATTACCAAGGGTTAAAAATGGAACAAGACTTTACTTTCCCATAGGAAAGTTGCTCTCTGCCTCCAGCGGCCTCTGACACTTCCACAGAGAGCAGCATCCTCCTCAGCTCTGCTTTAGGGGGAATTTCTCCGTGCTGGCAGCTCCCCAGCAGCAGCTCCTCTCCAGGCCACCACATCCTGCTCAAATGGAGCATCCCAGGGTGGCTGATCCTGCTGTGGGAGAGCCCTCACACCCCAGCAGCAAAAACAGCCTGAGCATCACAGTCCTCTTCTGCAAAACCCCCCTCACACAAAGCATGGAGAGGATGGAGGTGATTTCTGCTGGGGAAGAGGATTCAGGAGAAACACCTCTCCAGAGGGTGGCAAGAGGCAGGGCCAGAGCTGCACGTCAACTGAAGGCTCCTGCTGGCTCCCCATGGGGATGTGACAATCATCCCTCTTGGAGCACTGCCAGCACTGTCACCAAGCTGCCTTCAGCCCTGGGGCCTTCACTCCTGGAACCTTCACCCCTGGGTGATTCACCTCTGGAGCCTTCAGCCCTGGGGCCTTCACTCCAGAACCTTCAGCCTTGGGGCCTACAACATTGAAGCCTTCCACTCTGGGGCCTTCAACATTGGAGCCTTCAGCCCTGGGTCATTCACACCTGGAACCTTCAACATTGGAGCCTTCAGCCCTGGGTCATTCACACCTGGAACCTTCAACATTGGAGCCTTCAGCCCCAAGGTCTTCACCCCTGGAGCAGACATGGCCGGTGCAAGGCCAGTGTCCCACACCCACAGCAGCACAGGGAAGCACAAACACATCAGGTTTTCTGGTTTTCTGTGCACAGCACCGCTCATTTCCCCCCCTGCTGCTCCTTGTGCATCAGCCAGGGCTCCCCTAAAAGCTGCAGGGAACGTGACGTGCATGGCAGAGAAACAAGGGAGATGTTTCACAGCACAGCCCTAGGGAGCAGAGCAAGGAAACACAACAGCCCTCAGACTGGGGAAATTGTGTGAGGTTTGGGAGGGGTCCCTGCTGGGCTGGGGGGCTCTGGGTCTGCTCCTGCACACACCTGGGCAGAAAAAGTCAGGAAGGAGAAGGAAGAGCCCACCCCACGTTGATGGGTCTCATTTAGAGAGCCTGCTGCTGCATTTGCCATGTTTGGCTCATGGGGCCACCTCACTGTGGAGCTGCACCATGGGCAGCTGTGGCCCATGGCCACCTTGCCCAGCACTCCCTGACACTGCCCTACAGCACAGCTGGACACCCAGTGAGTGTCCTGCTGCTCAGGGCTGCGACAGTGGACAGTCCCTGCAGAGCTGCTGGGACACCCTCGCTGTCACCTGAACAGCCCCAGGCACCACAGAGGGAAGAAGGGCAGCGCAGGGCTGTCCTGGGGAGGGGGTTTGGTGTCCCCTCACCCAGGGGGAGGATGGGGCCAGGTCTCACTCACTGCAGGGATCCGGTTTCCAAGAGCTTTCACTGGGGTCACATCTCCAAAGAGCTCAGCACCCAGCACAGGAGGGTGACAGCAAAGCTGGTCCCCAGGGTGCAAACCCCAGCATGCAGAACACTCCAGAAAAACCCAGCCAGCCCCGTCTATTCTCTCTCCCACACACACTGCAGCACATATCATTTCCTCCACAGCAAAGGGAGAGATATACATCAATGATCCTCTCTCATGTCTCCTGCTGAAAGCTGCTGGCTGCAGAAGCTGGCAGCCAGGGAGCTGTGCTACAGCTCACAGAGAACTCCAAAGGGGAGCATCAGCTCCACACACAGCCCCAGCCCTGCCCTCTGCCCTCTAACAGACCAGCCTCATTTCTACAGCTCATTAAAGAGGGATAAAAGTAACCTTTAAAGGTTGCTTTCATGTGAAACAAGTCTAAAACCAAACAATGACTTGGCAAAGAGTGAATTGGATTTTTAAAAGCGATGCGTTTTACTGGAAATCTTATTTCTTTCCTTTTTTTTTCCCCTTTTTTCTCCTTTTGAGCCTGATGGTGGATTATTTTTCCTTGACACAATCCCGCCTCCGCTGTGATAGATGACGGCACATTTAGCAGTGTTCAGCCAAAACTTTTTATCTCCATATGGAAGATGGATGGACGAGGACTCTGAAGCCCTCATCAATTCCTTCAAGAACAAACAAGGATCCAGCCCAAACCCCCTCCCAGGTTTGTTTAAAATCCACGGAGCACAGGGCAGATCCTGTAAAGCTCCATCCATCTGGCCCCATTTTTCAGTGTTTGTGAAGCCAAAAGGCAACGTGCACTGCTGGAGACCTCCAGCCACCTCCCTGGAAAACACGAGGGAGCTGCAGCTTGGATGGGCTTTGTGCTGGGGGCCAGCACAGCCTGCACCTTCCCCTGCCTCTGTGGGGCTGAGGAGATGCTCCCAGCTCCCTGAGCAGGGATCACACACAGTTCCTTGAGAGCAGAGGCTGGGAAAGCCAGAGAAGAGCCATGTGGCTTTTGGAGAACAAAAGTACCAGGCATTGCATCACTGCAGCCAGTCCTTCATAGGAATGGTCAGGGCAGGATGAGCAAAGCAGAGCAGGAGATCATGGAATGGTTTGGGTTGGAAGGGACCTTAAAGATCCTCTGCTCCCAACCCCCTGCCATGGGCAGGGACACTTTTCACAGGCCAGGAAGATGAGGCCCCTGAGCAGCTCTGGGCTGTGCAGGGGGCTCTCAGCATGGGTGACCTCCCTGCAGCACCCCAGGCCACACAGAACTGCTGGGGGGAGGGACCAAGCAGGGGATGCTCAGGACTTCAGGTGAGTCATGGAAAAGGGGAAATCCATCAGCATCACAGCTCCTTCTGTCCTGTCTTTGCTTCTCACAAGAGATGAGGGACCAGCCTTTAAACAGCAGCTCTGGATGCAGCTGTGGGAGTGCCACATCCCACAGGACCTGCTCCCAAATCCCTGACCTCTCATGGTACCTTCCCACCTGAACCAATAAGACAAGAAGTTTGGGGTGAATTTCCCTGCAAGATGTCAGCAGAATTCCACAGAAAACCTGCCAGGAGAGCAAAATCCAGGAGCAGGTAGGGCAGAAATGCCACCACAGGATGGACACAGGAGGTGGAGGGGGCTCAGGGCTGTCCACCCGTGAGGAAAACGTCATGGCCACGTCTTGGCACAGGGTGCAGCAGCAACAGCCATCACACAAAACAACACATGCACCACAGAACTCCCACACCTCATTAATTATGTCTGGGGCTCCCAACACAGCATGCCAGAGAAGTTACCTAACCAGCAATAAAAACTCCTTTGGCCCTGTCTCTGGTACAAAAGCCAACACTCCTCATCTCGTAAAACACAAAAAGCCCCCAGATGTTTATAAAAGTGTTGGGCAGCCCAGTGCAGATGTTGTTTACCCTGGGGATCAGGCCTGACCATCCAGCTGACCAGAGCCCTGCAGATGCTGTCATGTGGCAGCAGGATGATCCTCCCCAGCTTCCCCCAGCATCAGAGCAGTGCCCTGAAGCCACCATCTCCTGTCACTCCAGCCACTGACCACAGCTGCAACACCTGCTGTCCAGCAACAGCAGCAGGCAGGAAGCAGTTTAGATTAGGTTTGGATGAGATTTTGGGAAGGAATCCTTCCCTGTGAGGGTGGGCAGGCCCTGGCACAGGGTGCCCAGAGAAGCTGTGGCTGCCCCTGGATCCCTGGCAGTGCCCAAGGCCAGGCTGGACAGGGCTTGGAGCACCCTGGGATAGTGGAAGGTGTCCCTGCCTATGGCAGGGGGTCGAATTTAACTGATCTTTAATGTCCATTATAACCCAAACCATTCCACTCACTCTAATTCCACATCTGGATGGATGAAGATCAGTGGAGGATGCTGCCCACAGGTAGCAACACATCCACAGGGCTCCTGCTGTCCCCAGGCTGAAGGCTGGAGTGTCCATGGGTGCCCTGCAGGGCTGGAGTGCCCATGGGTGCCCTGGCTCAGCTCTGAGCATCACACCCAGGAGCTCCATGGGTTTCTCCCAGTGACAAACATCCTCCCAGCTCAGTGGAAGGGACCAGGCCAAGTAAACACAGCGTGTATTTATTGCTCCTAGGAAATGCTTTCATTCCCCCCCCCTCCTCCTCCATGTTCAATTCAAGGGAGCAGCAGCGAGCTCCCAAACGCTCCCTCCATGCAGTGCTGTTAACCATGGGAAGTGAACACACTGCTAGCTTGGACAGATCATTATCCCTTCATGCACGGGGCTGGGGAAGGGGGTGGCAGTCTATAATGACGCTAATTAAGTCCTTAAGTGTCTTGGTAAAAAGCAGGTAAGGCTTCAGCAGAAGGCAGAATATTCCATTAGGGCAGGCTTCACCGTAGACACAATGCTGCATAATGGGATCCTGTAATTATGCCTGCACTGCAGAGACTTTTAAAAAAAGGAACCCTGTTTTACATTCTCAAATGCAAACAGCATGAAATGATGTTGCTTAGAAACCTTTACACTCCTACAGTGTGTGCAAAAAAGTTATTCCAGACATCTGTATTTAAAATAAAATTTAAAAACAATCCTACCGCACACACTCACATGGATCTTGGCTTCACATTGAGTGATGAAGCCTATGAAATGTCAGAGGAAATTTAAATTAAAGGGAAAAAAACGACACATGCATTTAAAAAACTTGAGCAGCTTGTTAAGTCATTTCAGGTTATGTCTGGTACTGCTCCACCTCACCCCTTCACACAGAGCTGCATCTCCCTGCACTCATGGTGCCATTTGTACCAATCCAGCCTGAGAGGCTCAGAATTGTTTCCTGAGTCAGGCTGACCTCAAATACCTGGAAAATATTTTCTTTCCTAGAAAAGCCAGCCCTGGTTTCACTCCAGAGCAGGCACACACAGCGCAGAGCCCTGTCCAGGTGCTGGAGTCACAGGAAAACCCCTTCAGCACAGAAAATGTGACAATTTCATGGACAAATCACAGCACATGGCACAAGACCCAAACCCCCACTGCTGCTGGCTGCTTCTCCAGGCTGAGAAGGGTGGAGGGACACCAACATTTCCTACACCCAAGGTGACACAGCCAGATCTGCAGCAGCCCATAAATAGCATTTGCCAAGCATCACCCTGCTCCTCCCTCCCGTCATCCAGGCATTGCATCCCACAGAGATGGCAGGGCCAGCAGGGAAAGCTCTCCCTGAACCCCAGCAGGCAGGAGGGGATGGGGCTTCCTGCAGCCAGCAGGGATGGGCAGCTCCATGAACCTAAACCTCCCAGCAGAGCAGCAGGGATGGGAGCTTTGCTCCATGAACCCAAACCCAGCAGGGCAGCAGGGATGGGAGCTTTGCTGTGTGAACCCAAACCCAGCGGGGCAGCAGGGATGGGAGCTTTGCTCCATGAACCCAAACCCAGCAGAGCAGCAGGGATGGGAGCTTTGCTCCATGAACCCAAACCCAGCAGGGCAGCAGGGATGGGAGCTTTGCTCTGTGAACCCAAACCCAGCAGAGCAGCAGGGATGGGAGCTTTGCTCCATGAACCCAAACCCAGCAGAGCAGCAGGGATGGGAGCTTTGCTCCATGAACCCAAACCCAGCAGGGCAGCAGGGATGGCAGCTTTGCTCCATGAACCCAAACCCAGCAGAGCAGCAGGGATTGGGCAGCTCCATGAACCCAAACCCAGCAGGGCAGCAGGGATGGGAGCTTTGCTCCATGAACCCAAACCCAGCAGAGCAGCAGGGATGGCAGCTTTGCTGTGTGAACCCAAACCCCCAGCCAGGGCTGCCACTGCCTCCCACCCAGCCCTGGCTCTCCCCAGCCTCTCCTCCTCTCTGAAAAGGTCACCCCTGTGTGCCTGGCAACAGGAGCAGCAGGCACAGCTGCTGGATGTGTCACAGCTGCCACCACGCTGGCACGGTGCAAAGGCCAGGGCTGGGGATGTGACAGACCTGACACAGAGCCATGTGTCCCCAGCTGTGCCTGGCACCATGCATGGCACTGAGCTGGTGCCCTCTCCCCCTCCCAAACCTCACAGGGTTGCAGTCATCCTTTTGTCACTCTGGCAGAGGCTGTGGACATGAGAGATGGAGCCTGTGTGCCTCATCAGCAGAGCAAGGTGAATGTCCCGAGGGATGAGCAAAAGTGGGAATTCCTACAGAGAAATCTTTGCTGGTGGGAGATGGGAATCAGCAGCTGGGCCTCTGGTGCAGTGGCCAGGCTCAAGATTGTCTGATCTGTGCCAGATCAGGGTCAGGATGGATTTTGGGAAAGGTTCTTCCCCCAGAGGGTGCTGGCACTGCCCAGGCTCCCCAGGGATGGGCACAGTCCCAAGGCTCCCACAGCTCCAGGAGGGTTTGGACAGCGCTCCAGGGATGCCCAGGGTGGGATTTGGGGGTGTCTGATCCAACAGGAATTGGGTCTTTGTGGGTCTCTTTCAACTCAAAAGATTCTATAATTTTGTGAACTCTCCATGAATAAACTTTTTCCAGCCCTGCTGGTACCTGCTCTCTGAGGTCTTTTCCAAGATTCCCTCAATCCTCAAGACTACAGAGTGGCCAGAACACATTTGTCTTAAAATCACCCTTCAGAAATGCCATTTTCCCTCTGTCCACCACAAAGAACCTCCTCACAAGAGCAGATCAACTGTCATGACATTTTAAATGGCAGAGAAAACACTTTATCTGCACACAGTTTTCTGCTGTCACCTGGGGAGCTCCACAGGCAGCACCACTGGGAATTCCAGCTCCACACTTGGCTCCTGCAGGTGTTCCAGCCCCTTCCAGGGAGCTCTGGTGCTGCAGGTATCTACAAGGTGCTTCAGCCACAGATGCCAGTGATCCAAAGCTGGAGCCTCACTCCCCAAATTCCTTTGCACTGCTCTGGGGCAGGAAGCATTGCTCACACCTGCATGCAACAGCTCCAGCTGAGCACCAAGATGCTTTTTAGTAAAACAGGCATGAAAAGTGTGATCGAATGTGAGAACTTGTACATCATCCAGGAGGCAGATGCTGGCCAGGTTCTGAAGGCAAATTCCACACCTCACCCCACTCAGGTCTGGCTGGAGCCAGCTTCAGGAACACGTCCTTCCTGAGGGATGTGCACAGAGCAGGACAGCCCTCCCCTGCCAGCTGCTCCCCTCCCACAGGGCCAGGAGACAACCTCTGCACAGGCACATTCTTCTTCTATCTTTGATTGCTGCTAAAAATAATCTATACGAGCAGCATGGCTCAGCCTGTTCTCACCATTGCTCACTGCAGGGTGAAGTCCAGATCAGACCAAATCCAGCTCCATGTGCAGGGTGCTGCTGCTTCCCCAGGGGTGTGTGGGAGCACAGGCAGGAGCTGTGCTGGCCCCAAGGGCAGGACAGGGCACACACAGAATGCTCTGATGGAGCCTCCAGTGAGTGGGAGGGAGAGAACAGGCACAGGAATGGAAAATGGAGATAAGGAGCTGGGTGTCCCCATGGGAGAAACTGGAAATCCTGTGAGCTTTGAAATAATGAGAGGATGTTCAACCCATTATATCCATAAAACATCATTCATCTCCATCCTGGTACCTGCAGTCACCTAAAAACTCAGTGTGTGCTCCCCAAACCTTCTGCTCATTATCCAAGTCCAGCACTACAAAGTTATTTTTCCTAATCCCTCTATGGTGAGGCCAAACAGTTAAAAGACAAGCCCAAAGCCTGAAAGAAAACACTGCCAAATAAAACATCCTGGCAACCTCTGCCCATGGCTCCAGAATCCTCAGAACAGCAAGGTGGCCCCATTCCTCCATGCACTTCTCATTTCAGGGGCCAGAGCACAGCTGATTTCTTCTGGATAACTCAGCAAAGTACAGGTTCCATCTGGCTGCCCTCTGCATGGATAATGGATATTTTATATTTTACAGGGGCTGAGCAGCCAAGAGAAATAAAGCAAAAGCCTAAAATTGCTCTTAGAGATGGGAAGTCAGACAAGCAGCACCTGCACAGCCCACAGGATCTCTTCCCCTCCTGCCCCAAGAACCCGGGCCTGTAAAACCTTTGAAGCTATTTCTGCTGTGCCTTTTTTCAAAAACGTCAGTTCTAAAGGCTTGATTCACCACCCACAGCAATGCAGAACATTCCCAGAAAGAGTTAAACACAGGAAACCTGTTGATTAATTTACAGGCAACAAGCTGCACTAATAAAGCCCCAGGGACCTTAATCAAGCTGTTTGCTGGTTGCCAGACCAAAGCAGGAAGATGGGCAGAGCTGTCAGGATGGATTAGTGTTTGCCTGCTGGCAACACTGCTCCTGAATGGGAGAAAGAGGGGGAGAAACACACACACACACAAAGGTCTTTTCCAGCCTGAACCACTCCATGATTCTCTGGAGGGGAAATGATGTGCCTGGAGCTGGCCAGAGCCAGCTCAGGTTTGTGGCTTGGGTTTTACCCCCATTGTTTGTAATTCCTCCCCAAAAGCCAGGAAGGACCAATTTCTTCTTTTTTTTTTCCTTTTTAAAAAAGATCAGTTTTCCATTCAATAAATTTTCCTGCCCCCTCCTTCTCCTCCTATTCCAGGAGAGATGAATGGAGTCAAGTTGTTTATAACTGGCCCCATTTTGAAGGGTTTGGCTGACACATGTTGGGGTGAGGATGTTTTGCAAATTCAGCTGAAGTTGAAAAGGGACAATTTCCTTTCATTGTGACAACAAGACTTGGCTCAGGTATCCTTTTATCCCTGAACCATTTACAGTTCTGACCATGGGGTTAATGCAGCAGAACCCAAACCAACACTCTGCCTTCCCATCTTTAACCAACAGCAAGGAACCCAAGTGGAATCAGTGCTGGAATCAGTCAGAATTACAGATCTGAACTCTGCTTTATCTGCAGGGAAACTTTTCACCCTTTAAGTAACTAAACTTTACTTAACCTGGCAGTTCTTTTCCTTTTTCTACATGCTGCCAAGGCGCCTCTGCCTTGGAGTTCCAGTTTAACAGGCTGCTGTGTGGCCAAGAGGATGTGGAGAGCTTGTAAAACACCTGACTCCACACAGGAACCAGCAGAAAAGGCCAAAAGATTGATTTTATTTTGCTAAAGCTTAACAGGCCAAAACAAAGGAGCAGAGAATTGCTCAGCTGTGAGCCTTGCTCACATCAGGTATGTTTGCACAAGGCTATTTCCCCCACCAGCTTTCTGCTGTTCCAGCCAGCAGGAATGAAATATCCCAAGGGAATTCCTGCAGCTGAGCTCTACAGGTCCACTGAGCACAGCTTTGAGAACTTACAGCAGCCAAAGATCACCTCCTGCATTTACAGCTCCCCTGAACATCACAGGGGACACATGCTGCATGCTGCACCCAGGAAGGGATGAAGGGGATGGTGGTGAGCACTGAGAAAATGCAAATACAGCTGAGGATTAGCAAAAGCAATTATGAAAAACAAGTAGTGGAAATAATGATTCATCAGGAGTTGAATCAGAAGTGGAGTCCAGTCCTGCACTCAGTGTGGTGATGGCAGTGAGGATTCCAGGCCTACAGAAATCATTTTTAAAGCTATTTAAGTGCACAGAGGGCCCAGTGATAGACAAAAATGTCATGTTGCAAAATTATCCTTCTACCTTTCAAACAGACCTTGGAAAATGTCTGGGGCATCCTTCTCCCTCCATGGACACCCCTTTCCTTGTAAAACTCTGAGTCAAGAAGAAACACTGCAATGCATGGACAGCAGATGGGAAGAGAAGTGTGAAGGTTTGCTGAGTGAGTGGGTCAGTCCCTCAGAACCATAAATAGAGCAGCACACAGAGTTTCCCAGCAGATCCCACTCCCAGTGGCCTTCAGAGAACACCGACAGTGTCACAATATCCCTGTGAATAGTGGAAAAGGTGGAGAGACAGAAATCACAGCCTTGCTCAAGGTAACGAGTGCTTTTCCCTGCTCTAAAGAGGACACTGGATGCTCTCAGCCACTCCCTCCTCCTCCTCCTGGTGAGGGAACACTGCCCCAAGCACAGCCAAATTCCACAGCAGCTCCAGCTGTGGGATTTTCTCTGGGCAGAGACCCCAATAACCAGGAACACCCTCTGATGAGACAATATTTCCATTGCTCTCACTGGGAGCACCTCTGAAGCTGGAAAAAGGCTGGCACAGGACCCTGCCAAGGGCTGAGGACCATCAGAGCTGGGTTAGTTCTTGTCACACCAACCCAGCAAAGCAACCTCACTCATGTCAGCTCTCCATCTGCAAAGCTTCAGGTTAAAACATTACAATTACAGAATAAAGTCAAGTGTCAAGTGACTCACTACCATAAAGATGAAATAAGAAAGCTCAACTCCAATCCCTCCATCCCACTCCAGGCTCAGCAGCCAAGACTTTCTCCCATCAGCTGCAAACTTCTTGCCTTGCCAGTGAAATCATGAGCAAAAAGCCAATAGAGATTTTTCTCTTTTTTTTCCCCTCAGTGTTCAAAGCCTGTGCAGCAGTTGGATTCCCACAGGCTGTGATTTCAGCACCCTCAGACATCCCAAATCTCTGCAGACATACAGCTCAGGCCTGGGCCAGCCCTGCCAGACCCTTCCAAAGGCTGGGAATTATTCCTGGTGCTCTGCCCTGAGTTAGGAGAGCTGCTGAGGAAGGCTTGGTCATGTGGACTCGGATTTTTGAGGTGGGTGAGCCTCTCTGAGGGAGAAGCACGGACCCAAACAACACAGGAGGATTTTCTGTCACAAAGAGACTGATGAGGTTACACTGATGGGAAAACCGCACCAAAAAATTGACTCCTTGAAACTCCCTCGCCCCCTTCTCTTCCCTTTGACAGAGCCAAGGGTCTCAGCCAGCTTCTAACCCATGTTTGGTGCAAAGCTGCCAGGGAGAGCCTCTGGGAAGAGAAGCAAGAACTTCCTTCAGGGCATCCATGCCCCTACAAGAAGCACCGGGCAGACAGAACAGACCTGAGCAGGTTCAGTACCAGAGCCAAGAGCAGCCAATGCCCCAGTCCCTGTCACGGCCACACAGGCCCTGATTGCTGGCAAAAAGCAAACTTTGGGCTGCCCCAGGCCCCTCCTGTGGTCACTTGATTTGCAGCTCCCCAGGGAGGCCAAGGGAAAGGCAGAGCCACTGACCCCAGCCCAGTTCCACCTCTGGGAATGGCCCCAGGGGTCCCAGAGATCCTGGCACAAAACCCCAGGAAAGCCAGAAAAGAGGAGGAAAAGCCTGGCCAGGCCATGAGTTAATCAATGGCAACAACTGGAATGCAATTTCCAGCAAAAAGGCAAAACAGAGACAGCACAGGCTGGCTCTGTATAAGGGACATGGGATAGATAAGGACCATTCTATTTATCTATCATTTTATCTATCACCATAAGATAGATAAGGACCATTCTATTTATCTATCATTTTATCTATCACCATAAGATAGATAAAGACCATTCAGGGAAGAAAAAAAATCAAAAGGAAAACCCAGTGTTCAGAACTTAGACCACACCAAAAAAAGTAAATAGATAAAACACCCATATTTTTTCTTCACTTACTGTAGCAGAAAAATGATGTGAAAATAAAGAATATCATCTTCCTGAAGCCACTGGAGCATGACTATAAATTACAGCTGCCAAGGAGCTGAAAACAAAATCAAGCCTGGAGATCACTTGCAGGAGGATTTCAGATGACTCTGTGGGTCACCTCGATCTCCAGCAGTTACAGAAGGAAAAAAAAGGTGCAGAGGAATTAAATTATTTATGTCAGTCAAGCTTATCTGTCAGAGGGAGACACCTTTCCCACCACAGCACATTTCTGGGATTAATGATCAGGCACTATCTGGAGCTGGGCAGAAGAAGAAAAACTGAAGTGATTTGGTTATTGGGGAGGAAAAAGAAAATATGTATTACCCAGCTCAGCTAACAAACACAATTCCAGAGGAATATCTCCCTGAACCAGGAAAATGATACTTTGTGATAACTGCAAAAAATAAGCACTGAAGGATAGCAAGAACAAGAGCTCTGCTGAAAAGTGCACCCAGGAATGACAGTGGTGCCAATGGCTGATAAACTAATTAAGATGCTAATTAAAACCAGAGCACTTTCCCATCTGGGGCTCCCAGCAGAGAACAAGTCTCACTGGGGAAGGGATGGGTGGATGAAGGAGATGCCAGAGTGACAAAAGAGGGTGACAACAGAGGATTTTGTGCCCAAATTGCTGAAGCCCTTCCCAAGGGGCTGCTGAGGACACAACAGAGGCACAGGAAGTGGAAAAGCAGCAAAGGACTCAGGGAGGAGAAATAAGTCAAGGATTTGATCAGGGCAGTTTCCTCACCCCAGAACACCAAATCCCCAGGGAGGTCACAGTTTATCAACCAGTCTGAGTGAGCAGGGGTTAAATTCCCTCTTTTATATGAATTATTCCCAAAGGAAAGCTGAGAAAAGTGCAGAGGAGCAGCAGAGGGTGGTGGTGGCTCCTGCTCAGGTGACACCTTGGTTCATCCACCACCATGGGCAGCACCCACACTCTGTGTGAGCCCAGAAATGGGTGAGAACAAATGGAAATCAGCTCAGAGATGTGGAATGAGGCTGGGGAGCCCATGGATGCCAGCACTGGGAACAGTGCAGGGACTCAAAGTGATGGAAAGAAAGCACTGACCTTAAAAAGGCAGAGCAAGGAGGTGACAGTGAAACCTGGGACTCTTTTTCTTTTCTGAGAAAGTTATTGACTAAAAAAGATAATGAGGGTCTGAAATGAAGGTTTGGAAAGTTAGCATTTGTCAAAGTTTGAGCTGGGTAATCCTAACTCAGCATTCCTGGATGCTCCTCCTTCCCAGGACACGGAGCAGGTGTCTGTGAGGAGAGGGAGGAAAGGCTGCATTTAAGGGCAAGCATTGTGTGTTTATCTTTGCAGCCTTTCAGAATGTTTATTTTGGTTTGGGTGTGGACAGATTTGTTGGAGGAAATGATTTAAAAGACACCACATAATTGCACAAAAGCTCATTGTGCGGCAACAACCCTCCCATGAAATCCATCCCTCGCTGAGCCATCACTGCAGGGCGCCCACAAAACCCTCAAGGGCTCAGCCCAGCCTGGTGCCTTTCACCTTGAGTTTGGGGGCACTGAGGGCTCAACACGAGTCCCCTGCAAGCAGCTGAGCCCAGAGAAATCCTGAGCAGCACCAGCTGTGGCCACATCTCCACCAGGAGGGTCAGCAGAGCCACCAGCCAAGGAAAAGGTGACTCCTGCCCTGCCATGGCCCAGGAGCTGAGCTGGGTGTGCCACCATCCCCAAAAGAGCAGGAAAGGCCCCCAGGGATCCTCTGTCCCCAGGCCCAGCAGGTCTGAAGGCCAGGAGAAGGTTCTAGGAGCTAGAACTGCCAGGCTGCACAAGTAGGGGATGATCCCTCATTAGCAAACATGCTGAGAAGGAGATTTCCATAAGCACTCCCAGGGCACTTTGCTGCTGCCCTTAGGATGCTCTCCAAAGGATTTGGTCACAGTTTGAGGGGCAGGGATGCATTATCCCACCTGGAATTTCACCACAGCCTTCCCACCATGCCCTGGAGCATCTCAGACTGGTAAGGTTTGGGGAAATCCATGGGAAAGGATTCCTGCAGCACCAGCAGGGCCCAAGGAAAGCTCCCTCCCAAAGCACTTGACTGTGAAAAAGGTGGGTGGAGAGGAAGGCAAAGGGTCATTTTTGGTTTCCACTGGCACCAATTACGCCTCTGGCATGTTTATGGAATTTTTTTTTTCCATCATCAAGATAGTGAGGTTGGGCTTTTTATTTTTAAATAAACAAAGGCTGTAATGGGCATTCAGTGCTGGGGCATGTTGGAGCCTCCAGCTTATCAGGGCTGTCACGGGACACAGAATTTTTGTTCATTTTAGCTGGGAAAAAAAAAAAAAAATCATTGAAGCCCAAAGGGGTGGAATGGAGGTCTCCCTTCTCTCAGCAGATCCTGGATTTAGCATGCCAGCTTTGACTGGAGGCCACGAGGGAGCAGACACAGCAATTAGCAACCAAACAGCTGCTGCTGCCACCTCCAGCTCTGCTGGGACTCCAGCACTGGCAAGCAATTAAAAGTTCACATCAGAGCCCATGATACCCATCTCCAGAGGCACATTTATAGTCCTGAGAACGGCCTTTGCCCAAAGATGCAGCCCAGGGTCAGTTTTCAGTCCCTGCCTCATGCTCCGAAGTTCCTTGGCTGGTTTAATGGCCAGCCCTGGTGGCACCCAGGGACAAACAGGCTCAGGGTCCCCCTGGCAGAGCAGGAGCAGGGAGGGAAGCCCTGGCACAGGAGGGCACCCCAGTTCTGCTGCTGTGCCTCTCCCAGCCTCGCTCCCCCATTCACACTTAGCTGGGGGAGCAAAGGTACTTGACAGCTGCAGAAAAGCAGATAATTGTGCTGCCATGCCTGTGTTTACGCAAAAGCCACTGGTTTATGAGGAACAGCTTAGTCAAAGCACACAAAGAAACACCCTGCAATATTTTTTGAAGAGGGTTGGTTTTTTTTTATTGCTTCGAGAAGCAAAAGGTTAGCTACAGAAATAGAGAGAACAAAGCAGCTCAACAAACAACTGCTTCTTGTTTT
Source organism: Zonotrichia leucophrys gambelii (assembly GCF_028769735.1). Lineage (NCBI taxonomy): Eukaryota > Metazoa > Chordata > Aves > Passeriformes > Passerellidae > Zonotrichia > Zonotrichia leucophrys. The sequence goes on from NC_088183.1 coordinate 2,121,115, forward strand.
TCTGATTCTGCACAGCCTCTCCCAATCCCTGCTCAGCCCCAGCTCCCCCTCCAGCTGCTCCCCACACCCAGAACCTCCAAACACTGAGCTGGGAAGGGGCAAAGCCTCACAGGGGACTTGTCCCAGGTTTGTTTCTCCGCCTCAGCATGAGGGGAATGAGAGAAGTGGGAGATCCTCCTGCTCAGCCTCTCCTGCCTTCTCCAGTCCCCAGCTGCTCCTCCTGACACCAAAAACTTCAGCAGCCCCATGGCACAGATCCTGCTCTGACCCTGCCACAGGTTTGGTGTGTGCACATGCAGGTAGGGATATCAACTAAACCTGGATTTAGCATCCCTGCTGTCAGCAGGAGCCCTGAAGCATCCTCAAATCACCCTTGGATGCTCTGGGCATAACAGAGGTCCAGCTCAGCCCCCAGCTGTGACAATCCAGGCCATTCCAAGCTCCCCTGCTCCCAGCCCACAGCAGGAAATGCTGGGGTTATTGTTACCCTGTGGCATTTAACAGGGTTGTTCGTCTCAGCCCCATTAACCTTCAGCAATTTAAAGGTAGAGGGAAAAAAATATCATAAATTAGCAGCAGCTCGCAGGCTCTGAGTAACCTGTTTTCCCAGTTTCCAGCACTGTTCATAAAACAAACCACATTATCCCAGTTGGGATAAAGAGAGAACAAATCTGTCTCTGCAGCATCTCACCACCTGCAGCTCCTGGCTGCAAGGCACAAATGGACAGGAGAGGAAGAGGAGGAGGAGAAGGCTCCATATCTCCCCAAATTAAAGTGGTTTTTCCTGGCCAAACGAAGAGAATGGATTTGTCAATGGCTCAAAAGGATGGAACCCCATCCCGTGGGAATGCCTGAGCTGGGCTGCACCCCATGGGACACCCAGAGCCACCCCTGGATGCAGCTGAGGCACAGAGGGAGGGCTGGGATCCTTCCCAGGTTTGCAGCTTGCAGGTTTGCATTTATTGGCACGGGAGTGCCCCACGCAGGAGAAGAGATGCACACACATCTCTGGGAGATGGCTTCTCCCACTCACAGGGCTCCAGCGAAAAACAAAACAGGTTTGACAGAGAACAAATTAATTCAGCATGAAGAAGCTCTGAAAAAAACCCAAAAATTATCTTTGACACATGAAAAATAGATAAATCCTCGCAGAAGATTACTTAAACAGGCCAAAAATCCATCAGAACCCTGCAGAAAGGAGGCACAGATAAGGCTTTCAAATGGATGTGATGTTTTTATACCCACAGGCACTGGGGAGGCAGCACAGTTCAGAGATGACAGCAGGGATCTCAGCCAGGATCCTGAACTGCCTCAAGATTTGGGGGAAGCAGAAGAGAATCCCCCTCCCCTGCAGGTGCTGCAGACTCCAGATGAGCTGGATCCCCTCAGGCCTCAGTTTCCCCTTCACACAACCAAGACTGTGGGACAGCCCCACAACTGGGGGGATCTCAATCCCTTCCCAGGTTAAATAATGTGATATCTGAGTGATTGTTATGCCCTGAAAATGCAACATTTACAGCAGCCAATGGGAGTTTGTGGGCAGCATTCCCATGCCCAGCTTTCCTGAGCCCAGTGCTGGGAACGTGGCCCTAAACCCAGACCCCACAGACCCCAATGCCTCCATAACCCTCCCCTGCCATGCTCTGCCTTCTTGGCTTTGCTGGTTTAACATTCCATCCTTGAGGGCCACATCAGAGTTGCTTTTCAAAGCACTGAGAGTGGCTTGAAACTTCTTAAATACCCACACACACTTCAGCCTTTGGAAAGTGTACTTGTATCCCCCTCCAAAAAAAGAGCAACAACAAAAACTAGCCTGCACCATCTCCTCAGTAAATCTCTACAGCTTTTTCTTTGTGTGGACCCCTTCAGGATCCCAAAATCCTGCTCAATTCCCAGGCTGCAGCAGACCCTCCCCAGCGTGTGCAGGTCCAGGTTCCCCATGTCCCAGCAGTGCAGCACAGCCCTGCTGGTGTCACCTCCTGTCACCTCCAGCACATTCTCTGTGCTCTCCTTTCCTCCTGGGCCATCCCTCCCATGCCTGTCCTCCCAAACAGCCTGCAGCAAGCAGTTCCCCTCAGTTCAGCAAGTGCTTTTATTTTATTTTATTCCCCATTGCCAGAACAAACAAGTGCCAGGTGAGCAGCCCCTGAGGGGTTTGTGGCTGATTTCAAGCTGGGCACACATTGTGACACCTCATATTTATATTTATGGCTCTCCAAAGGTTTCACACAGATACTCCCTGCCTCCTTATCCACCCAAGGACACTGAAGGGTAAAAGAATCCAGGATTCAAGCAGCAACACAGAACAGAGCCACCAAGGGAAGATAATGCCTCAATTTCAGAGCAAAGGGAGCAGCCAGGCATGGGCCAGACAGGTTATTCTGCTCTATAACTGCATGTTTATGATACCCCTCATTGCCTTACAGAAATCCAAGTTAACCTGCTCAGCCCAAACCTCCTCCTCCTCCCCAAAGCCGAGCGTGCACCAGGGCTGACCTTTGCATGTGTTCTAAATTGGAGTGCACATTGTATTTCCCCAGCCTCTCGTCTGTGTTTTGCACTGACACAATGACACAAAAGAGGCAGAGCCAGCCAGCCAAGCCCTGCAAAGAAGGTGGCTTTAAATAGCCCCCTTTGTCTTGCTTTTCCTTGCTGAAATATTGCACATTATTTAGAACCGAGTTTTAGTTTTATCAGGGATCCAGAAATAGAGACAATGGAGGGCTGGGTGAATTTTTGGATCATTTTATGACCTAAAGTTTCTCATTCCTGTCTACCCTCACCCTCCACTGCAGGATTTGTAGCTGTATCCCAGGAACCATTCCCTGAGGGGCTCGCAGACCCACAGGAGTGACCCCAGCCAGGATGGGAGATGTGTGAGAAACCTCACCTCTGCAAATGGAGGGCAGAATTCCAAAAGCAAAGCTTCTGTCCTTGATGGGGAGAAAGTCAGCAACCTCAGCAGACACTGAGCTGGTACCCAGATGAGGTCAGAAATTAAAAGGTGTCTCGACACTAAATTAATGGGCAAACTGACAGGAGAGCAACAGGAGTTATAAACATTTATGTTCCAGTTCGAGGCAGGAGCAGCATTTATAACTGCGTGGCTTGAGTGCCAAACATGAAAACTGGAGCTCTTTCTGCTCAGGGCTTATGGATGTTCTTTTTTAGGTGTGTGCAGCAGCCCCAGAGTTGATAAAATGCCTGGCCCTAGTGAAGAGCCCTGAATGGGGGTGTTAGGGGGCACCTAATGGGAACACACAAAACATTCCCATCTCCCCTCAGGGCTGTAATCATTGTGTGTCCCCTCCTCAGCACAGCCCCTGGCCAGGTTTGTGTCACAGGGAAAACTTTGTGTTTGTCCCAGAGCAATGCAAAAGTGCCTCCAGCAAACCAAAATTCATCCAGACCTGCAAAAAAGACATCACTATTAAGCATCAGCTTTTCCTGAGCATCCTGGTCCAGTGGAGGTCCCTGTCCATGGCAGGGCAGATGGAACAGGATGAGATTTAAGGTCCCTTCCAACCCAAACCATTCTGGGATTGCAGCAGATGAGGCTGCAGGGAATCTCCCACAGCAAAACTTCTGGGATGACTTCACTCCCTGCATTGAGAAGGAACCACAACATGTACTCTCATATCACCTTCATGATAAATCCACATCAATGCTGTTTATTCATCATTAAAAATCTAACTGGGACAATAATTTCAATGCCCAGGTGAGCAGAGCTCAGCCTGCAGCACTTTGGGGAGTGCAGAAATGCAGCGGGGATTTGGTAAGGAGAGAACAGCCTGTGCCCTGTGAAACCAAAGTGTCTCTGAGCAAACCTCGAGGGGAATGTGCTGCTGTCCCCAGAGCCTGCCTGGAGCCCCTGGGTGAGAATCCAGGCAGGAGGGACAATGCCAGCACAGTCTAACCCATGCAGGAGGGACAATGCCAGCACCATCCCTGCAGGAAGTCTGCACTGTGCTGCGGAATTTTTTGGCAGCTGGGCACGGTGACTCAGGGTAAGAAGCACAGCAGTGAAGACAAAATGTGAGTTGAGAGTTTCCCAGCTGCAGGAATGAAGATCCCAGCCAAACCTTATGCTTAAATGCCCAAGGGAGAGCGAGCTCCCCCAGGATGGGCTGGGCTCACACCTGTGCTCAGGTGAGCAGCGGTGAGAGGTGCCAGAGTTCTGGGAGTTCCTTTCCTGAGGCTCTGGCGCCATCTAAGCCCAGAGTTGGGATCCTTCATCCTTCCCGCTGCCCTTCAGAGCAAAGGGAAAATAAAACCACACGGGAACGAACTCATCTTGCTCCTCCAGCCCAGGAAAACTTCCTACAGAGGGAGAAATCTGGGAGCTGAGAGGCGAGAGAAGCCCAGAATGACACTTTGGGAGAAAACCAGGCACTGAACAAGGTCAGACCCACCAGGAAGGAGCCCAGCACAGCCCTGTGTGTGTGCTCTGTGCTCACTTGGAACACTCCCAGCACTGCAATTTGGTTTTACACTCCAAGACCATTAACAGAGTTCACTCAGGGAGTGATTATGTAATACAGGCATAACTCCACTTGCATTATGCAAAGAAACCTCTCAGCGACTTTTGACCTTGCTGAGCTGCACAAGGTGCAAATAATTCAGGGTTTCTCCCCCACTGAGAGAGCTCCTGATGGCTCAGAAGGACGCACATTGCTCCTGGAGTGAGCAGTCACCCTCAGCTGTGTCCCCTCCGAGCTCTGCTCTCCTGGGACCAGCTGCTGCATGGTTATTTGCTTTTCTCCTGATCCCTTAAGCAACCAACTTCACAGTGTCCTTTTCCTGGCATTTGTTCAGCTTTTTAAAATTTATTTATTTATTTCCCAGCGAGTTACAGAGCAGCAGAGCTGACTTTTTATCCTCGGCTGCCCTCCAGTGACAGTGTCCATCCTGGAGCCCCACTGCCCACCTGGGCCAGAACCTGGGGACATGGGGACCTGCACAGCTCACCAGGCTGCAGAACCTCACTTATAACAGATGTACAGGTCAATAATTCTAAATTAATAACCCTCGTGCCTCAGTGACAGCTCCAGCTTTAAGGATTTACCAATTTTACAATCCCACATTACTGCTTTCCACCCAAACACTGATGATCTTTCTCTTAGCCCTTGACAATTAATTCTATCTTGGCTCAAATTCTCCTGTCCAATATTAGAAGTACCATCAAATGCATTTATTTACCTTCCCTGTTAAGCAAATGGGAGCAGCAGCAGCTGTTGACACAAAGTATTATTGAGGTCTGACTTACCCAACAGTTCATTAACTCCCAAAATGTTATCTCCAGCTCAGTTTTGCAGAACTGACTTTATAATAAGAGACTGGATGTTTGGATTTCAAAACAAAAACCGCCATCAGGGAGCAGAGTTATTCATCAGTTAGAAATAATCTTGCATTGCATAGCAAACATGTAAATCTGATGGGGGATGACCACCCCAAAAGCAAACACAGCAGAAGCAGCTCTCAGGAAAGAGAAATACAAGAAACAAGAGGATAATCCACTACAGCAGGGTTTAAAAAGCACCCAAAGCACTCATTTGTTAGGAATAGCCAGGGGTTAATCCCTTGGGGTTCAGTAACACCCCACAGCACAGCAGAGACCCTCCCTTGAGGGACCAGCTCTGACCCCAGTGGTGCTGCACACACCTGAGGTAGGTAACAAGCATCAGGAGTTATTTGGTTTGGTTTGTTCTTTTGGTTTTGGGGGTTTTTTTTCCTATTTTCTGCCCAATTCCTGCGGGGAGAAGGATTTGCTACAGGTGCAGACACCCCAGCCTGCCTTTGCAGTGACCCACATTCCTTTTTCTCCCACTGCAGCATCGCTGGGAGCCCGCTCTGGATTTCTGCCAGAGATCTCAGCACTCAGGGCAATGCAACCTCCTGCTCCAAAGGTTCCTGGCACAGCTCCAGAGGGACTTTTCCCTCCCCTCCGTACCACACACACCTGTAGGAGGCTCAGGCAGGAGCATCCAGCAGTGCACATCACGCTGCTGAATTCACACACCGAGCAAATGACAACACCCTCATCCTGCCAGCAGCAAAATATTTTGGGTTCTCCCAGAGGAAAAGAAAACAAACCTAAGGACTTTGTGAAAGAAGTTATTAAATCAGACCATGCTGGAAATGCCTAAATGAATTGATCACATTTCTGATGTTCAGAACCAGGTGGGAAGAACGACAACGTTTTATTGAAAACTGAAACTGCAGCAGGTCACGCACATCCAAAATAAAAAAAAAAAATTCAAAACAAAACAATTGTTCTGCAGTTTTTGCAAATCCCAAAGGCCCCAGGCCAAGGAGAGGTTAACAAGAAACAAGTTGAGGCTTGCAGAACCTCGCTGCTCTACAGCAGCACCAGCAACCACGATGCTGCTCCGTGTCAGCCCGCACGTTACTCAATGCTTTCCTTATTCCCACCCAGGATTATTTGTATTCCGGAGCTCTGGCATCTTGTGCCGGTTGGCTGAGCTCAGTTATCAGCTCCCTTCAAATCCAGCCAACCAGGCTGGCGGCTGTTGGACTTCTTGGACACGAAAAAAAAGACGCATAAAAGGCAACAAGAACCTGACACCCGGCAGCGCGGCCAGCGCCGAGCCGTTTGCTTTGCCAGCTCTGTTCCCGCAGCCCCGGAGCTGGGATTGGCAGCAGATTTTGGAGCGCAGGACTTTGAATTACGGCGGGCGGATTTGGCACGGCTGCAGCGCGGGCAGCAGCTGCGAGGGATGAAAGTACATCCACGGCCTCAGCCCGCTTTGGCAGGGGGACAAACAGCCCCCAAATGCTCTCGGAGGCAGCTGGGCGATACCAGCACAGGTGAGCGGCGCGCTCAGAGCTGCGGCACCTGCGCTGAGCGCGTCCGAGCGCTGCCATGTCACACCTGTCACCTCCGCATCGCGACAGCGCTGTCGCATCCTCCCCACCCAAAGAGACACGGCGGGGCGGCCCCACCTGGGTTTGTGTCCAGCGCTGGGGAGCCGGAGGGGAGCGGGACCGATCGGACCCGACCGCACCGAACCGAACGGCACCGCACGGCACTTACCGGGAGCGGCGGCGCCGCGCGGGACGGACTCAGCGTTGCCCATGGGCGGACGGAGCGGGAGCGGGGTCGGGAGGGGCCGTGCGGGGCTGTGCGGGTGCAGGACGCGCTCGGGCAGCTCCGGCTCTTGCCGCGATTCGAAGCTGCCGCCCCGCCCCGCCCCGCGCCGGCACCGCCAACCGCGGCCGCGGGCGGGACACGGGCGGAGCGGACCGGCACCGGGAAAGGCGCTCATAGGCTCGGAACGGCGCGGTCCGGGGTGAGCCAACCCGGCCCAAACGAGCCCGGCACGGCTCGGGATGAGCCCACCCGACCCGAACGAGCCCGGAACGGCACGGCTCGGCTCAGCCCAGGAGGAGGTGTCCCCGCCACTGCCATCCCGCCCCGGGGCAATCCCAAAGGTTCCCATCCCTCTGCTCATCCTGAGCACCGAGAACGGTGGAATTAATCCAGGGGTCTCCCCACGCTCCCTGACAAGGCAGAACTGTTTCCTTTCCGAAAGGCTTTAAAACGTAGCCCTCTGCAGCACAGCAGAGCCCTTGCTGTCACCTGTCCCGGGGCACAGCTGTGCCCAGGGAAGGTCAGGAGGATGTCACAGGACAGGGTGAGGATTTGTTCCCAGTCCCAAGCAGCGTGTGGTCCTCTCGTGCCACGGAGCTGGGAGATTTCCAGCCGGGATGAGTCCTGCTGCCTTCTGTTCCCCATTATCTCGTTTACTCTTCTATTTGGCACGGGACCGATGTGGACTTCGAAGGAAGTAAAAGAGCAAATTAGAAGGGAAATTCCTGAGTGTTTCCACTGCCACAGCAGCCCAGCCACCCCTGGGAATAACAGAAAGAAGGAAAATGACAGTGGGGAGGCCACCATTTGTCCTGGTGCCGGTTTCCTCCTCCACAGCTGCATCCAGAGCATCATTTCTGAGTGCCAGCGGCTCTGAATTGCTGAAATAGAGATGAAGACACATCCTGCCCTGAAAACCATGGACAAAATAATGGGAACATGATGTGCAGACGAGTGTGCTCCTGCTCAGAGCCTGGGAAAGGGCTGAGTCCAGCAAAAAAAGGAACCACGAAGCTTTGCAGGAGCGCTGCTGCCTTCCCAGTGCCCACAGCACACACCAGGGCTGGGGAAGGGATGTGTGTGAGCAGGGGGTGACAGTGACATGTGGATGTTCCTTATCTGGCTGCTAATGGAGTTTTTATCTCCTCCCTCAGGTGCAGGCGCTGTGACAAGCCTCGTACTTGAGCGCCCTTCAGAGCAGCCTCCTGAGCTGTGCTGTCCTCACACGTGGCAATTTATTGAACCCCATCACCAGGTTTGGGGGCTCAGTGTGGCTTGGGTTTCTGGTAATAACCCTGAAACAACAATCCCAATCCAGTGCAGCCTGGAGGAGACTGAAGTCAGACCTCATCAGGGGCTCCAATTTCTGTGAGCAGTGACAGGACCTAGGGAAGGTCTGGGGCTGTACCAGGGCAGGCTCAGGATGGATTTTGGGAAAGGTTCTTCCCCAGAGGTGCTGGCACTGCCCAGGCTCCCCAGGAATGGGCACATCCTGAGGCTGCCAGGCTCTAGGAGGGTTTGGACAGCACTCCAGGGATGCCCAGGGTGGGATTTTGCGGGGTCTGGAGCTGGGTTGGATGATCCTGTGGGAGCTAAGGATATTCCATGATTCAATGGACAATAACAGCAGCACAAGGCAGAAGTGTTCCCAGTGGACCCTGAGCAGGCTGGGACTGGTGGCAGACAGGAGCTGCAGCAGGTGCTGCAAAAAGTCAGAGAAATCAGAGCCTTTCTCAAAGGCAAAGGGAGGAGGCATCTGGCTCTGTTTGTTCCCAGAACACACTCAGACATTCCTGAGGAGGGCGAGTAGCACACGGAGCAGCTTTCCCAGCTCTCTAATGACAGGGAAGTTGCTTCCACCTGAGCAGGTGCAGTGGGAACCTGAGTGCAGAGACAGCACGTGCAGAGCTGCTGCTGCTGCCAGGGCAGGGCCCCGGGGCAGGACCTGCACAAACCCTCCTGCACAAACCCCACTGTACAAACCCTGCACAAACCCCATTGTACAAACCCTTCTGCAAAAACCCTTCTACGCAAACCCCACTGTACAAACCCCACTGCAAAAACCCTGCACAAACCCCTCTGCCCAAACCCCACCACACAAATCCCACTGCACAAACCTGCACAAACCCCACTGTACAAACCCTGCTGTACAAACCCCGCTGCACAAACCCCACTGTACAAACCCCACTGTACAAACCTGCACAAACCCCACTGTACAAACCCTGCTGCACAAACCCCACTGTACAAACGCTGCACAAACCCCACTGTACAAACCCTGCTGTACAAACCCTGCACAAACCCCACTGTACAAACCCCGCTGTACAAACCCTGCACAAACCCCACTGTACAAATCCTGCACAAACCCCATTGTACAAACCCTTCTGCAAAAACCCTTCTGCAAAAACCCTTCTACGCAAACCCCACTGTACAAACCCCACTGCAAAAACCCTGCACAAACCCCTCTGCCCAAACCCCACCACACAAATCCCACTGCACAAACCCTACACAAACCCCATTGCCCAAACCCTGCCCTTTTCCTGCAGCTGGGCCACAATCACAGCCTTGCCCTCCTGTCAAGAACTTCCCAACCGATCAGAGCAGCCTCCTTTTATCTCCATCTTCTCCCATCACTGCTCCAGCAGCCACCAGGCTGTCCCCAAGAGGAGGAGGAGCGCAGGCAGGTCACATCATGTCACAGAGCCACAGACACAAAACCCCAAGAGGGCACCCAGGGGAGTTGTGTGGCACCTTCCCATTCAAATCCCACTGGCCCCTCTGGCACAGGGCTCTCAGGAGGCTCTGCCCCAGCTGCTGGCACAGCACAGAGGTTCAGAGATGATGTCCTGGCAGAGTTTGTCTGTTTTCTTGGACTGTTGACAAATCCCTTTAATCCCTCCCTGCAGATTCCCCCCATAAAAGAAGGATAACACCACCCAGGAAGGGTTGGATGGCTGGTGTTTCAAACTGGCCTGAATTGTTGGACAGTGTCTTGAGCAGGGAAAGGATTATCAGACATCACATCCCCCAAAACAGCCCCTGCATTATCCTGGACTCTCCCTGTGTCAGGGTCATGCTTTGGACAAAAGCCCAATCAGGTTAAATTTTCATAATGTTTTTTCCACGGCTGAAATATCCCAGAAAGCACGAATTTCCCAAGGAGATTTGGAGCCAAAATGCATCGATCCTGACCTGAAGAAAGGCTTTTTTATTCCAGGCAATCTGGCTGGCAATGACCACAGTAATGATTTTTTTAAATCACAAACATCTGTCTCTGCTGAGAACTGAGCTGAGCTTCACCCACTCCCTCCATGCCAAGACCACCAAGAATCTGTCAGGCAGGACTAACCCTCAACATGTGTTATTGGCCTGGGACCAAACCCTCCAGCAAAGAGAGGTTTAATTCCCTTAAACTCCCCCCTCAGCTCTAGGACAGGGGGTTTGCACTGTGAGGTGACTGGCACAGCTGCATGGGGCAGCTTTCCCAGAAGAAATGGGGAGGAAGATGCTGGTTTGCATTCCTCTCCTTTGCTCTGCAGGCCCTGGAATAACCCAGTACATGGAACACAGACATGAGAGCAGAGGCAGAGCCCTGCTGAGACTGCCCGGGTCACATCTGTGCACTGGCAGGGGCTTGTGGAGATGCCCTCAACAATCCCTGTCCCCTTGTGCTGCCAAAAGGGGCAGGAGACACCCTGCGTGGAGCAGTGGGGAGCAGCAAGGATCAAGCCCTTGCTAACACAGTGATATTTTTAGTTCTGTCAGTGTGATCCTCAAAAAAAAAACCCGTATTTTCCTTCCCAAAACTCTGATAAATGCAGTAAGAGCAATAACACTCAGGTGTTTTTATAGTTTTATCAGCCCAGTCCCCAGGGAAGAGGAGAAATAATCATTACAGTGATTTAGAGGCTGTCTTGGTAGAACCCCTCGCATTTCCCAGTGCTCAGACTGGGTTTGTATCTCTCAACTTCAGGGTATGGCCCTGCCCAGGGCAAGGACCTGGAACTGGAAGGTTTTTAAAGCCCATTGCAACCCAAACCAGCCCATGATTCTGTGATCTCACCCAAAATTTGGATCCTCTGAGTGCCTCTCCCTCCACTCTGACAATGCTACTGAAGAGCAGAGTTCCATATTAGTCACTTCACATTTTTCAGTGCACAACTCCATTAAGAGCCATTGCAAAATAACAAAACTTTGATCTTTCTGTGAAGAACAGCTGAGTGGTGTGACAGATCAGCACAGCTGATTCAAGTCAGGCTCCCTCCAGCATCACTTGAATCCTGACCGTGGATGAAGGCAATGTTCTTCCCCCACTTTTCCAGCATTTTCTCTCTCTGTAAAAAGCAGATAACAACGCTGAACTCTCCCCTCGGGATGCTGAGGGAATTAAACAGGCAAATATTGTAAAGGAAATTAATGCTCTGAAAACACAGTTGTAAGGACTGGGCAGCTCAATTGCATCATCACTGTTCTCATTAGAGACAACATAATAAATTATGGACTCCCTTTGGCTCTGACACAATCAATGCCTCTGCTTTGAATTTTTCACAGAAGCACAGAGTCATTGAGGTGGGAGCAGACCTCCAAGATCATCAAGTGTCACTGTCATATTTTCTGAAAAAATTCCATCACCAGGATTCCAGGAATCCTTCCCAGGATTTCTTCTCCTGGGAAGATGAGAAGCCTCAGAATAAAAAACAATATTATCTCATTTGCTTTTCCCTGTGTTTGCTGCTTTGGAATGTGGTCTGGAGATTGTTTACCAACAGGTGAATGTTTGATTGGTTTCATGTGAATTGTTTTTACTTAATGACCAATCATCAGCAGCTGTGTGAGACTCTGGGGAGTCAGTCATGAGTTTTTCATTATCATTCTCATTAACCCTTCTGATGTATCCTTTCTCTACTCTATAGTATAGTTTAGTATTCGTTAGTATAGCATAATAGAATAGAATATATATTACATTATAATATAGCATATATTATATTATATTATATTATATTATATTATATTATATTATATTATATTATATTATATTATATTCTCTTTGCAGGACCCCTGCAAATACCACAATCGAGTCCCAGCTGTGCCCCCTCCCCACCTTGTCCCCAGCCCAGAGCACTGAGTGCCACCAGTGCCTGGTTTTTATAGAGTGATACAATAGATTCTATTGGATTGCCTAACTAACAAAATCATCTTCCTCACACACCATCCTTGAGAAAAAGAGAAAGAAGAAGTAGAAAAAACACCACCTGCAGATTGTTTATACTTAACAAGTTATCACATCCTTGCAACTCCCTAAAAATTCTCACAAGCTGCTGTGAGAAGCATTTGCTGTTTCTTTCTCTCTGTCCCATGTGTGAAAAATGCGAATTTTATGATTGGTTTCTCGTAAATATTAAATGAGTATTATATGTGTTGTGTTAGAATGTGATGCTGTATTAATTCTCTTAAGAAGTGTGTTAAATATAGTTTTAGGTTATAACAAAATGTTAAAATAGAAACTATGCTAGATAAGATACTTTTTCTAAAGAAAGGACTCACAGTGAGATAGCAGCCACAGGACACCTGAATCTTTGAGAGAAGAATAATTTATTGCCCCACTATCAGAAGAAATGAACTTCTTCCAACCTTTCTCAGGCTTGAAGGTGCCATCAGGATTCAGAGGAAGGAGCTGACACTGCCCAGACAGAATCCTGTGTTTGAATGGAATTTATGCATCATAGATGAGGTGTATGAATATACAACAGGTTATTGTTTTTAAGGGTTAATCCTCTGTTAACGTGGGGCCTTTTTCGGGCTTATGCTGCCCAGAAAACGTACCCAGACATCCGTAACTCTTTGTTTCTGTTGTCTCATATTGCCCTAATCCAAATTGTCCAAATTATTATTACTCTAATTGTATTACTATTTTTATAACCATTTTATTACTATTAAACTTTTAAAATTTTAAAACCCAGTGATTGGCGTTTTTCACACTTGGCACCCACACCCCCAGGTTCTTTTCCAGCCGCTCTGTCCCAGCAGTGCCGATGCTGAAATTCCCCGCTAGAGGGGAGCTCCTGCCCACGAACAGCCCGGGCTCCGCATTCACAAGGCTCCGTTTTCACCAAAAACCATCCTGGTCTGTTACGGTCATACTTTATGGAAAAATTCTTCTGTCTAGATTTTTTTTTTTTTTTTTGGAAGCTGAGAAGCTTCAGAGAAAAAAAAGAAAAAAATATTATTTTATTTCTTTTTCTTGTGTTTTACTGCTTTATAATGTGGTTGTAGATTGTTGATTTAACAGGTGATTGTTTTATTAGTTCTTGTTGTAAGTTGCTTTAACTTATTGGTCAATTGGGGCCAAGCTGTGTCGGACTCTGGAGAGAGTGTGTCACTAAATTTATTATTATTTTTTTCACTTTTTGTAAGTATTTTGTAAATATTTTAAACTTTTTGCAAGTATTTTAACTCTTTTGTATTCTTTAGTATAGTGTAGTATAGTATTCTTTAATATAATATGGTATCTTAAAATACTATATTATATTAAAGATTAACTTTCTAAAAATAATTAAAAATCATAAAATATTAAATTTTTTAAAATTATCAATTATTAAATTATAAAGTTTTAAATTATTACAATTCTAAAATTAAAAATCATTAAAATTATTAAAATATTTAAGGAATTATTAAAATTAGCCTTCTGAAAACATGGAATCAAAGTAATCATTCCTTCCTTTGTCTAAAAATCCCATAAATACAATACTGGTCCACCTCTCTTCAAACAAAAGAAGTTTTTCTCTGGGTTTAGCTGGTGGGAAGGAGCTTGTGGTGAGTTCTGGTGGTTCCATGCAGACCCCCAAGCCCTGCTGGTCCTCCCAGTTCATGCCCAGAGGGGATCACGATGCTCTGACTGCACAAAAACGATGCCAAGGCAGCCAGCAGCAGCAAAACAGGGTGACATCTGTAGCCATGATATTCTCTGAAAAATCCCTTTCCTTAGGATTTTTCTCCTGAGAAGCTGAGAGGCCTCAGGAACAAAATGTAAACATTGATTATCTGCTGCTGTGGAATGCAACAGGTGCATCTGGGATTGGTCTCATGTGATTGTTTTTAATTAATGGCCAATCACAGCCCAGCTGTGCCTCTCAGTCAGAAGATTTTATTATAATTCCTTTTCCTATTCTTAGCTAGCCTTATGATGAAATCCTTTCTTCTATTCTTTTAGTATAGTTTTAATATTATATATATATATCATAAAATAATAAATCAGCCTTCTGAAACATGGAGTCAGATCCTCATCTCTTCCCTGCTCCTGGGACCCCTGTGAACACCCCCACAGAAATCCTTCCCTGAGCTTGTCCAGGCTTCTTCCCAGAAAAAACTGAATGCTTTGGTGCCATTAAAGTGTTGTGTAAGATGAAGAAAACTCCAGGGAAAGTTTCAATATTGGAGATCTCCGGAGTGATCACTGAGGGAGAGGGGATGCTGTGCCCATCCCTCACCTGCTGCCTCCTGAGAACAACCTTCCTTCCCAGGACAGGAGAGGGCAGGGAGGGCACAGCAGACCTGTCAGACACCACACACACCTAAATGTCACCCCATAAGGGCACGGAAAGCCGAGAGAAAAGGCAAACCCACACGTCTGCAGTGCCACACGCAGTGAGATCACTGGCAGTTCCCACCCTGCTCCCAGAGATTTGTCCCCAGAGAGCTCTGGAGCCATCACAGGCATGGCCCAGCAGAGAGCACGGACACACGGACACAGACACACGGAGCTCTAATTACAGATGCTGTTAATGAAGGGGTACCCGACACCTCCCAAGCACAGCTCCAGGATTTATTGGGCTGAGCACCACGGGTGATGTTTCCATGTCCCTTTTCACCCTCGAGCTCCTTCAAGGCTGGACCTGCCCGTTCTGGCCTGGGAATTCTGTGTGAAGTGGATGCACAGACACTGCCCTGAGGGCTCTGAGCACTCCTGTCCACAGCTGAGACATTCCTTGGACCATTCATCCAATTCCCTCATCCACAAAAAACCTATCTGGCAGCTCCCCACAACACCCAGGAATTCACACATGAGTGTCCCAGTCCCTTAAATTCAGCCTGGAAAAAGATTTCTGTGAAGGAAAACAGATCCTTCCAGAGAACACAATGAGCAAGGTAGCTTTATTTAAACTCCTGGCAGCTATTTATTTACTCATTTTGCCACAGCTATTTTAGAGGTTGTCATATGAGATGGAAACTTAAAAAAAAAATCAAAAAACTTCTGGCTAATGTGACAGCAAAGCTGGACAAGATGAATCTCTCTGATTGTGACTCATTAACACAAGTTAAATCACACTTAAGGAGGTTCTCTACTACTTTTCTACCAGACTGAAAGTCCAGGTGTGTTATTTTCTCATTGTAGCTAGAAAATGTTGTTTATTACACAAGATCCATCCCCCAGTGCCACGGAGGAGTGGGTGGTGCAGCAGGTTTCAGGGCTAAGAGTCAGCACCAGTTTGAAATGGGCTGGAAATCCAGATGTGTGAGGTGTCAGAGGGCAGCTTCTGCTTTGGCTTAGCATGAGTCACTGCATCACTCCCAGAAGTCACAGGATTTAGTGGACTCTCGTTTCAAATGGAAACAAATGGTGGAAAATGTGCTAAGGAATATTTCAGAGTGAGTGGAAGCTGATAAAAGCTCTGGCATTTGGTGCCTGGGGCCTGGCAGGGTTACTCAAGCAACCTGAGCCTGACTCCTTCCTATTTCCATCCCTCTCTCTCCTCCATCGACTCCTGGGTGATTTTTAACAGGTTGCTCTGTGACTCAGCCCTCTCTGCCTTTTGTGTGGAGGTGCTGGACACTCAGCTCCTTGATAAGGCCCAGCAGGTTGTGCAGCAGATGTGACTTTGGTGTGAATAATCCTGAGCTCACCACCACTGACGCAACGTCTCTGGGGTGACACGAGTGACATTGTGCTCACTGACACACCAGGCACGGCCCTGCTCGCTCAGCACCACCTTCCTGGCACCCCCAGACACCCCTCACACCAGCACAGCTCCTCAGGTGGCAGAATTCTGGTTGAAAAGAGCCACCTGGGCTGGATTTTTTGGTTGAAAAGAGTCACCTGGGTTGGATTTTTTGGTTGAAAAGAGCCACCTGGGTTGGATTTTTCCTTCTCTAGCAGGCTCCAGATGGCCAGTGAAGGTCCCAGCACACTCTGGAGGTGCAGGGCAATGAGTCACAACCTGCTTTGCTCCTCCCTGGCTCTCTCTGCATCCAGGATTTCACTCTGGAAGCCTTGAGATGTCCAAGCTGTTTCCCAGAGTGCTGGGAACACACAGCTCCAAGAGCCCTTCGGTGACAAAACTGACACAGAAACAGCACAGCTGGGACAAACCTCCCCCAGGGCTGAGGACAGGGCCTTGCTTTACCCAGAAAATGCCAGAAAAGTCCAGAAAAAAGACCAAGCAGCAAATAAAATCAGCACTGTGGGCTACACACAACCTGCCAAGAACTGCCTGGGTGTGGGAAGGGGAAGGGCTGGAGGCAGCATGACCAAGGTATGTGGGAGGAGGCACAGAGGGAAGGCTGATCCATCCTCCTGCTTTACACTGCTTCAAAAAAGGAGAGCCACAGTCCCAGGGGAGGCTCTGCAAGCCCAGCTGTGTCTACAGCACCCAGAAAGCCCCAGAATGCATGGCCAGGAGGGTCAGGAGAGCTCAGTTCCTAAAGCACTGCCTGGGTTTTTTTTCTATTACTAATTATGAGACAATAACCTCAGTCCTGCTGCATGGCCAGGCCTGGAGCTGTCGGCTGGACTGACCAGGGCTGCCCTCACCTCCCTTCCCTCCCTGGCCACGCTGTTCCACCCACAGCAGAGCATGCAGGGTGAGGGATCCCGGCCCGCTGCTGCCCCTCTCCCCCTCCCGTTGTTCTCTGCCCCCCAAAACTCTGCTCAAGTTTCTCCCATAAGTTACACAGAGGGTGAGCAGCTCCCCTGGGCCAAGCCAGGGATGTGTCCCACAATTCTGATCCCAGTTTCCATGCTCTGGTACCACTGGGCTGGCAGGAGGTGCCAGGCAATGTCCTGCCCATTCACACAAGAACTGGTCCTTCTCTCATAGATGAGGGTCAGAGTCCCCTCCTGAGCTCCCTCAGGCCAGGGTTTGATCAGGATCCCAGGCACAGACACAGATGTGACACAGATGGGCGTTTACTTTTCCCTGCAGCTCCCTACAGCTTTTCTCCTTCTCCTGAAGTAAATTCCAGGACTTAAAACTCCTTCAAGGCCAGGTTGGCTGGAGATCTGAGCCACTTGTCTGGTGAAGAAGTCCCTGTCTGTGGCAGGGGGGTGGGAATGAGGTGATCTTTAAGGTCCCTTCACCCCAAACCATTCAGTGGCTCAGTCCTGTGAAGGTTTGGGGGACAGCAGAGCTGTGCCAAGGCTCCAGGCTGTGCCCAGGTGCACAGAACAGGTCAGGGCTGGCAGGGCAGGAGGCAGAGCAGGACGGGCAGCAGCGAGTGAGGCTCCTGCCCTGCCTGCACAGCCGGTTCCAGGGCCAGCCCAGAGCAGCTCTGCCTCAAACACTCCCTGATGAAAGAGCTGGGATTTTTCAGAGCATCCAGAATAACCCTTTCACAGGCCCTCATCTATTTCCTGGAAGCTTTGCTTTTTTTTTTTTTTTTTCTCTGTGCAGTGCAGCCCAGGCAAGCCTGACAAACCCGTTTGGGTTTGTTTCATGTTGATTTTGTGTGAATTTCCCCCGCTCTGTGCCGTTGCTATGTTTGTGGTGATGAAGCACAGCACAGCTCCCAGTGCCAGCACTGACGTGAACCCTGCGGGTCTGGAAGGAGCCAAAGCAGCCCCAGAGCCCTGCAGGGACAGCGTGGGGCCAGCCCTGCCCCACAGCCCCCTCCCCACACCCCCTGAGAGCCCAGCAGGGCAGAAACAGAGAGATTTCAAAGAGAGATTTCAAACTTTTCATTCAGGGAAGGCTGTGGCCAAAAAATGACACCCAAACAGCTGGAGTTCAGCTCAGAAAGGTCCCAAGTGGATTTTTTGGATTGTCCAAGCTGAGGTTGGGATAAGGTGAGTGCAGCAAGGTGGGGTTTGGTCTCTTCTGCCAGGGAACAGGGACAGGAGGAGAGGGAACAGGTTAGGGCAGGCTCAGGGTGGGCACAGCAGGAATTTCCCCATGGAAAGGGGGCTCAGGCACTGGCACTGCCCAGGGAGGGTTGGAGTGCCCATCCTGGAGGTGGCACTCGGTGCTCTGGGCTGGGGACAAGGTGGGGATGGGGCACAGCTTGGCTTGAAGCTCTTTTCCAGTCTAAATATTCTGGAATTCTCTGGGACTGGAGAGCATCCCCATGGCTCTGGTGACCTGTGGGGACCCCAACCCTGTCCCCCAAAGCGCTCAGGGCTGTATTTGCTGCTCCCCAAGGCAGACACACCCCACAAACCCCTAAACCAGTGGGAACTGACATAGAGCAGAGTGCTGGGCTGTGCCCCCAGACCCTCCTCACCCCACTGCCAGCACTGTGGGGTGCCTGGGGCAGGAGGGAGGGGCTGGGGGCTCCCTGTCGGATCTCAAAATCTCAGCCCTGAGATGCTGAGCCTCCGAGACCAGCTTGGGGGTCTCGGGAGTCCTGGAATGTTGCCAGAAGTGTCTGGTAGCTGGACTTTAACCCTACACAGGAGACGACAAGGATGAGGGCTTCACAGGGCCTCACCGGGGTGAAGGGTGGAAAGATTAGCTAATTAGAGGGTGAGACACAAGGTTT
Source organism: Zonotrichia leucophrys gambelii (assembly GCF_028769735.1). Classification (NCBI taxonomy): domain Eukaryota; kingdom Metazoa; phylum Chordata; class Aves; order Passeriformes; family Passerellidae; genus Zonotrichia; species Zonotrichia leucophrys. Next base: position 2,139,974 of record NC_088183.1, read on the forward strand.
AGGATTTATGTACAGGGGGGTTTAGAGGAGTAAGATGGAGGAATTGGGGTGTGTCCTGTCCTCCTCCTTCTTCCTCCTCTCCTCCATCTTCTTTGGCCACGGTGGCACCTTTCTATTGGTTATTACTAAGAGTACACCGAGTTATAACAATAGATGGTATTGGGGAAAAATGATAAATATTGTACACGTAGCAAAGGGTATAAAGATAGGTGCCTGCCCCGGAGAGGACGGAGTGTGCCCATGGCTGACTGCTGTGCGGATCTCTGTTGGGCTGAAAGAACATCTTTTAGATAAACAATTAATAAACATAAAACCAGAAAGAAGAACTGAGGCCTCTTCTCGTCTTTCGATACCCGGGCTGTCCCAAGGTCACCAAGGGCCTTCCCAGGCCCCTCAAACAGCCGAGATAACCCAGACTTGGCGTTCCCTGGGCGGACAAGAATCACCACAACCTTTCGGGGGAAGATAAACCGGACATTTGGCTTCCACTGGGTGAGCTCTGACCACCACAACCTTTCGGGGGGGCCACCACCACCTTCAAAGCCCTGAAGAAAGAGAGAGAAGAAGAAAAAAAAAAAGCCAACACAGACTGCAAAAAAACAGCAGTCACTGAGAATTCCACCTCTCAGTTTCTGCCGAAGAATATTCGTAGCAGAACAGCCCGGACTGGAACCAGAAGGCGCCCTGGGTCCACCTCTCGTGATCTGCTGGACAGATCGAGACGTCCAGACTGCTCTGGCGACAGATTTGGTAAGAAAGCCTGAAAATAAGAACATGGGGGCACACCTTCCCAGGAACAACGGGAAATTTTGTCCACTTTATAAGGTGTGACACAAACATACAAAAAATTATTAGCTCTGGCCTTAAAAGGCCAGGAAAGTAGACCCCCGAGACGCACCAGACGTCCGGGGGGGGGCCCTCAAAAGAGGGGGGAGCAATGCAAGACTCCGGAAAAAAATTAGCTCTGGCCTTAAAAGGCCAGGAAGGTAGACCCCCGAGACGCACCAGACGTCCGGGGGGGGGACTCTCTGAAAGAGAGGGGGGGCAAAGCCCGGGAAAGAAAAGATTAGCTCTGGCCTTAAGAAGCCAGGGGGAAATGCTCTTGGAAAAAAAAAAAAAAGAGCAAGAAATATTATTAAAACACCCGGTCCCAAAACCCAGAAACCCTGAGAAACTCCCAAAAAGCGTCCAAAAAGTCCAGAGAGCATGGAGGATTCAGGACCGAGGGGGGAGAGCAGGGGGAAGAAAAAACAGAGAAGGCGTGTTCAGATACGGCTTTGTTAAGCTCAGGGCCGGGGGGTGCAGCGGCCCCGGGGGCCGGCAAGGTAGCAGAAAGGCGCGCGGTTGTGACGCAAAAAAACCGGGACACAGATCGGAGCGAGTCGCGGCAGAGCGCGGGTGCCGGCGGGACGGCCGCACACACGCTGACGAAAGGCCACACACACACACAGCGTCGGAGGAGGAGGAGACAGTCAGGGGCAGACCGAGGGGGGAAAATTCAGAGGCGGAAGAAAAAGGGAGAGAAAAAAAAATTACCTCGGGAGAGACACAGGGCGGCTCGGAAAGCACGCATGCGCCGAGCGCGGGCGGGGCGGGCCAGACCCCCGGTGACGTCTCAGGCGAGGAGGGGCCCTCTCCAGACTTGGTGCCTTTGGTAAAAACCCTCGGGGTCCTAAGCCTCTCCCCTCCCGGGGAGGCTTGTGTGTTTTCTAACCCTATTGTCAGTTGAATCAAAAACTAGGTAACCCCTGAGTGCACGACATGCCAGATCGGTTCAGCAGAGCTACAGCATCATTTCGTAACAAGTCTGCAACTATCCAGCGATTTTCCTCAACAAGATATAAGAAGAAACGAATACTCAGACAAAAGTCGGGACTCAGACTGCAAAGGACAACTCAGAAGAGAAACAAGAGGAACGGAAAGACTCTGGGGGGGTTTTTTCTCTTTGGGGTCTTGAATATTTCTGTATAAGAACGAAAGACTGGGAGGTTTTCTCCTTAAAGTCTTGAATTGCAATAGGCAATAGAGTAAATTTATCTATTATAGGGAAAACTGACAAAGGATCATATATTGATCAGCTGGTAGATTTCTTTGACATTTCTCCCATTTGGAGAGGAATTTTAAGGGCAGATTTCTTTGACATTTCTCCTATTTGGAGAAGAATTTTAAGGGTAGGATTTTATGTTTTAATAGTTTAGGATTTTATATTGTAATAGCTTTCCTAGTCCTCATCCATGTCGTCCCAGATGCCATGAATTGGATTGTAAAAGAGGTTTTCTTGGGGCAAACAGAAGGGGGAGATGTCGGATCTCAAAATCTCAGCCCTGAGATGCTGAGCCTCCGAGACCAGCTTGGGGGTCTCGGGAGTCCTGGAATGTTGCCAGAAGTGTCTGGTAGCTGGACTTTAACCCTACACAGGAGACGACAAGGATGAGGGCTTCACAGGGCCTCACCGGGGTGAAGGGTGGAAAGATTAGTTAATTAGAGGGTGAGACACAAGGTTTAGGATTTATGTACAGGGGGGTTTAGAGGAGTAAGATGGAGGAATTGGGGTGTGTCCTGTCCTCCTTCTTCTTCCTCCTCTCCTCCATCTTCTTTGGCCACGGTGGCACCTTTCTATTGGTTATTACTAAGAGTACACCGAGTTATAACAATAGATGGTATTGGGGAAAAATGATAAATATTGTATACGTAGCAAAGGGTATAAAGATAGGTGCCTGCCCCGGAGAGGACGGAGTGTGCCCATGGCTGACTGCTGTGCGGATCTCTGTCTGGCTGAAAGAACATCTTTTAGATAAACAATTAATAAACATAAAACCAGAAAGAAGAACTGAAGCCTCTTCTCGTCCTTTGACACGCGGGTGCACCAAGGCCACCTCCGGGCCACCTCCGGGCCACCTCCGGGCCTTCCAGGCCCCTCAAACAGCCGAGATAAACCCAGAGCTCCCCAGCAGCTCCCTGTGTGTCAGGAGAGGCTCAGGGCTGCTGCTGCTGGATTGCAAAACCCTGCTGGTGTTTGAGGCTGGTTTTTGCCAGCGTTACCAGGGTGCAGCAGTGACTAATTCTCTCCGAACTTTCAGTTTCAGCCTCAAGCGCTGCATTTCTGAGGGACCTGGTGTGTGTTGTGCAGGGAAAAATCCCTCAGACAGCTCAGGGCTGTGCCTATCTAGGGCAGAAACAGCCAGATGCAGAGATCAGCCGCATCTCCCCAGTGCTGCAGTGAGCTGGCAGAGCCAGAGCTGCCCCATAATGTAGATGGGGCAGGGATGAGCACCCTGTTCCCTCTCTGACTGTCCTACAGCTGCTGAAGAACTGCTGGCCAAAAAAATAATCTGAGTTCTTGAGAAGTAAATGAAAAATGCTGCAAAAATGAGAATATTTTCAGACTGAAAACTGAGCAAAATGCTGTAAGCAACAGATTTTTTTAAAGTCATTTCTATAAAAGCAATCTCTGGACATTCATTAGAACTTAATCAACAATTAAGGAGCAACAAGAGGGGTGAAGGCACAAGGACATGGATGCTTTTCCTTGTGGGGAACCTGCATTCAAGCACCAGCCTGTGCATCCCTCCTGCTTTCCAGGAGCCTTCAGGAAGCCTGGGGCTCTGTTCTGGAAAAGTCCAGCTGCTGGGAGAAGGCTCTGGGGCAGGGAGGGGGGGTTGTCTCCACCCCTGGCGTGTGACAAGGAATAGGGGCCTGGAAAGGTGCCCTGGAAATGGTTTTCAATAAGAGCCTCTGGAGAGGGAGCGGGGAGGGGACAGGGCCCCGCAGAGCTATGGCAGGAATGTCCCCTCAGGAACTCGCTGTTCCTTCCTGCAGCACCAACCACGTCAGTGCTGGGCAGCAGGGCCCAGCCAGCCCCTGTGCTCAGCCCCAAAACACAAACACAGCCCCAAAACACAGCCCCTGTGCTGCAGGGATCTGTGTGCTCAGCCCCACAAACACAGCCCCTGTGCTCAGCCCCAAAACACAAACATGGCCCACAAACACAGCCCCAAAACACAGCCCCTGTGCTGCAGGGATCTGTGTGCTCAGCCCCACAAACACAGCCCCTGTGCTCAGCCCCAAAACACAGCCCTGAAACACAAACACAGCCTCTGTGCTGCAGGAATCTGTGCTCAGCCCCACAAACACAGGCCCACAAACGCAGGCCCACAAAACACGGCCCATGTGCTGCAGGGATCTGTGTGCTCAGCCCCAAAACACAAACACAGCCCCTGTGGTAAAGGGATCCTGAGTGCTCAGCCCCAAAACACAAACACAGCCTCTGTGCTGCAGGGATCTGTGCTCAGCCCCACAAACACGGCCCCACAAAACACAGGCCCACAAACGCAGGCTCCACAAAACACGGCCCATGTGCTGCAGGGACCTGAGTGCTCAGCCCCAAAACACAGCCCCACAAACACGGCCCCTGTGCTGCAGGGATCTGGGTGCTCAGTCCCACAAACACAGCCCCTTCCTGGGAAGAATGGGAAGGAAAAGGAAATGGCTCCAGGCATCCTGCTTCTCCCCAGAGCTATGCTGAGCTAAAGAGAGCCCAGGGGTGCTCCCACTGCTCCCAGAGATCTTGTAAAGCCCCCCAAGGGTCATGTAAAGGGTTCCCAGCACAGCCAACACCTCCGAAAGTGGCCTTGGCTGTTGGGGAGCATCTCCTCCACCTTTATGTGAGAGGAGAAACCCAAAACACCTGAGTGGCTCTTCTGCCCATCCTTGCAGAGGGGCTGGCTGCCCCATGGCGTCCACTCTGCCCAGCCAGGCTCTGCCCCCTGATGCAAAGCTGCCCCCACAGAGTGCCCAGCACAGCAGCTGGACCAGGGCTTTCTATAACCAGAGAACTCCAGCACCTCTCTGAGCCTGCAGCAGGAGGGTACAGCAGTTCCTACAGCCCAGGGGGAGGATAAACAGACCACAGCAGCCACCAGGACATGGACAGACAGCTCAGCCCCTCTGCAGACACAGCCCCAGCCTTTGGCCAGGACAAGGGGCAGCTCAGCTGTCACCACACCCCTTGCAAAGCCATTTCTCATCTCTCTAGCTGCCTCTCAGAGACCCTGGCTGCAGGGGAGGAAATTGAGATGTCCAGGACTGGAGATTTGGTAGAAAGCCAGGTTGGAACAGCCTGGAGCAACTGGTGCCACTTGTGATGTGATGATATTTTATCTGCACTTATGTCATGGTGGGAAGGGCAAAACAATAGGGAGTCGGAACTTCTTCTCCAAGGGTTAACTGAGGGCCTGGATGGAAACTGGCTCAGGCAGAGGAAGGGGAAAGGCAGCAACAAGGCAGCCAGAGGTGCTGAGTGCCCTGGGCAAGCACTGTGACAGATTTCAGGCTCTGCAGTGCCTGGATCCTTCATCCACCAACATCAAACACAGCTCTGCAGCTTCACCTGCACCAGCTGCTCCTCCCCTGCATTGCTGTGCCTCCCCTTCCATGAGAACAAAGTCTCAAAGCTGGGAGTGCTGAGGCCCCACATGCAGCACCTGCCCGTGGAAAAGTGTCCCAGATTGCTGTGGGAGAGGAGAAATCCATCTGCATGGAGCAGTTTGTTGGGAATGGAAACCTCCCAGAAAACAGCCCTTAGAAACAGAACCCTTCCCCGGAATGACCCCAGCTGGACATGAGTGCCTGGCTCCACGTGAGAACACAAACCAGAAACATTTCATCCAGCCTCAGAACCACTGAATATTCCTCCAGAAGAACATCACAAAGAAAAAGCTGTCAGCTTTGGAAATACCAACTATTTCCACTTTGAATTTATGGCTGAAGAAAAGCCTTTCCTGGTGTACAGGTGGGTGGAGGAAGAGAACAGCAGGTTCAGGAGCAGGACTTGAATTAGCACCTTGATTAATGTCACATTTCTGTGCCACTTGTCATTGCAGCGTGGGTTCTTAGAAGGCACTGAAAAAGTTAAGAATGGCAAGTTCTTCTTAAGCCTCAAAGAAAACCCTTTCACATCCTTTTCTATCTTCTCGGAAGCCTTTGTGTCACCACCAGCCCACCTGTGTGTCACAACAGGAAACACTCCAGACCTTCAGTTTCAGATGCTGCACCGGCAGAACCCACAGCCACGAGAGCCCAATTTGTGACGGTGTTCACAGGGGTCTGAGGATGAGGGAAGAGACAAGGATCTGACTCCATGTTTCTGAAGGCTGATTTATTATTTTATGATATATATTACATTAAAACTATACTAAAAGAATAGAAGAGAGGATTACATCAGAAGGCTGGCTAAGAATAGAAAGGAAAGAATGATAACAGAGGTTTGTGGCTCTGGCTCTCAGTAATTAATAACCAAAAAATGATTGGCCATTAATTACAAACAACCAACATGGGCCAATCCCAGACGCACCTGTTGCATTCCACAGCAGCAGATAATCAATGTTTACATTTTGTTCTTGAAGCCTCTCAGCTTCTCTAGAGGAATAATCCTAAGGAAAGGATTTCCATTAAAGATGTCTGTGACACCAACCCATGGCCCAGCACATCCCTTTCCTCCTGGGGAACAGCTTTCTGCAGTGCAAGGCCTGCTCCATCTGCTCCAGCACCCAGAGGCAGGAGCAGAGCTGTCCTTTGCCACCCCAGGAATGTCACATCCCCTCTCTAAAGCAGCTTGCAGGGCTGTTTGGGGGCCTCCTGGGATCACTACAATATTTTTGATTCTTGTCAGGGATTTCTTTAAGCCCTGGTGGACAAATGGCATTCTGCTCCTCCTGAGTCCTGGAGTGAGGAACGGAACGGGCCCAAAATTGGCCAAAGTACCCCGGGCGTTTATGGCTCTGCATTTAGCATCCTCTTCATCCCTCACAGCCTCGTTAAATGTTCTGGAATCTCAAACTTGCCCAGCAGCCCGTTTCAAACAAATGCAAAGCCCTGCAGCGTCCTGAACAAACCCCAGCTGCAAAGCAAGGCCAGGCCTTTGTGATTCCTGATCCATGAGCAAACCACTGGCGAGGAGAGCAGCGCTCTCCCTCTGGACCAGACCTCCAGGGCCACCAGCTCCCCCTGCTTCTCCTCCAGCTGTGCCCAGCTGTTTCTCTCTCTCCCTGCCTCCAAACCCATGAGTTTCATCCAAAAATAAAAATCCCCCCGCCCCCCACCCGGGAAGATCATTTTGCACCAGAAATAGAGCTCGCTATACTTGGGATGCAGCCCGGGCGCCTTAAAAATAGCAGCTGGCGGTGCCAGGCGGGGCCGTGCCAGCTGCCAGGACAGACGGACAGGGTGCCAGGGGGCATGTCCTTCCCTCGCAAGGCCATAAATGACCATGGTGCTGCCCAGCGAGCCAATTGCCTGGCGGGGACAGCAGGGTGGGCAGGGACCCCTCTCCCTGCCCAGGCATTCCTGCGGCTCAGGGAAGGCATTAACAGCAGATAAAAGCACAGAGCAGCCCAAAAGGAGCATCCTGACGTCAGCCAGCCCCGAAAGCCTGCAAGGGAAGCTGTAAACAGAGGGACAAAAGGAGCTTTAAACACCCATCCCCGCTGGTGCCTGCAGAAAGGAGTTTAAAGGATGGAGAGAAATGAGAGAAAGGTGCTGAAATTTGGGGGCTGAGATGTCCGGGAGGAAAATCTCCTAATGGATTCGGAAGTGCGAAAGAAAGACCGAAAGGATTTTTTTTTTTTCTTCTCCTTGCGAACAGCTTTGTTCCCTTCTGTTCTCCCCGTCAGAAGGAAAGGGTGGGAGCGATTGCCGAACTATTGTTCGGTGCCGCTGCTCAGCTGGCTCCGCACGGCTCCCAGCGCAGCCAGAACAGAAATCCTCGGGCTCTGAGCGTCCTGGTGACGCAGCAGAGGCTCCAGCCAAGCTGCAGCAGCCAGGAGATGCAATTTGGGGCACTTGGGCTGCTCCGCTCCCCCCGTGCTGATCTCAGGGGGTGCCACAGATGCATTCATGCACCTTGGGAAGCCCTGGGAGCTCGGGTTCCTCATTCTCAGCCATCAGCGGGGATTAAAGGTGTTCCCAAAGGTCATCTAAAGGTGGTCCCAAGGTCATCTAAAGGTGTTTTTAGTGGTCATCTAATGGTGTTTCTAGCGGTCATCTCCTGCCCTGAGGTGCCAGGTGTGACCTACCCAGAGCTGGGAATGGGATAAGTGGCCATCCCAGACATGGTTACAGGGGCATAGAATGGCCTGGGGTGGAAAGGAGCTTAAAAATCATCTCATTGCCCTCCTGCCATGGCAGGGACACCTTCCCTGATCCCAGGGTGCTCAGAGCTCCATCCAGCCTGGCCTTGGACCCTTCCAAGGATCCAGGGGCAGCCCCAGCTTCTCTGGGCACCCTGTGCCAGGGCATCCCCACCCTCACAGGGAACAATTTCTTCTGTATAACTGAGCTAAATTTCCCCTCCAGGCTGGCACCCAGACCAGCAGCACCCGCCAAAGCCAGAGGCTGCCAGAGCCTGCTCAGAGTGCCCAAGTGGGATTGGGCTGTGCAGGTCAGGAGCTTGCTGGATGATCTTCACTCAGCATTCATGATTGTAAGAACCATCCTGGGTTTGCCCCAGGGTGGGATTTTGGGCCTGTGCAGGTTCAGGAGCTTGGCTGGATGATCCTTCCAGCTCAGGCTATTCAGTGATTGTAAGAATCCATCCTGCCTATAAACTATGGGGCAGAAAGGTGGGATCTCTGTGATTTGAAGCACCCAGCAAATGCCTCGTGTGCCCGGCACAGCCCGAGGTCACAGCTGATGCTATCGCGGCTGACACGTGGGGCACTCCGGGCTTTGTTTTAACAACAAAGACCAAGAAAACATCCTGTAATGTAACATTGAAACCAGCACCGACGTGATTGAAATAGAAAAACCCACCAGCCACAGAGCTGATGCCTCTTGTTTACATCAGCAGTGCCTCCGGATAGTGAGAATGAGTGCAGGTCAAATCACAGAGATCCCACCTTTCTGCCCTGTAGTTTATTCTTACAATCACTGAATATCCTGAGCTGGAAGGGACCCACAGGATCATCCAGCCCAGCTCCTGGCCCTGCACAGCCCCAAAATCCCACCCTGGGTGTCCAAACCCTCCTGGAGCTCTGGCAGCCTCGGGCTGTGCCCATCCCTGGGGAGCCTGGGCAGTGCCAGCACCTCTGGGGGAAGAACCTTTCCCAAAATCCACCCTGAACTCCCCTGGCACAGCCCCAGCCCTTCCCTGGCTCCTGTCACAGAGAGAAGCCTTGACATGCCTTTGGGACAGCAAACAATGTAATTTTTAAATTATCATCCAAAAATCCCTGAAATACATCTCTGCCATCATCAAGATTTCATTGCAGAAAACAAGAAAGGACAGAAGTTACCAGCTGGCCTGCAAGTATTACAGAGTATCAGGAAAGACTACAGAGTTAATGCACATGTGCAGTTTATAGCTTTCCTAAATTAGAAAAACCTGCCATTAAAACCACATGGTGCTATGACCCAGCTGCCAATTAACAAAACCTTAACAAGATTTGAAAGAACAAGATACTGATGTGTGAAAATTTTACCATAGATCATATTTTGACAAGAATTTTGAGAATATACTGAAAATAAAACACTTCTTGCCAGTGCATAAAAGACCTGAAAAAAGCCATCATTAGCCAGCTCCGCCACAACTGCTGGAGAACAAAAAAAAAAAAAAAAAAAAAAACCAAAAAAAACCTCCTTTCAAATAAAATTAAATTATCACAGAAATTAGAAGTCTAAAAATGACACTGTAGTTCATTATTGGAGTACAGGTGGGAGTTAGATTTGGCTCTGAGACAGACTGTAATTCAAAAAAATACACTGTGTAGTAAAAACCTGTTAATTTGTAGCCAACTGGTTACTGAGTTAGAAGATAACTACATCATATCAGAGTCCTCTGGGAGTTTATTTTTAAACATGGCCTATAGTTTAGGGATGAGAAGGTATTGATATGAGAGGGGCTGGTGTCACACAGAACCCTTTGATGAGAAATAAATCATTTTCCGTGGCCCTGGTGCTGGCCCCGACACGGTGTGGACAATGAGGAGGCTGGAATGAAAGGGGCTGATGAAATTATTGCTCCCACAGCCTTGACTCACCCAGAGCGCCAACCAAACCTGGCTCTAATGGGGTCTAACGGGGTTCCTGAGCCTTCACCCCCTCCCTTACACCAAATACATCCAGGAGCATCCCCTCCTGTGGGAGCCCAGGACATTCCTCTGGCTGCCCTGAGTGACTCCAGACCCTGGCACGGAGTCAGAACCACCTGTGCCTTCCATTCTAGCCCATGGAAACAATTCCCAACTTTGTGTGAAGAGTTAAAAGCCACAAGAGTTTGAGTAGAATGATAGTGAATTTGTCACCGGGTGAAAAAAATAGAATTTTGGGGATTTAGAATGGGGGTTCAAGAGGCAAGATGGAGGAATCTGGGTGTGTCCTGTCCTTCTTCTTCTTGTCCTCCATCTTCTGCTGTAGTGGTGGCACTTTTGGATTGGTTTAGAGTAGAGACAGAGTGTCTAACATAGGTGATAGGTATTGGAAAATTATTGTAAATAAAGCACACGTAGTTCTTAGCATAAAAAGCCAACACCACCCCAAGGGTGGTCAGTGTGCCACAACCCAACCTGCTGGACAGATCTCAGCAGGTCAGAGAAAGAATGGAATAGATAAGAGAAAATAAACAGCCTTGAAAAACTGAGGAATCTCAGAGCTGAGGAATCTCAACTTCTTCAGTTGTGGGGCTGGGAAAAAGAGACTTTTTAATATCTTGGGAGCCATTTCAGCAACACAAAACCTGAGACCCTCCCAAACACCAAATACACCCTTGAGCACCCTCTCTGCTGGCTCCCAGAACCCCTCCAGCCCCCAAAGCACAGCACCTCACCCCTGAGCATCCCTCTGGAGCTCAGCCCTGCCAGGAGGGAGCTGCCCACGGGGCCTGATCTCTGATGAAATTACTGATGAAATTACTGTTCCCACAGCCTTGACTCACCCATTCTGGGCACCAACCAAACCTGGCTGGGGTCTAACAGGGTTTCTGATGGTCTGGGTGCTTCACCCCCTCCCAAACACCAATACATCCACGAGCATCCCTCTCAAACACCAAATACATCCACGAGCACCCTCTCTGCTGGCTCCCACAACACCTCCAGCCCCCAAAGCGCAGCACACCAGCCCTGAGCATCCCCATGGAGCTCAGCCCTGCCAGGAGAGAGCTGGGAGCTGCCCACGGTGTCGGATCTCTGATCTCACCCCCTCCCCTGCGTGCCAGGGCTGCGAGGGGAAGCCCAGGGCGAGTCAGCAGGAAACGCATGCAAATGCTGCAGCTTGAGAAGCTGGCTCAGGAAAGCCCCAGCACAGCCTCAGCCACCCTCAGCCCCTTCGGGTGGGCCAGCACAGCCAGCCTGGCACTGCCAGGGGGCACAGCAGCCACACAGGGCACCCACAGATCCCTGGGAGTGAAAACTCCCATGGAAAGGGGAAAAAAAATCAACCCCACACCTGGAGGACAGGCTGTCCACGATATAAAGGCAAAAGATAATGCTGATTTCTGCCCTGGTTTTGGCGGTTTTTCTTACAATAACAGAGCCAGCTAGCTGTGTGCCAGACTGAGAGTGTCAGGTCCAGGTAGGGCCTTGGCACTGCTCTCCAGACAGGCACAGGTTTGTACAACTGCACTGCCCAAGCGGGAAACAGCTCCCAAAACCAGGAATTCTTCACTCAGCTGCTTCCCCTCGGTACCTGGGCTCATCCCTTGGGGATTGTGCTCAGGGCCACAGCCTCACAGCAACACCTGAAAATTCTGCTTCTCGCCAATGTCTCCTTTAATACCTTGGTCCCATTTAGCCTTTCCTACCCTTGATGGGCGCTAACAGTGCCGACCTGGGCTGTGCCCTCTGGCTCTGCCCTGCAGGAAACAGAGGTGTGAGGAGCCACACACAGCACAAATCTCATTAATTTGTTCTGTCAGCACCAGTGGATTTGAGCTTGTGTTTTAACTGTTTTTCCAAGCCCCCACCAGCCTTGGATGGGAGCAGATTTGGGGAAGCCAAAGCCCTGGGCAGGGTCTCCCTGGGCACTGAGAGTCTGTCGCAGACACTGCTGCTGGCCCAGCAAAAGGAAAAGGAAGAGGTTTAGATGGGCTTTGAGGTGTTGTGATTTCTCACCACACTGTGACAGTCACACACCACGACCTTTTCTCCTTCCCCATCCCGCTGTGACTGTGGAGCTGGGGAATGGGCTGCACTTAAACATCACCTCCAAACAGCTCTCAGTGCCCTTTCTGCTACCCTGGAGCCAGGCCGAGGAAAAAACCCAGGTGATAACCAGGCCAGTAAGATTTGCCTGCGTGTGATCTCCATGTAATGTTCTTTTTTTTCAACGCAACGGCATCACACATCCTTGTGGCCCTGCGAGTCTGATCCTGGGGTGACTAATTCAGGATAGTCCCTAAGCCTGAGTACACCCTGCACCTCTGCAGTGCTGATGACACCAGGCAGCAGCTTTGAGACGAGGGAATTACCCAAGACACATCTAATCTGAGCCCTGGCTCTGTTTGCCATGTGATAAGTGGGCAGGCTGTGTGCCCTGAGCGTTGCATCTTGCTGGGGGGAGCACACAGGGTCCCCGTGCTGTGTCCCCATGTGGGCTGGCCAGGGACACCCCTGGGCTGTGGGGACACCTCTGTGGCTGCTGTGCTAAGTGCTGCCATGACTTGTGTTCAGCTTGGGGTGTCTTGGTGGCGTTTTGGGGACACGGAGGGCTCCACATGTGCCCCCATGGCTGCTCTGCAGGGCACAATGGGCATTGTTTGCCTTCGGGGCGGGTGAGCAGCCTCTGGCTTGGGAGGAACAAAGCCCCAGAGCCAGTTCCTGCAAACACAAAACATGCCTTTTTATCACTTCATGACAAATTGGTTTGTCAGCAGCAGGAAGTGATGTTACTGCCGTCCTCAGCCAGGGGAAACTCCTCGTGGTTTCCATGGGGATGTATTGCAACCGGAGAGCTACAGATTTATACAAACTGAAAGCTCCGCACACGCCTGCTGTGAGCCAGGACGGGGGATTGGATACCACGGGATGGTCTCAGCTGAGTCCTGCTGGCACAGGGGGGGACACAGCCAGCTCATGTTGGAGGCAGGAAAATGGGAATTTAAAGCCCTAAACCGAGGTGAAATGTGTGCCTTAATATTCCAATCAAACAAAGCAGCAGAGCTGGGAGAATAAATAAGGGGTGGGAAGTAAAGATTCTTTCACAAAGTTCAGCCTGGCTGTGCCACCAAGGCATCCTCCTCCTCTGGATGTAATGTTCCTTTTTTTCATTGTAATGGCATCACACATCCTTGTGGCCCTGCGAGTCTGACCCACATCCTGCTCCTTCCCCATCGCTCCCAGCAAACCCCCAGCTGATCCCAAGGTGACATTTGGACAAAGTCCCACTCTGATCTCCCTCCCCTTCACACCGGGGGAGCAGTTTGGGATCTGGGTGTGATCCCATCCACTAAAACCCACAGGAGCCTGAGACTGGGCAGCGTCAGAGTCGGATTACAGGGGACAGCAGGAGGATCCCGATAAAGCCCTGGCAAAGGGCATCGTGTGTGAGAGCTGGAGGTGCCGCTGGTGCCTGGCAGGGCTCACAGCAGCTTTGTGCTGAAGCAGCTCTCTTTCGCACCCCTCTGTCAGGTGCCTGCTTAGGTTCCAAAAGCTGATCTGCTGCCAGGTAATGAGTTTTATTGTTCCAAGAAACACATAAACAAGCTCCCGCGGCTGTCAGGGAGCGGATTTCTGTTTGAATTGCGATTAACAGGCAGGGGTTTTTTTTTTATCAGTTGCATGGCCAGGGCTGCCAAGGTTGTATTTTTCCACTGAACAAGCTCTGCTTTGCTTTGAAGGTGAAAGTTTGTTCCACCCTTTACTGCAGGTGTAAGAAGGCTCACGTATTCAGAGGCAGCCTTGCATATTTAACCAGGACAGCAGTGGCAGGTTCGAGGTGCCAAGGGATTTTCCATGGACAAAGGGGTTTTGCAGGATTTACAGCACAGGTTTTGGGGAGGACATTCACTTTGAGGTTTGGGTACACTTGAGGAAAATGTGAGTTTCTAAGTTCACTTCTCAGCGCCCAGGGATGTCTCCTCTTTTAGCTGCTCCATTTTCCCCTCCCTCGGTGTCAGGTTGAAAGTCGGCGAGGGCTGACGTGCGGTGCTGACGGCAGAGCTGCTGCTTCCGAGGGGCAGCTCACATGGAAGAGCTTCAGAGGCAGCAGAGCCTCATCCCATCCTCCAAGGGCACCTTCCCCCAGGGGAACAGGCCTGGATTTCAGCACCATTAACACCCCAGGTAACTCGCAGGATGGCAGCAGGAGTTTGGGGTGCTTTGCTCATCTTGCTGTGTGACGAGAGCACAGCTGCTTTGTGCTCACAAAAACATTCCCCTGTACAATCAAGATCACAGCTGCTTAAATCCCTTGATTTTACACTCACAACCTGGTGTGTGCCCCAGCAAAACCATTTTTGATAGTGCAAAAGTTGGATTTGACTCTTTGAATATCAGATATGCAGGAACTGCTGGCTCCCTTCTGGAGTGAGTATGGGACCCCAGAACCCTTCTGCTCCCTCAGCATCCCTCCCCCTGTTACCAGCACTACCCTGCCCAGGAAATGAAGTTTCCAGCTTCATCCCACAGCCCTCAGCTTCCCTGGGAAGGGGATATCACATCAAGGATGCTGTGCTGCCCCACAGAGCCCATGAGAGATGCAGATGTGTCCCAGGAACCCTTTGCTGCCCATCATCCTGCTCCTGCCCAGAGATGCTGCTGGAGCTCCCCTGCCTGGCTTTGGCTGTGCTTCATCAACTCTCCTCATTGCCTCAACAGAAACACCAGATCCAAGTCACTCTAGTGATAATCTCCAGCAGGAAAGAATTTATTTGGGTCTGGGTAATAAAATGGGTGAGTTGCTGGTTACCTGATCCCTTGTCATGCCCTGATTTGTTTACAGAGATAGCCCAGCCAGCTAAATACCTCACTGCAGGCATCAGGGGCAATTTGAGTTGCAAAAAGGATTTAAGGAGGTGGGACAGAAAAAGAAAAACGCTCTGTGAGTTTGTGCCAAGCCTTAGAGATCTGTTACTAACAGGTTAATTTTTAGACTTAACCTTTCAAGCATTAGAAGTAAACAAGGAATAAGGAAGCCTATTCCTCCTTCTTAGGAGAAGAACTATTTTGAATTCAGTGTAGCCCAGTGCCCAAGTCTCAGCTGGTTCTAACTGTTACAGCCATCAGGGCAGCCACATCCACTCCCAGCTGAGAAGCCAGCCCTGGCTCCCTGCCACTGCACACAATTACATGGGGACAAAGAAAAGCTCAGGTTAACAACCTGCAGTAGTTTCTAGTCAATTATGGTGCTTAAACCCATTTTTCTCAGTCAAGACCCGAGGCCAGAAGAGTTGAAAATTACAGCTCTTCACCCTGAAGCTTCACATGAGTCTTGGGACTGTGAAATGCATTTTAAAGACTATATAATCCAGATGAATAGAAATATCATAATTTATTCCGTTTGGTATAAAAAAAGTTATAATCATGTAACAAAACTATGTCTTCATAAGAAGAAATATATTATTTCACATCATAAATAAATCAGCAAACATACAACCCTTGGCAACTCAAAAGCACTCGCCTGGTGCTTTCATGTCAGTGCTTGGGAAACAAGAAGAGCTGACAGATATACACACACAGGATTATTGTACCAAAAAATACTGAGGTATTTGGTTTCTCTAGAACTGAAACTTTACGTTTGTGAAGGCAAAAAAAAAAACCCAACAACAATGCACTAATGTAAAAATAAATAAATAGGACTGTCATATAAAAGGGGACAGCATCAGTGTTGCCCAAAGTGTCCAGGAATGGGAATACTGGTGAGCATGCTACTAAACATGGAGCAGGCTTGGGACAGACAGAAGACAAGGAGGGACAGCTCAGGAAGAGCCAGTGTCCTTTGATCTCTGTGCAGACATCCAGACATTTGTTGAGAAGTCAGAAACACCTGGTTTCTCTGGCACTGGGCGAGCTCCTCTCCATGGACACCGTTCTGGGGTGCACCAACAGCTCCCCACAAAACACAAGTGACACTGTCCCTGTCCTTATTGCACTTGAGACAGCAAGTCTGAGTCCTGGCCACGTCCTTCAGCTGCTTCTTCAGCAGCTCGGGGAAGTAGTGATGGGGCTCTGAAGGTAGTTTAGAGCACTGGACGTGGTGTGGACCGGGATGGAGACGGGGAAGTTGAAGACGGTGGTGGTGGAGGCCCCTCTGTCCAGCACTGACATCGCAGGGCTCCCGGCCTCTGCTGAGCAGTTGGGGGCCAGCACCTGCGACTCGAACTGCAGCAGCTGCCCCATGAAGCTGAAATTCGGGGAGATGATGCTTCTCCTCTGCTTGACAAACTCGAAGGCTTCGTCCAGTTTGACTCTGTTGGTCCTCATGAGATAAGCAAGGCAGATGGTGGCTGAGCGGGAAATGCCAGCCTGGCAGTGCACAAAGACCCTTCCTCCCTCGCTCTTCACCGAGTCTGAAAGAATCAAAGCACGCAGTTAGCAAACAAGTCTCGCTGCTTCCAGAGGTGGGAAAAGCACAGGCTGCTGTTTTACATTTCTTTAATCCATCCCTTCCTTAGCCTAATAGGTGCACCCGGAGCTTTTGAGACAAAGGGAGTCTTTGTCCCGAGGAAAGCAGCTATTTTCACTCTGGGCTCCAATTCCAATTATACTAATAGCTCCTCCAGGTCACTTTAGCAGTCTTGCAAGATTACTTTAATACTGATCCGCTTAAATTCACTCTTTTCTGCAAGACCAGCGCCTCTTGAATCAAGATTTCAAACAGCTTTAAGGAGCTAGGATTATGCCTGTGAATAGAATTAAACTAATGGAAATGTTCCCCGAGTTTATCTTCCCAGTGGAATGTTATCCCCCAATCTCAAGCGGAGATTTTACCGCGGAAAAAAACATGCCAAAAATTACTTCCCAGGGGACATTAACCCAGAAACAGCGCGGATTGCAAGAAAGAGCTCATTTACCGATGAAATCGATCGCCTCGTTGAACCAGGAGCTGATATCCGCCTTGTGGTTGTCCTCCACGGGGATACTTTTATACTGGTAGTGCCCCTCGAAGTGGTTGGGGCAGTTGGCCGAGACATTGATCAGCGCCGTGATGCCCAAAGCGTCCAGCATGTCCTTGCGGGAGGCGTGATAGGCGCTCCCCAAGTACAGGAACGGCAGGATTTCCACGGGCCCGCCCTGCCAACAGAGGAACAGCAGCGCTCAGCCCCGGCCGGTGCTGGGCGGCAGCGCCCGCTCCGCTCCCTTCCCCTCCCGTCCCGTCCCGGCTCCCTCCGCTCCCGTCCCATCCCGGCGCTCACCTGGTCGTACAGCGGGGTCCCGCAGGAGCTGCAGCCCGAATCGGCGCTGCCGGGCGCGGGGCTGGCGCTCAGGGGCAGGCTGAGCCCGGCGGGGGCGGCCGGCTTGGTGCACAGCTCGGAGCAGGCGGACGCGAACGCTTCGTAACCTCCTGCGGGGGCAGAGCGGGGAGAGGGGCGCGGGGTGAGCGCCGCACGTTCGGGGGCACAGCGGGGCCGCCCGGCCCGGCCCGCCCGGCCCCTCCGGCGCCCGCGGCGCCACTCACCCTTGAGGAAGCAGATGCGGGCGCCGCGGGCCTCCCTGCAGAGGGTGCCGAGCGCCAGCAGCATGGTGCTGTCGCGCTTGGGCATTTCCAGGTCGGCGCTGCGCTCGTCCAGCAGCACCACGGTGTGGAAGAGCCCCTGGCGCAGGCGGCCGCGGAGCTCCTCGTTGGGCAGGACGTGCTCCAGAGCCAGGGCGCCCTTGGCGCGGCGCCGCACGATGGTGCTCAGGCGGACGTTACAGGAGCCGCGGATGTGCGCGGCGTTGAAGGAGAAGAAGGAGCGGCAGTCGAGGACGAGGCACTGCGCGCCGCGCTCCTGCAGCAGCGCCCGCAGCGCCTCGCACTCCAGCGCGCACACCCGCAGGTTCACCATGGCCGGGCGGGATGGCTGGATGGATTGTTGGATGGTTGGGTGGAAGGGCAGGGCGGTGTGGCGGAGGTGCCGCTGGTGCCGCTGTCCCCGCGTGTCCCGGTGTCCCGGTCGCGCTCGGCCGCTCCCGCGCTTATATCGGGGCCGCGCCGGCGGGAGCGGCGTTTTCTCAATGGGGCCGCGTCACGTGGTGCCCAAGGGGGCGGGGCGTGCCGCCGGCAGGGGTGACGTCAACCTGGCCGCGCGCCAGCGCGGGCGCGCCCGGCCCCGCCGGCGTGACGTCATCCTTCGCGAGGCCGCCGGGAGCGCGCGGAGCGGGGGCGCGCACAGGGGTGTGTGTGAACTCCATTGTACACCTGAACACGCGTGTGCACACACGGCCGTACTTCACACACCCCCCCCGATATAAATAGATATAAAATGTATTAAAATATATATGAAAATATATCTATAAATATATAACAATGTAAAAATTTATAAAGATATAAAATAAAAATATACAGAAATATAATATATATAAAATATATTTAAATATATGTATAAATATATATAAGTATATAAGAATATAAAAATAAATAAAGGTATAAAATAAACAAATATACCAATATATCATATATATTAATATATGTATATATGCATGTGTATAAACATATAAAATAAATAAATACACATAAATATAATATATATAAAATATAAGTATATATACATATATATACATATACATACATTCACATATCTATGTCTATTTTTAAATATACATGTATGTATGTATGTATAGGTGTGTGTATGTATCTGTGCCTAGGTCAACATATATATGTGTGTATGTGTGGCTATATATTTATAAATAAGGGTATATATTTCTGTATATATTTATAAATATGTGTATATATACACCTGTGTGCATGTGTAGGTGTGTATATATATCTGTATGGGGATATATATATATATCTATACATATATCAGAGGAGGGGGGGAATATTCTGCTGCAGCACTGGCTGCTCCCTCCTTTCCCACAGAATTCAAGGCAAGCAGCAGCAGCAGCGTGGGGATGTCGAGCTTTGGATGAGGGTGTGATTATTCTCCTAAAATATATGTAAAAAGGAACGAGCATACACATCCATATATTTGTATTCATGCATAAGCATAGCTACATGTACAGACAAACCCACACATAAATATATATGTGTACACATATATTTGTGTATATATTTATAATGTAAACACATATTTCAGAGTCGCTCCCATCATGTTTCATGGATATGGAAAAAAACCCCACAGCTGACCCATATAAAGTTCATTTTTCCCCACTGAGACCCCCCCAGGAGTGGGGGCTGCCCGGTAACCGGCAGGACACTGGTGGGAGCGCTCTTTTTTTCCCCCCCTTTTCGGTGCATCAGCACTTCCCAAAAGTTTTCTTTCTTTTTCCGTGGATGACTGGCTTCCACCGAGCCACGGGTGTTTCTTACTCAGGGCTTCCAGTCAGCGCTGCTGCCACTTCCCCTGCTCTGTTCTGTGTGTCCCCTCCGGGTGTCCCCTCCGGGTGTCCCCAGCCCTCTCTGCCCATCACCCCGTCCCACCCCAGCCCTTTCCCCCAGCAATTCCTCCTCCTCTGCTCTGCCCAGCTGTTCCTTTCTTACCCCGTTCTGCAGTTCTGTGTTTTCACTTCCCCCCTCCAGCTGCTCCTTTTGGAGGAGACCTCTGCACCCACCCAGGGCTCCTCTCCCCTTCCTGCCCCTCCAAGCTCCCCCAATCTCTCCTCACATTTTCTGCCTCCCCCACCGTCCCTCAGGCTTTGAGCACCTCTGTGCCCAGCTGAGATCTCCAGGGTTTTCCAGGATCCCAAAGGGGTCCAGGAGGACGGGGATGGACATGGGCAGGGGTGGGTGAGTGCCAGCTCTGGCTCACCCACAGGATTGTCTCTGATCTGCTGAGCACTGGCTTTTCCTGCCAGAACTGCAGCCTCAAAGTGAATCTGTTATTTCAACACGTTCCTTTAAAATAAACACAGGATTGCACTTTTCATTCCATTTATTTATTGTTGTTCTTTCAGCAGCGGGATGGGAGCAGATTGTGGGAGGAACACTCACACACTTGGGTGCTGGGAAATGACTCCTCTCCATCACAGCAGCCCCACTGGTCCAGGGACCCCTCAGGACCCCTGAGCTGGGCAGGTGACACATGTCCCACCACAGGGACATCACCCCTGGTGGCAGCAGCCCCAGCTGTGCACCTCCAAAGATGTGACATCACTGTGACACCGAGCTCTGGTGACCTTGCACATCATCTGTCCAACACCTGCCTGCCCAGATCGTTCTGAGGAGAGGAACAGCAGGAATGGTCCATGATGGATTCCTTGCCAACTTCTTGCAGCACAAGCCAGCACGACAGATGGCCACAGGACAGGGCTGTGCTCATCATCTTTCCTGCAGGAAATGGACCTCAGACACGGAGCTTTCTGTGGGTCTGTACCCAGGAATTCATTTTCTGCTTTGGAGTGTGATGTGGGAGTGATTTAAGGCATCTCCTGGCAGGGGCATGGGCAAGGCAAAGTGCCTGTCCAGCCACAGTGAAGATTAAGAACTGGGACATCCTTAGAATAATGAAATCCCAACTGTACCCAGGAATTGCTTCATTTTCTCCTTTGGAGTGTGATGTGGGAATAATTTAAGGCATCTCCTGGCAGGAGCACGGAGAGGCAAAGAGCCTGTGCAGCCACAATAGAGAACCCCTGTGGGATTAGGAACTGGGGGCATCCTTAGAATAATGAAATCCAAGCATGGTTTGGGCTGGGAGGGAATAAAGAGCATCTATTCCATCCCATGCCTGGCTCACAGGTATCCCTGTGCCACTGACAGGTTTTTCTCTCCTTGTCCTAAACCCTTCTCAGTGTCGCACAAATATAAAAAACACAGATTTTTTTTTTCCCCAAGTCTGGCATCTTCAATTTTTCCCGCCTTTAAAGAAATTTCCAGGCCTGCCACCTGCCCAGCCAAGGGACAATGCGCTCTCAATGACATCCACTTTTCTCATCGTGATGTTAACCAGCAGCACACAAATATTGAATATGAGCCAGGGCAGGGATGACACCCCACGGAGGCCTTTGCACAAAGGGAATTTATCTCCACAACAATGATAATTGCTTTTCGATGCACTTATGTAACTGCGAGGCTTTGGAATCTGGTCTTGTTTATACCCGGTGTAAATCAGGAAGAAAAAAATTCATCACATGTGGCAGTGTGTACTCAATCACTCGCAATCCTGGGCTGGCTATTTCCTTGCTTTATTTTTGTTTTCTTCTCTTAAATAAACCTGCCCTGAGAATGCAAGAAAGCAGAATACAAACCAGGCCTGAAGTGCCTTTTAGAAGCTCACACCGCCTTGAATGAGCTGCTAAAGGGTTCATTTTCCTGCCCTAACAAAAGCCAGGAAATACAAAATTAACCCCTTCCTCCCAAACAATCCCTGTCAGCGCCGGGGCCACGCTGCCTTTGTGAGGGCGAGAATAGAAACACGAGCTCGGAGTGTGGGGGTGGGAGGTGACGCTTTCTGAGAGCAGATGGGACCCACTGCCATTATCCCGGGGCTTAAACACATCCCTGCTCCTCTGCCAGAACATGTCCGAGGACATGAGGACATGAGGACATGAGAGCATCGAGGGCTTCTTGGGAAAATGACTTCATGGGTGATGGCACAGCTGAGTGTGGCTTTTTCTGTCCTGGCTCCTCCAGGGACCAGGGGTCCCCCAGTGCAGCCTGGCCGATGTTTTTTGGAGATTTCAGAGCTGCAGAGAGCTTGGCTGTGCCTGACAGCGATGCCAGTTTGTGCCAGCCCGGTGACAAGTGACACAACCCCGGGCCTGGAACGGGCCCATTGCACAAAGCCCTCACCCAGCCCCACTGGTTATTCAGGCTTTTTAACCAGTCACCCATGGCCAGAATCAAATGGAAGCAGTCCAGAATTACAGCACCTCTGGAACAGACCCCAGCCTGGATCTCGCTGCCTTTCCAGTGTGAGTTTTGCCTGAATAAAGGTACGAAGGATCGAGCCCCAACACTTGAGACACTGGACAAAAATGCATGTGGGAACATTTGGAAACCCTGCTCGATGCATTTCTTCAGCGTGTGTAACATTTTCTCTGAATTCAGTTTCACAACCCAGCATTTCCTTTTGTAAATATTTGGACAGATTTTACAGAGGCACAGATTCATAAGAAACAGAAGGAAAAAGAAAGGAATTATACATAGGGAGAGAGAGAAATAAAAAGAAGGAAGCAAGCGAGCAAGGGAGGAGGGAAGGACAGATGGAGAGAAAGAAAGGGAAACAAAAAAAGGATTCAGAGATGAAAGGTCACCATAAAGAGAACACAAACAATATAGAATTACTGATGACTCACACTGCAATAAAAACATTATTTTTTATGCATTTAGATCCCAAGATTTAACCCTTTGGCTGGGGTTTGGCTGAGCTCAGACTGCCTCAAATCCTTCTTCTCAGAGCTGGTGAGAAGGGGGAATAGGTGGCAGGAGGATAAGTCCTAACAGCATTAAAGCAGCTCTGGGTGGAGGTCTCACATTTATTTCTGTGCGCCATGAGTGAAAAGAATTGGTGTCAGAGCTTGGA
This sequence comes from Zonotrichia leucophrys gambelii, assembly GCF_028769735.1. Taxonomy (NCBI): domain Eukaryota; kingdom Metazoa; phylum Chordata; class Aves; order Passeriformes; family Passerellidae; genus Zonotrichia; species Zonotrichia leucophrys. Next base: position 2,162,565 of record NC_088183.1, read on the forward strand.
TATTTCAACTGGGGACACATCTGGACCCTGATGGACTTTGGGGAATATGGAAAAGCCCTTTCTCCCAGCCCTGCCTGGGGAAATCTCAGCTCACAGCTCTGCTGGCTGCTCCCAGGGGCTGTGGGTGCCAGTCCTGCACAGAGAGAGCCCCAGTGGGCACTGCCTGGACTCTGGGCTCCTCACCACGAGCTGCTGGTGCTGCAGGCAGAGCTCCAAACACCCCAAAACCTGAGAATCCCAGAGCTGCAGCTCTGCCAGCAGCCAGCACCTGTGACCCTGGACCTGTGTGCTCCCTGTCCCAGCAGCCACCAACACTTGTCACAGCCTAAACTCAGGATTTTCAGCATGGACAGTGCCCCATCCTCATGTTTTCCTTTATCCCAGCAGCCACCAAACGCTTGTCACAGCCTGAAACCCAGGATTCACAGCATGGACAGTGTTCCATCCTTGTGTGTTCCTTTGTCACAGCCTGAAATCCAGGGTTTGCAGCATGGACAGTGCTCCATCCCCATGTGTTCCTTTGTCACAACAGCCACCAAACCCTTGTCACAGCTTAAATCCAGGATTTGGAGTGTGGACAGTGTCCCATCCCCGTGTGTTCCCTTCTCACAGCCTAAATCCAGGATCTGCAGTTGGACAGTGCACCATCCCCATGTGTTCCTTTGTCACAACAGCCACCAAACCCTTGTCACAGCCTGAAATCCAGGATTTGCAGCATGGACAGTGCCCCATCCCCGTGTGTTCCCTTGTCACAGCCTAAATCCAGGATTTTCAGCATGGACAGTGCCCCATCCCCATTCTGCAAGGCTCCTCTCTGCTGGAGCAGCTCCACAAGGCAGAGGTTCTGCTTTCTCCTCAGTGACTCACAGAGCTGCCTAGGGCAAGTTGCTTCGAGCTGGTTTTAACATGATTACAGGCATTACAGAGCCAGCCTGGGATACCTGGATTTGATATTCAAAATCCTTAAATACCTGCCTGCAAAGGAAAATCTCTGGGAATTAGTGGCACTGATACACTTCACAGCTCTGGGATCAGCTTAGTGGGGCAAATGGTTTAGGCAATTTAATCTTCCATTTAATTGCCTCTATTAATCTGCTATGAATCATGCCTTGCACTAGGCATAAGGGTATTTATTCAATAAAATCGCTGTATTTGTAAAGTTCTCATACTTCAAGATGAAAGGCATTAGATACACAATAAAATACACTTATGGGAAATTATTCTTCCTATTGCTGGGACGGGTATTTTCTCAGTAACATCTCCCGATGGCTGGCAGGGCAAGGCAAGGAGGTTTCCGTGGGAGGAGGCTGAATTTGAATAGAAAACAAATGACGTAGCTCACACCAAGGAGCAGGAGAGGCGTGTTCTCCTCCCCAGAACATGAGCCTCGCGTTTATTGCCTGTCAGGTGATGTCAGCGTTTTGTGGGCGCAGTGACTCTGTAAGAGCTTCAGATTCCCAGAACCATCCATTCTCATAAAGATTGAGATAAGAGCTGCTGAGGCACTGCCATTTCTTCTGTTCTTATCTTTCCAGCGAGGTGCAGGCTTCATAAACGCACGTGGCACAGGGGAGGCTGATGTTGAGCCTGGGATTGCTCTGCCCATTAACCCAGAACAGAACTGGAAGGGGTAGAGCTGGAGTTTGGCATCTTTTCCCTGTCCTGGAGCCACCACAAACCTGTTCTCCACTGGTTGTAGCTTCCACCAGGGAAGGGTCTGTAAAGCCAGTGCGAGCAGCTGCTGTGAGAAACAATTTCATATTCACACAAAACAATTCCCAGCTCACAAATAACTATAGGTGGGTAAAGCCAGTGTGAGCAGCTGCTGTGAGAAAGAATTTCATGTTCACACAACACAACTTCTCCCAGCTCACAAATAACTGTAGGTGGAAAAAGCCAGCTCGGGATAAGACAGGACTTTTAGGGCTGAAAGCTGCAGAAATGACGGAAAAATCATTTCTGTCTCCTCCTGAAGTCCTGTGCTAAGTGCAGGAATCAAGGGAGATCCTCCTACTGTATTTTCACTGCTCATCTCTGCCACTCCTGCCAACTTTCAGGTCTAAATTTGTCCCACATCTAATGGCATTAAAAGGGGACAGAAAGGGACGATGTAACAGCACAAGCAACTGGAAACTTTGCCTTTTAAACTTTGCCTTTTTAAAAAATAATGTGATGTTTCTGTAATCAAAAACCACAATTCCTGCATTCCTGGACTATGGAGTAACTCAGTGTGGGGACCCAAGAGTGACCCTTCACAAGAGCACGTCAAAAAGTAAAGAAACTCGTAGGGAAAGCAAGGCACAAAGAAATTCCAGTGGATATTACACTGCACATGCTCCAGCTGAGTCCCTTTGTTACTCTTGTTCCTTTTTCTGTGCCTTTTTATTCTTCCAACCTTTCTGTGCTTTTTTAGCCCGAGCTTCCAAGGTGTTTATAACCAGCTGTGGTGTTTAAACCATAACTGTTCAGAAACCCCCCAGTGTCAGTAAATGCAGAGCTGCTTATTCATCCTGTGCCCTGCAGTTTGTGACAATGTTTGCAAAATGACACGGTTCCCTCATGTGATGGAGGGAGGCGATGAGTGTGTAAGAGCGGTCAGTGAAAACACAGCATTACTCACAGGGCAGAAGAACACGGGGCTGTTTGGGACATGAAAGCCTCGAGGCTGTGGAAAAAGCCGAGCTCTGGCCCCCGGTGCTGTTTGCAGGAGCACACGGGGCAGGGTGAGTCACTCCCTGCCCCTCGATGGGGACAGGGCGTGCGGTGCAGCACAGGGACCTGCTGGTCCCTTCCTTTGTCCCTGAAATGCCTCCTCACGGCCACTCCTGAGCCTCCCTCGTTGCTCATGGGCCACTCGATAAAAAGCAGGGCTGAGCTGATGTCATGGCCTCGCTGTGCGAGCTCCAGGTGAGCCCAGGTTCGTGCTGTCCTCTGAAGGGCTGCACAGAATGTTTCTTGGTGGGGATGGGTGAGGAGTGAGGTCACTCAGCAGCACTGGCTCACATGGATTTGCCCAAACATGGGATGTTTCTCCTCAGGGTGGCCACATGTGTGGACAGATGCCCTGTGGCTCTTGGAGCCTCCCTCCAGCTGTGATTTCACCTTGGCCACCGCTCAAAATCCAGAGCTCTGTTTAGAGAGAGGCCCAGCCCAAGGGATGCTCACATGAACACACTTCTGAGAGAGGGATTCTGACAGCTGCTGTGCTGTAAAGAACTCCAATCCCATTAAAATCCCAGAAAAGCCACCCAGAAAAGGATGAGGGGAGCCCTAAAATGGAAATGGTTGAAAACTGGGGGAGACTTTCCTTTGAGTGAGGCATCTCCTGGAGGGCACGAGCAGCCAGAGAGCCCCACGATGGTGCCAGCCCTACCTGGATCATCCCAGCCTCACCTGGATGATCCTAAACTCACCTGGATGATCCCAGCATCACCTGGATCATCCCAGCTTTATCTGGATGGTCCCAGCCCCACCTGGATTATCCCAGCATCACCTAGATTGTCCTAACCTCACTTGGATCATCCCAGGTTTATCTGGATGGTCCTAAACTCACCGGGATGGTCCCAGCTTCACCTGGATGATCCCATCATCACCTGGATGGTCCTAACCTCACCTGGATGGTTCTAACTTCACCTGGATGGTCCCAACCTCACCTGGATCATCCCATCCTCACCTGGATGGTCCCAACCTCACCTGGAGGGGAACCCTGGTTCTGGTGAGGCTGGCATTTAGAGAGGGAAGGCAGGAGATGCTCTCTGAGTTTAATACTGATCTCACCACTGAGAAGCACAGTGTCTCACGTGGAAATTGAGGATGAGAGTCCAAGTGTTTTCCCAAGGCCTGGCACAGTTGTTTCCTTATGTTTTTATATATCTTACAGCCATCTCTGAGAATGCTCTAGTGTAATCAGGTCAATCAATAATTAACACTGCCATCCCCCAGTTAATGGGTTGTCACAACCATAACCAGGCTGGAGAATAAACAAATTCAAATTGAATAACTGAATAAAATCAGGGAATTCTGTTCAACACGCCAAAGAAAAAAAAAATCCTTATTCTGGATGTGTTTGAGCACATTTATTTGAACACAACCCCTGACTTGGACACACAGGATTTCAAAAATGTGTGAAATGTAAGCCAGGGGCTGAACTTCTCCATTTGGCCTCTGATCAATTTAATAATTCAAGGCATTTTTCCCTCTTTTTTTCCTGTCTGTCCAGTTCAGGTTTAGCTCACGTGCCATGTCCACCAGTGGGATGTGCCTCATGGATCAGCAGTCACTTTTGTTTCTTCTTCATTTTATTTTTCTTGAAAAAGAGGAACAAGAAGTGAAAATAGCTGAAGGAGTGGGGCACATTCTCAGAGGGTAAATACAAGAGGAGCATGAATCATCCCCTTATAGAAATGACGAGAAAGGATGAAAAAGGTAACGGTTTGGGAGAAGCAAGTTATGTTCTACATGGCTGATTCAGCTCTCTGGAGTGAAAATGAATCATCAGAATATTTAAATCATATTACCAGTATTAACAAACACAAAACCCCCAAGCTCAGGAAACCTTTGTTATGAAACAAATGTGATAACAGGCGAGAGAAGAACAAAGGAGCGCTCGCTAAACCCCGCGCTCGGCCCTGCTGCGTGTCCCAGCCCACAGAACTCGGAAAATCAGAGTGTGCTGCCATTGCCATCACAATGCCCCGCTCACAGCAGAGCCCTGAGGAGCCTCACAGCCCCAAACCCTTCAGAAAAAACCACACAGATTGTCCTGTCCTTCCAGAGCTTTTACACTGGGGCAGCGAGGGAGTTTTTACAGTGAAGGAATGAGCCAGTGGAGAGGGCACGGTGATTCTGCTATGGAGAGGGCACGGTGATTGTGCAGTGGAGGGTGCAGGGTGACTGTGCAGGGTAATTAATCCCTCCTGAGGAAGGGTTCACTGCTCCTGAGCAGCTCTCAGTGAGTGGATGTCACAGACAGCAGCTCCCACACTGAGCAGGAGGTTTGACACCAGAGCTCCTCTTATCTCCCCGAAGCCCAGCCCAAGTGACAGCGTTAATGAAGCTGTAACACATCAGATTTCAGGCAGGCTCCAGGTGGAGATAACAGAAAGGTCAGAGGATGCGTTTAAATCCCTTTATTTTCCTCCAGGCTGGCTCAGCCTAGCTTGGCTGGGACAAAAAGTGACCCACGTGTCTGGGGATGTTTTCTTTGCCAGTACCAGGATATATCACAGCAGAGGCAGCAAAGCAAACCACAGGACTCCTTTACATAATGACTTGCAAAGGTTTTCTAGTGAGATATCTTGTTCAGAGAAAAGTACATTTGTGTATTCCATAAATGTTTGTCGCATTTGAATTTCTCAATACCAAAAGAAACGTGGCTGTTCAACAGCTGGAATCCTCAGAGGGATCCAGATGAGGTAGAAACCCATCTCCAAATGATTTCTGGTTTGTTTTTTAGTCTAAATCTTGTAGCTTCTTTCTCAAATCTCCAATTTTATCTTCCAACACTGACCCCAAGGAACAAAAACTTTCATTCCCTGCCGGTGAGCAAGACCCCTAAGGAAGACTAGCCAAAAAATCCTGGGCAGCTATTGTTAACAAAAAAACTTTTGACTAAAGGAATGTATATTCCTGAAGCAAACATGGAGAGGAAAGGCAGAAAGGGAGACAGACAGGCAGGGAGACAAACGCTGCTCCACAGAGAAGCCTCTGAAACATCTGGAATGTTGCAGTGAAAGGTTATTTACCAGGAACGTCAGCCAGGCCCAGTGCAGATGGTTCTCATTAGGCTGAGATCAAGAGACCAGCAAGGCTAAAAATATGTGTTTGCTTTTTTAGAAACAGGACTTGGTTTTCTGTGCTTCAAAAATAATAATCACCCTTACGCAACTGCCGTAACTTAGAAGTGTTTTCTTGGAATATTGTTTGGCACGGTGGTTGGGATGCAGACTCTGCCATTGCCATTACTCACACAGCCCTTCCCCCTGAGGCTTTGGTGATGTAGCTTTTACTTAGAAACAGGAGGATGGCACATTACGCCGAAAAATGATGACTTTTGTTTATAAAGTAACAAAATATCTGGATTTCTGCTCTGGGCCAGGCTCTTGCCTGGAGTGAATGTGTGCAGCTTCCCTGGAATCCAGTGGAGCATTGGATGGAGTGAATTCTGGGGCCACTGGCAACAGCACATTCCATGCCAAGCACTGCACCTGGGGCAGGTCGGGAGTCCTCATGGCTTTCTTGGGAATCTGTTTGGAAAGAGTTGGTCAGAATCAATGGGAAAAACTCGAGTTACATCAGGCTCAGTGAGGAGGAGAGCAGGACTGCAGCTCCAGGGGGAGATGAGAGGTTCTGATTTCTGCTGACATGGTTTGTGAGGCCACGTTTCTCCCCAGAAATGCTCCTGCCCTGCAGGCACTGGGGACTCCAGTGAGATAAGCACTGCTTATCTTGCATTACCCATCACAACACATTTGGTGTTGGAAGCTCTGACTGTCAGCCAGCAGAGCAGGGGAGAGGGAAATATTCCACAGGGAATGGTCAGAGGTTCTCAATGGGCTTCTGCAGCTTCCATTCAGATTATGAAACCATGGGAAAGGAAGGGAAAGGAAAAGAAGGGAAGGGGAAATGGGAATGTGGGCTAATGAACAATTCTTAACTAAGAGATTTGAGCTCGCAGTGGAAATACCAAAGGAAATTGTTCACATCTTTCTGATGGACCCAAATTGAATAAACAGGTTTTGGAAGAATGCATTTGATGAAATGGTTCCCGCTGCCATGGGTTGTCCAGTTCTAAAGCAGAAGAAAGGCACAGGGCCTAATGGAACCTGTTACTAAATCCACTATTTTTGCTTGGGAAATGGAATTTGGGATGACACACACTTAAATTCTGAGCCTGGGTACAGCAAGGTAGTGTGAGCAGCAGCAGAAGTGATCAGATGATAGATGAGTGCACTCTGTCACTTAGCTTTGAATCACTTCCTTTTCTCAGTTTGTTTTCTTGCGGTCAGTACTGCCAGAAAAAATAACATTTTGAAGGGGAAAAGTGTGATCACTGCTTCTCTCATGGGATTCAGTTTGTGAAGGATGATTTCTCAGAGAGGCTGGCTGCAGTGAGAGATGCTGTGAGGTCTGTCCTCCGGGGCATGAGATGTACAAAAATGACTTTGTGGGTGTTTATTAGAGTTTTTGGGGTTTGGGCTTTTTTCTGAGCAGGGCAGTGGAAAAAACACCCCTGGTGTCTTTCTGTCAGTGAAAAACAGTTCAACAGGCTGAAAGGAGAGCAGGGAACTCTCTTGTCTCCTTTGGAAAACAGGGACAAAAAGCAATGGGTAGAAATTGATAAACCTGAACATGAGGAAGAATTTTCTCCTGCCCAGCCCTGATCAGAGAGCAGAGAGGGGATGGAGCCTCCCTCACTGAGGATATTCCAGAATTTTCTGGATGCCATCCTGTGCCCTGGGATGGCCCTGCTGGAGCAGGGAGGTGGCACCAGTGACCCTCTGTGGTCCCTTCCAGGCTGGGATTTCTGTGAAATGCCAGTTTTCTGTGAAATGCCAGATTTCTGTGAAATGCCAGAGCCTCAGCAGGCAGAGCAGGGCAATGTGCCCCTGCCTGGGCTGCATCTCCTGCGAGAGGAGCACTGGGGTGAGCAGGGATGGCTTCTGTCACCTCCCAGCAGCACCAAGCTCACCTCAGGACAAGAACAGAAGCAGAGGCAAAACAGGTGAAAGTCAGCACTGGGAGCGTGGTCAGAATGAGCAAACAATCCC